>NC_072419.2:23147500-23451500 GCF_028858775.2 Pan troglodytes
CCTCAGGTGACCCACCCGCCTCGGCCTCTCAAAGTGCTGGGATTACAGGCATGAGCCACCACGCCTGGTCGCATCTTCTATCTTTTCAAATCACTGCACCACAGATTTGTCTTAAAACCATTTCATATATAATGCAATGCCCATCCTTACTTTGCAAAAGTCCAATTTTAAAGACAACATTTGAACTTCAGTGATTAAAGACAGCTTTTGAATTGTTATAGATTCCCATCTCCATCCAAACAATATGCTTTTAATAGGAACACAGCTTGTGATTTATACCACTTCACTCTGCTCTGCAGTGCGGTCTGCATCATCAACATTAAGATGAAATTACCCTGCAATCACAAACATGGAACTCATACTTGTAGTAATTGCGCAAAGAAAAACCTCATTATCCTGCAATACGCACTTCAAAAACAAACATACAACCTTTTCTCCCTCTAGTGGCACATTTAAAAAGCAACCTCAACTATCACAGAGGCCAGTTTTGCCTATTACAATCGAGAGAAACAAATAGTTTACACTTGGGAGATTCATAGTATTTGTTTATCGTCAATTGTAGTAAAAATTTTGCAGTTTGTTTATGTAAAATGATATTGCTGACAAGATAACAGGCTAGATCATAGCCATAGGAATTCTGTGGTTTATCCTCACTTGGCGCTTTATTTTTCATCAAAAACAGTAAAGGGAAATCTACAAACACTAGGTAGTCAGCTGTTCTGATTCCTGGTTACCTCTTGGAAGAATGACACCACTTCCAGTTCCTCGCCCTTGCCCTTTATGTGTTTATGGGCTCTAGAGCTGAGCAATAATGCCTTACTGCAGAGGTTGAATAGTGCGCCAAAATTTATGTCTACCTGGATCCTCAGAATGTGACCTTATTTGGAAATAGGGTCTTTGCTGATGCAATTAGTTAAGTTGAGGTCATACTGGATTAGGTGGGCCCTAAATCAAATAACTTGTATCCTTATAAGAAGAGAGAACACACAAGATGAAAAACACACAAGGAAAAAATCCATGTGGAGATGGAAGCAGAGATTGGAGTCACTTATCTTTTTTTTTTTTTTGAGACAGAGTCTTGGTCTGTTGCTCAGCCTGAAGTGCAGTGGCATGATCTTGGCTCACTGCAACCCTCACCTCCTGGGTTCAAGTGATTCTTCTGCCTCAACCTCCTGAGTAACTGGGCCTACAGGCATATGCCACCATGCCTGGCTCATGTTTGTATTTTTAGTAGATGGGGTTTCACCATGTTGGCCAGGCTGGTCTCGAACTCCTGACCTCAAGTGATCCTCTCGCCTTGGCCTCCCAAAGTGCTGGAATTATAGTTGTGAGCCACCGCGCCCTGCCCTGTAGTGCTATATCTACAAGCCAAAGGATGCCAAGGGTTGCCCGTAACCACAGAACCTGGGAGAGGGGCATGACTAGACTCTCTCTCTGAGTCTCCAGAAGGAACCAACTTTGGCAGCACCTTGATTTTGGACTTCTGGCCTCTTGCACTGTGTGAGAATAAATTTCTGTTGTTTTAAATCACCCAGTTTGTGGTAATTTGTTATAATAGCCCTAAGAAACTAATATACTTACTCCAATGGATAAAAACAACAATGACCATGATTTCAAAAATTTTGTGTAAATTAACTCATTTAATTGTCACCATAACACTGACATAGCTACTATTATTATACTCACTTTACAGATGAGTAGAACTGAGTTTCAGAGAAGTTGGGTAACTTGCCTAAGGGTGTATAATTTGATATTATTTAGGTGTGGCAGCCATGTGTGCTCTCATGCCTTCCAAGTGCCTGAGATTGTCATATCTTTTCTGTTTTCTTTTCAATTGAGCCTCGACCTCTGAGGCTTAATTCATCTTCCCACCTCAGCCTCCCAAGTAGCTGGGACAACAGGCACACATGCCACTGCACCTGACTAATTTTTTTATTTTTTGTAGAGATGGGGTTTCACCATATTGCCCAGGCTGGTCTTGAACTCCTGTGCTCAAGCTGTCCACCTACCTCAGTTTTCCAAAATGCTAGAATTACAGGAATGAGCCACTGCGTGCAGCCTTCTCTGTTTTCTTTATGTGTTTGCTAGTTTAAAATTTTGCTTTATTGAAGAATAAATTTAAACTACTTAACAGTTTAAGATACAGTAAACTACTCAAATCTTAAATGTACAATGTGATAAATTTTTACACGTGTAGATATCCGTGTAACCACCCCTGGAAGACCTGCCACGACTCTTCTTAGAGAGTATGATTTCCAGGCTTTTTAATATTATAATATCACACAAAGTAATATAGGTTCTTTTCTTTCTTTTTTTTGGGACGGAGTCTCACTCTGTCGCCCAGGCTGGAGTGCAGTGGGGCGATCTCGGCTCACTGCAAGCTCCGCCTCCCGGGTTCACACCATTCTCCTGCCTCAGCCTCCCGAGTAGCTGGGACTACAGGCACCCGCCACCATGCCCGGCTAATTGTTTTCTGTATTTTTAGTAGAGATGGGGTTTCACCATGTTAGCCAGGATGATCTCGAACTCCCAACCTCAGATGATCTGCCCGCCTAGGCCTCCCAAAGTGCTGGGATTACAGGCGTGAGCCACCGAGCCTGGCCGTAATATAGGTTCTTTATAAGACTTTCGAACATTATAAAGCTACGACAATGGAAAATTTCTCTCTCACATTATCCCTTATTCCTCCACCAAGGGTTAATCATTGTTAATGCATAGAGTGTGTGTCCTTCCGGACCTTTTCTATGTTATGTTTGTATTCATGTCTGTGGATACACACATAAAACTTGTATAAGCATATGTGTTTTGTTTGTTTGTTTGTTTGTTTGTTTTGAGACGGAGTCTCGCTCTTTCACCCAGGCGGGACTGCAGTGGCGCGATCTCGGCTCACTGCAAGCTCCGTCTCCCGGGTTCACGCCATTCTCCTGCCTCAGCCTCCTGAGTAGCTGGGACTACAGGCTCCCGCCACCGCGCCCGGCTAATTTTTTGTATTTTTCGTAGAGACGGGGTTTCACCGTGTTAGCCAAGATGGTCTCGATCTCCTGACCTCGTGATCCGCCCACCTCAGCCCCCCAAAGTGCTGGGATTACAGGCGTGAGCCACTGCGCCCGGCCAGCATAAGTGTTTTTGCACATGCGTATTCAAGCATATGCACACACATGCACACACAGAAACACACAGTTTTTCTAATGTGGTATAATTTAATAAATATCATTCTGAAGTTTGCTACATTTTCATTTAAGAAAAAAGTTCTGCCTTTTAGAATGTTCAGGATATAGCTCTACCTGGAAAGAGCAGTACTTTTCCTGCTATCAGTCATTTCTACTTTAGTGTGAAAGAAGTTTCCAAATGAAGAAAGGTGGAACAGACATTCCTGCTGGGCCCACTCCACTCCATTCTTCCTCCCGGTAGTCTTATTGCAGCAGGTAGCGAAGCAAAAGCTCACATTTAGCAGACTCCTGTGCAGCTCGGGAGCCACATTTCTTCCCAGCAGACAGCTGTGGGATGTGGAAGGTGGCAGTGAATGAGAGACTGTTCTGCTCCTGGTTGTGGCCAGTTGTGCTTTGTCTGTAGCTGTGGAGCAGAGGTCTCCCGCTCTCCAAAGGCAGCGTATGAGAAATCCATTTATCTGATGAGTTCCTGCAGCTCAGGCTGTGACATGGCTTCCTGGCCCCAGATCGTTACAGAGGCTGTGTGGCCTGGGAGCCAGGAGAAGGGTATGTGGCTTCCTGATGGTGGCCAAGACGCAGGGTGGTGTTCTGGGAGTCACCCCTGGGAACTCTGTCCAGAGCCCGGCTGCTGTGCTCCAGTGGTTTTGCAAGCCCCTACTTTCCTGTAGTAAATCCCTTTCTGTTTAACATAGGGTGGCTCTGACATCTGCGATTAAACTGCTACTGAATCAGGAAAAAAGGAAGCAGGACAGAGGAAGGCAACGACTGGAAAGTTCTACTTCGGGACAACATCTCTGAATTATTCACATACATTAATGGAAACGAATCATTCTGACTCATTAATCAATGCTGAAATGAACGATAAGCAACCGAGGATGACCTAAAACATTTATATTTGGCTTATATCATGTTAGAACTTCTAATTTAACAGAGATGTTTCATGCCCTGGAAGTTCATACTGCTGCTGGGAAATCACAAAGCTACGTTGGGAGCGTGTGACATCCTCTTTCCCAACTCTTCTCACTGAGCATCTCCCTGGAGGAGGCCAAAGTCATCTCTCAGACTAAGCTCAGAGCTCAGTGAAGCTGTAGGGACATTGGCAGCAACTGCAGCATCATAGGCATGGCTTGAATGAGAGCTGTGATTGTTAGTGATGTCCAGGTATGTGTCTGCCATCTCAGAGTGACCCTGAGAAAGGCATTCATTTGGAAGCTTTTCTCCCCGCACTGTATTCTAAGTGACCCATTGCTCAGTGCCTATTGCCCAGTGGACATTATGAAGTCCTGGAGGCTGCCAGTCTCCTCACTGTGACTGCAGTCATGGCTCCAAGCTCTGCCGGCTTCATGCACCTGGGGAGAGTGACCAGCAGCACTGCCCAGAGTCCCGTGCTGGCCCTGCAGGAACAAAGGCCTTGCAGGATACGCAGTCGTCGTGACATGCTGATGGCAGATTATGTGCTATTTGCACTTTTTTTTTTCTCTTTCATGTAGGGATGCCCAGGTTGGTCAGGACATTTCTGATGCTCCACCTCCATCCCTCAGTGCTCGCTAGTCTGGGCCTGCAAACAGTGTTATTGAACAAAACTGGGGTTCACTAACCCAGCGCAGTTAAATCCAAACATCCACACTGAGGTTTGCAATGGGAGAAAGGAGAGCATTTATTGGCAAGGCGCCAAGCAAGGAGAATTAGGCAGCTCCCATTTAAGATCTGACCTCCCCTGTGACTTGGAAGTAAGGGTATTTAAAGGCAGAGGGAAATTTCAGGAAAGCAGAAGTTACAGGCAAAGTCATAAATCAATACATGGAGGTTGTACTTCAGTTTGACCAAAAGAGGTGAGATATCTTGAAGTGGGAGCTTATAGGTCATAGGTAGATTCAAAGATTTTTTGATTTTCAATTGGTTAAGGAGGCAAAGCTTTGTCTAGACATGCGAGGTCAGCAGAAAAGAATGTAAGCTCTGGCCTGTGGCGTGACCTCCTCCAGGCCCCTCAGGAAGAAATCTAGAACAAAGAGCCATGGTTCCAGTTCAGTCCTCAGTTCCCCTCAGGGTCTGCAGGCCAGCAGATCCATTTGATGGGGGTCTGGGTTTCTGAAAAACACCTTGGGAACATACGTTAAGATGTTATCTTTAGCTTCTATAGGGAACAAAACATCTCATGACTCTAACCTCCCTGGTTATTGTTTTAAGCTACTGTTTCCTTCCTGCTTATCAAGTTGCTCATTTACTTCTCAGGGCTACCTATGTTCTTTTCCCTTGAAGGAACTTGAGATTTTCCTTTATTTCTATGCTTAGGGGGATCTTGCAGGCCCCTACCAGGGGTCCCTGCTCTGTCTCAACGTCTTCCTACTTTCTATGATGAGTCTCTTGGACTCTCTTCCTGAGGCCTCTCTGTGGTGTTAGGAACAGGCCTGGCCTACTTGCATGGCAGAGTGGAACGTGTGGAGAAGTTGGTGCCCCAGGAGTAGCCCACAGCCAGTGGATACCCAAGCTTCCTTGGCCCTGAAAGGAGAAGTCTCTAATGTGTATCCCACAAAATCTCCCAGAGTTTGCCAGTAGTTTTAAGCCCCATTTGCCCATGTCTGTAATCTGCTCATTAATTCACCCATCCTTTAATGCTACAAGTCTGGCTGAAGTGGGAGAGATCATGGAATAAATATTGAAACTTCATCCTTTCTTTGAATGTTTATAAATATAAATAGTTATATTGCATCATAAAAGTGTTGAATAGAAGTCATTACTGAGAAGTAATCTTAGGGATTTTTAAAAATCTATAAGATGTTTGAACTGGAAGGCATCCTAGCATTATTAGCCCCTGTTTTAATTTATGAGAAAACTGAGTATCTTTTTAGTTTTTTAGGGAGGAAAAAGGCTTTCCTCTATACTCTTAGGTTCGGTGCCTGAGGACTGTAAATTGAATGGACAAAGACACATTAATAGGAGAAGAAGTACAACTTTTATTGATGCTAAGATTTTACATGCATGGGAGCTTCTCAGAAAAGAAATGAAAACACAAACAAGAGGTTAGACTTGGGGGCTTACATAACATTTTAACAAGGGGTGATAAATTGTGGAAAAACAACTACACCAAAAATGGGAATTGAGGGTTTTTATGGGTGATAAATTGTGGGAAGGTGACTAGGAAACATATGGAGAAAACTAATGGAAGATCAGGGCTATTTATTTATTTTAATAGAGATGGAGTCTCACTATGTTGCCCAGGCTGGTCTCGAACTCCTGGGCTCAAGAAGTCTGCCCATCTCAGCCTCTCAAAGTGTTGAGACTACAGGTGTGAGCCACGGTGCCCAGGACAATAAGGATTATTTCAGTAAGGTCTGTTTATGCACACTAATCTTTGTGTGACTTTCCATTTCTGGTAATAAAAGTCAGTGTCCTTTTCCTGGTACAGAAGAGCACCTTCCTCAAAGGAAAATTTATGCTCTGCTTTGGGGCAGATAAGGGAAAGGCAGAGAAATTTTCCTGCATTTGTTGTTTCTCAATTGCCTTCAGTTTAAAATAATACTCATGCCAAAGTTACATATTTTGGGGTGGCATATTCTGATCTCCTTCACGTTCTAAGAGAACACATGAGGGTCCAAAAAGGAATGAGTTATGTAATGGGTAATCCTGACATATAGAACATTTGATTCAAACCTCAGAATTAAGAAGCAGAGGGGAAAACTAATGACCTTGAACTGAGAGTACAGAACACAAAAACCAGAGGTGTGTCAGGGATTTCTACATTGTATGCCATGGAAGAGAAATCAGAAACTCTGAATGTTAAAGTTAAAAGGGAAGGCAGAAAGCCTTCCCCTTCGACTTGTCAGCTTTAATGATAAAGAAATACAGGTGTAGAAAAGTTAAGTGATTTGTCCACCATGACATAGATAGATAGATAGGTAGATAGATAGATGATAGATAGATAGATAGATAGATAGATAGATAGATAGATAGATGGAATAAATGATTATAGGGCAAGATACCAGTTGGAAGGAACAGAAATCTCAACTCAGAGTGGCTTAAACAGTAAGAAGATTGCTATTTCTTAGAAGTTGCTGGAGAATAGCATCAGGGTGATTAATTCAGTGATTCCACAAGGTCATCAAGGATCACATTCCACCCTTTTTCAGCTGCTCAGACCTCCACAAATCTTAAGATTAACTCCTTTATGGCTCTCAAATGGCTCCCTAGTTCCATGTGTTGTTTGCACTTGGGTATCTGTCCAACAGAAAGAAATAAAGCTATTTACTCTGAGGTTATTTCCTTTTGTCAGTAAGACACTGACAAAAGACTCCACCCAGACTTCTCTCCCACTTTATTAACCAAGATTACACAGATCACACATTTTATCGACTAAGATTAAGAAAACCACTGACTAGGAGATTCCCCTCCTTTCTACCCTTTTGGGCTGGAGAGACTGTCGCCTGCCCTGTCTGCATGATTGCACAGGAAGGTAATACACAGAGGAGGGTAAATACAGGAAGGGATTAGATTAGGAACAAATGTGGTCTGTCTGGAACCCAGCATCCAGGAACTCTTGGGACCCAAACCAGGTTTGCTGCAGAATTTGGAGACATGTCCAGTAAAGGTTGTTGAAAATTAAGAACGATGGTATGGATGATGAGGGTGAGATGCTCCTTAAATTACTGTAAGAGATCAAGGCTGTCACCTAGACTCTCATCAATAAAGTGTTGACTTAATAATCGAAGATGAATCACATTCTTGGAGACTATAAGGAGTCCATGAGTAGGGGCTGTTTGTGGCCAAAAATAATGCAAATTAAAAATGAGAGTAGAAATTCTTCCAGGCTTCCCCTGTATGAAAGAGAGAGGGGTGCTTACTTTATCTCACCACAATTTTGTCCATGGAAAGAGACCTTTTTGTGCCAGAGTAACTCTGCTAGATTCTGCCACATGCAGAATAGATGATCACACAAGACCTCCTATGTTCCCTTGCACTGGTGTTCTGCCTCTCCGCAATGCCTGAAAGCAACACTTTAATGATTACTTTGGCTTTCTAACTACCTTTGTCCTAGGAAAGAGGTGTCTTGGATGAAGAACTTGAGTACTTTGAATACTGAAAAGACATTTCCTCTGCTGCAGATTTATAACCTGGCATCATTCTAATGTACAGATTAGTCTTTGATGGCGTGGGTCTGTGTATTAGTCCCTCTGATCAGAACTGGAAAATGAACAATTTTAATACTGGATGTGCAACGACGAGGCCCAGACCACAAGCACATGTTGTCCATGCCAAGGGATGACTTTGGAGGCCCTGCCTGGGCTATCGGCTGGCCAACCCGGGAACCCAGCTATCTCCCCTCCCTTCACCTACTGTCTAGTTATCACTGCATCTCAAGTCAGGGCTCTGTGAGCTGACACATATCAAACCCGATGAGCTGCTCATGGGGAGGTTTCCTGATTCCCTCCTGCCAGCTCCCCTGTAGTCCTTCAGCCGGCTTCAGACTCTCAATTCCCCAGCCTTCCCCTTGGGCTGTGCAGACTTGGAGGTTGATGAATGCACTGGGCCACAGGAAGCTGCACAGAGTTCTGGCCTCCTGGAGGACATCAATTTGGCTCCCCCTTTTCCCTTTAGTGGTAATTGAATGTCAGGATAACAGATGAAGGGTGGGGAGAATAAACCACATTCTCACTTTCCACAAGTGGGGGGAAAGGCTTTGTGGAGAAAGGAAGGGTTAAAATGTTAAGACCTCAAGACTTAAATTTCAGTTAAGTTTGGTGTTTGTTGTTGTTATTAGTTTGGAGAGAATTTGGCAAGAAAATGCAAGTACATCCTAATTTCTCAACTATATGGTGACTAAAAAATTTCTTTATAAAACTGGATATTGGACCTGGCGTGGTGGCTCATGCTTGTAATCCCAGCACTTTGAGAGGCCAAGGCGGGCAGATCACCCGAGGTCAGGAGTTCGGGACCAGCCTGGCCAACATGGCGAAACCCCGTCTCTCCTAAATAATACGAAAATTAGGGGGGACATGGTGGCGCTTGCCTGTAATCCCAGCTATTCAGGAGACTGAGGCAGGAGAATCGCTTGAACCCGTGAGGTGGAGGTTGCAGTGAGCTGAGATCACACCACTGCACTCCAGCCTGGGTGACAGAGCAAGACTCCATCTCAAACAGATAAAAAATAAAATAAAATAAAATAAAATAAAATAAAATAAAATAAAATAAAATAAAATAGAATAAAATAAAATAAAATAAAATAAAATAACTTGATATTGGCCAGGTGCCATGGCTCACACCTGTCATCCAAGCACTTTGGGAGGCTGAGGTGAACCCATCACTTGAGCCTAGGAATTTATACCAGCCTCGGCAACATGGCAAAACCCTGTCTCTAGAAAAAATACAAAAATAAGCTGGGTGTGGTGGTGCACACCTGTAGTCCCAGCTGCTCTGGAAGCTGAGGCGAGAGGATGGATTCAGCCCAAAAGGTGGAGGCTGCAGTGAGCCGGGATCACGCCACTGCACTGCAGCGTGGGTGACAGAGGAGTGAGATTCTGTCTCAAACAAAACAAAACAAAACAAAAACTAGAGATAGACCCATCCAACGAGAAACCTCCTAGATAGTAGGAAACCATGAAGAATTCTGAGACAGTGGTTAGAGCACCTGCTTAGACATTTATTTACTATTATGATTCTAAGCAAGTCAACTGAACATGTCTGTAAATACTGAAATACTTCTACTGACATTATTATATGAAACTTTGTTTTTTGTTCTTTTGTTGTTTGCTACATAAAACTTTGATAAACTTTGATTAACTTTATCTGGCCATCCTCCATCTCCCTCCAGGTGAAGCTTCTGTTTTTTAGGAAACCACCCCCCAACTCTCGGTCAAATTTCATGTGAAGATGACCCCACCTACCCCTGGCTGTAGCAGTGGTCAGATAATCCAGTATTGGAAAATCCACATATTCAATAGATCCCCAAAGAAATTGGTCCAGCAATGGGGACAGGACCCAAGGCAAACCTAATGACTTTATTCTGTGATGCCTCTTTGACCACTTGGAAAGGAGAAGTCCTCTTTCCTAGGGTATTGCTAGCCATAGGAAGGGTATAAGCCTGAAGATACAGTGGCCAATCCGATAATTATGTCACTATAAAGGAAAGCAGTAATGGGCCATGTGGAAAGAGGATGAGGACCCATGAAGATGTTGTTTGAACTGAATCTAGCCATGCCTATTATGTGAGTTAATAAATTCCTTTTTGTTTAACTCTATTTAAGTTGGAGAACTTATACATGAAAGAATTCTAATGCCATCAACAAGTTATGTCAGCTTTAACTTCAGATTTTATCCCAGTCAAATCCGTTACTCATCCGCTCTGCTGTTTCCATCCAAATCCAAGCCAGTATAATGTGTCCACATGTTGTAGTTTCCAAAGAGTAGCTTGTAGCCTTTTTTTTTTTTTGGCTAGATTTTTTAATTATTTTTTTCTTTTTAAAATTCCCATTTAAAAATAATGTATAATTTACAAAAAATTTGAAAAATCAGTACAGAGGTTTCCTGCTTACCCTTTACCCAGCTTCTCCAAATATTAACCTCCTAATCCATCGCAGATGATGTGTTAATTCCAGGAAGTTAATACTGATATAATACTGTTAATTAACCTACAGGCTTTATTCAAGCGTCACCAACTGTTGCACTAACATTCTGTTCCTGGACAAGGTTCCAACCCAGGATCACAAGTTAATATAGTTGTCTTGTCTCCTTGAGCCTAACTTAATCTGGGACCATTCCCCAGTCTTCATGATTTTGTGGCTCTGAGAGTTTTGAAGAGGCTATGTCAGTTATTTTACAAAATTTCCCTCAATTTAGGTTTGTCTGATGTTTCTTCAAGATTAAGTTCAGGTCATATATTGTTGGCAAGAAAGGCACAGAGGTGACATTGTGTCCTTCTTGGCACATTATATCAGGAGGTACATGATGTTGCAGAGCAGGGGTCAGCAGATTTTTCTGTAAAAGACCAGATAGTAACTATTTCAGGGTTGGGACAACACATGCCTTCTCTGTGGCGTATTTTTCTTTGTGTTTGTCCCTGTGCATTTATAATGTTTTAAAAGTGTAAAATGCATTCTTAGTTCCTGGTGCACAGAAGTGGACTGAAGGCTGGATTTGGCCCATAGGCCAAAGGACCCCAGCTGTAGAGGAAACCTTGGAAAACATAAGCTGTAAGGGCATGCCTCTGCTTCAACTCCTCTTCCCCACATTTGTTTTTTCACTTCATTTAGTAAAAGCTTGAGTCCTGTATTAGTTCTCTGCAGAAACAGAACTATGGAACGAAAAGGATGTGGATGTGTGTGTGTGTGTCTGTGTATACAGAGAGAGAGAGACAAAGAGAGAGTGAGAGAGATCTACTTTGAGGAATTGGCTCACTTGATTATGGAGGCTGGCAAGTCTAAAATCTGTAAGGTGGGCTATTAGGCTGGAAACCCAGGGAAGAACTGATGTTGCAGTTGAAGTCAAAGGTTGTCTGCTGGCTGAATTTCCTCTTGCTCTGGTGAGATCAATATTTTGTTCTTTTCAAACTTTCAACGGATTCAATGAAGCCCACCCACAATATGGAGGCTAATCTGCTTTTCTCCAAGTCCACCATTTAAATGTCAAGCTCACTCAGAAATACCCTCACAGAAACATTGAGCATAATGTTTGACGGAATATCTGTGTGCTGTGGCTCAGCCAAGCTGACAAATAAATGTAACTATCATCAGTTCTTACCAAAGCTTGTAGGGCCCTTCGTGATCCGTCCCAGTAACTTCTCCAACCTTCCTTTCACACTCTCCTACTTGATAACTGTGCTAGGTCTAGACCAGTACTTCTCAGACTCTCCTGTGCCTCAGGCTCACCTGCAGGGCTTTTGAAAACAGATTTCTGGACCCTATACCCAGAGTTTCTGATTCAGTAGGTCTGGGGTGGGGCCTAAGAATTTGCACTTCCAAAAATTTCTCAAGTGATGCTGATGCTGCTATCCTATGGTTCACACTTTGAGAATCACTGTTGTAGATATGTTCTTCTTCTTTCTCAACAAACAAAAACAAACAAAGCACCCTTTCAGCCCAGAGCCTTTGTCTGGATGTTCCTTCTGCCATGAAGAATCTTTCCCTAGATATTTGCAGAAAGTTCGATATTGGTAAATGGTTAATGACTGACTCTAAACAAACAACAAACAAACAAAAGCCTCTCTCACAGCATTTGCTGGTTTCTAGTGTGTAATTCCTCCTACCTGATTTTGAGATACCAATATGATGCCCCTGAATGTGGAGTTGGGAAGAGATGTTTTCCACTGGTTCTTGAGGTCCAGTGTGAACTGGCTCAGCACACCACTGTTTGAGTGACACTTTCACGTCTCTGCTCAATGCAACCTCCCCTGAGAGGCTTCCCTGACCATCTGATAAGACAGCACAACTGTCCCCCAACCCTTCTATTTCTTTTTGTTTTAGTTCATTGCATTTATTTCTACCTACTGTAGGTTTCTTCCCCTACTAAGTAGTAAACTCCAAGAAAGCAACATTTTTTTTTTTTGTCTAATTCCATGCTGTATTGTGACCTCAGTGCCTAGGTGGCAGTAACTATTTGGTTCAATGAATGAATGAATAAATTTGTCTATGTATTTGGTGTCAGTCTCCCATATTAACCCACTGGTAATTCCACTAGGGTGAGGGTTTTGTCTAATTTTCTTCACCATTGCATCTTCATCCCTGACACACAACAAGTAAGGAAGGCATAATTTTTGAATATTTTATTTCTTAGAAATGGAGTCTAACTACACTTCCCAGGCTGAACTTGAACTCCTGGGCTCATTTAATTCATCAAGTTGTGAGAATAACAAAGAAAGTGGGAAATTATGATACAAACGTATAAAGAGCTTTACACCTATCCAGCCTCTAAACATGTGGAAGGAAAATGTCTAGCTCTGTGATGGAGGGAGCAGAGACAAGGAAGATCTTGGGACACCTCTCCCATTTTAATAATCCTATTTGCCAGTGGGAAGAAACAAACACTTTAAGTGGAATCTGTCTCAGGGTCTGCTCGTAGGAGAACCCAAACCGAGGCACAGGGCTATGGGGTTATGATTACTTTTCTTGGTTGCTACTCTTCAGTTTACAGTTGAAGAAGCTACAACCTTCACACAAGTTATGAGAGCACAAGATTGACAAGGCTACCTTCCTCCAAAGAAGTGTTTGCAGCAGCTATTTGGAGGGAGCTCCAATCCAAGAAGCCAGAACTTAGCAAAACGTTCTAAGGATCAAGAGCAAATACGCTGTTACAGAAGTAACCCTTTTACAAGTTGGCTTGTCAGACCATGTCCCTGAAAAGGCAAAACTATTCAGGGAACCTGGTGAGTGTCAGCCCGAGAAATATGGGCAGCTCATCTACATATCTTTTAGTGACCTTCTGGAATGACAGCCAAGCCACCAACGCTTCCCTGTTTGCAAATGATAGAGATCTCATTTCTGGGGACGACAGGATTGATGTGGCAGCCGCAGTGCCATTAGACCTGGAAGATGCTCTGTTCTCATTACTGTCTCCTGGCAACATAGCACCAGATGCCGCCGTGAATATTAATGATCCTCATTCATGTAACCTTTAGTGCCTTCCTTCAAATCACCCAGGCTGCAGCCGGGGACTGCTGCTATCTGTTTCTGCTGTTTCCATCTCAACAAATCTCTTCTTCTCCTCCTGTTTGAGAGAAGAATTATTAATGAGATTTTTATCTAAGGAGAGGGTTTCTGCCTCTCGATGGAGATGCTCACTTTCCAAGCCATACCCGTATTTGCTAACAAAGATAACGGCATCCCCATTCTGCTGGAGCTTGTGACGAATCACTTTCATTGACTTTATCTGCTGGATGGAATATGTAATTTGTCTAATATCTTTGCATCTTCATATGCAGGGCTTAAAACTAAACATGGAATTGGGCAAAAGCGGAAATTAAATATGACCAAAATCTCAGTGGGGTTCGTGCTCTTTATCAGCTTTCACCAACTGCAGGGCTGGCATCATGCATGTAACGTTGGGTCACCCCAGACTCCGTCTGACTCGAGTTCCTTGGCTTCTCACACAAAGGCCTACCCTTGGAAAGGCAAGGAATATCAAATTGCTTCCACCCGGGCTGCCTAACTCCTTTAGCCCTTTGCTTTGTTTCTTTGGATCTCTGAGATATTGGCCAGAGGTTCTTCCTGAGGGTAATTTAAGGCACTTCAGATAGTAGAATATCCCCACTTTTCCCTCTGTTTCTTCCCTTCCTCTAGTATTTTGTGATAGGTATAATTAGCGGTTTCAGAATACAAACTTTAGAGGGAGCCAGGTGCATGCATGAATCCTGGCTCTGGGATCCTGAGCCTGTTGCTCAAACTCACTGAACCTCGGTTTCATATCTGTAAAGTGCGAATAAAGGCACCTAATGCACCCGGTTTGTCAACACATTAAGTGATATAACATATGTGAAATGCTTAGTCCAGTGTCTAGTATATAGTTAGGACTTTAAAAATGGTTGCCTGGTGTGGTAGATTGTTTTATCAATGGCCCTTGATGAAACAGTCTTCCTGGTATGGGGCATGACTCACCCTGACTTTATTATTTTTTTAATTTTTAATTTTTTTTGAGACAGAGTCTCGCTCTGTCGCCCAGGCTGGAATGCAGTGGCACGATCTCGGCTAACTGTAGCGTCCACCTCCCGGGTTCAAGCGATTCTCCTGCCTCAGCCTCCCAAGTAGCTGGGACTACAGGCATGCACCACCACACCGGGCTAATATTGGTATTTTTAGTAGAGACAGGGTTTCACCATGTTGGACAGGCTGGTCTCGAACTCCTGACCTCAGGTGATCCACCCACTTCAGCTTCCCAAAGTGCTAGGGTTATAGGAGTGAACCACCACGCCCGACCTCACCTTGATTGTTCAGATCCTTAAGATAGTTGCTAAAGAAGATGTGCATGGTGCAAAGCATATTTATACACTGTTCTTAGGGGAACAGTGTTCTACTCAGATGGAATCCCATGTTGGCCTCTTGATACTTATTAGCTTTTCTAATGTGCATTCCAGAAAGCGTCATTGAGTTAAGGAAATGAGCTTACAAACAAACCCAGCTCTTCTTTCCTGCCTTAGATGGAGATTTGTGGGTGTTCTAGGTCAGCAGAGGGATAAAAGCTTCTGGAATCTCCTGTTCCTGAGAGCTTAGATAGAGGGCAATCTTGTTGATGCCTTCTTACTCCCTCAGGGCTGACTTTGTCTCCCAGTGGAGTAAGTTACCACACACCCGAAATGGTCCCCAAGTTTCTATCATTAGAAATATATTTATTGGCCAGGCATGATGGCTCACGCCTATAATCCCAGCACTTTGGGA
Organism: Pan troglodytes; assembly: GCF_028858775.2. Lineage (NCBI taxonomy): Eukaryota > Metazoa > Chordata > Mammalia > Primates > Hominidae > Pan > Pan troglodytes. The sequence continues at coordinate 23,163,027 of NC_072419.2, forward strand.
GACCAAGGCAGGTGGATCACCTGAGGTCAGGAGTTCAAGACCAGCCTGGCCAACATGGTAAAACCTCGTCTCTACTAAAAATACAAAAATTAGCTGGATGTGTTGGTGTGTGGCTGTAATCCCAGCTACTTGAGAGTCAGAGGCAGAAGAATCACTTGAACCCAAGAAGCAGAGGTTGCAGTGAGCCGAGATCACTCTATTGCACTCCAGGCTGAGCAACAGAGCAAGACTGTCTGAAAAAAATATAAAAAACAAAAAAACTCCACCCACATTTGTTTAGGTTAAACTTTGTAGACTCTAAAAGCCTCCTAGAAAATTCAGATATCCTCAAAGGATGTCACATTCTTCCAGTTAACTCTTCACTGTGAGACAGGACATTTATATCGTTGGGCGGCCAACATGGAGGCATTGCTCTAGGGCAGTGCTATCCAACAGAACTGTAATGCGAGCCCCAGGTGTCATTTTAAATTTTCTAGTAGCTGCATTAAAAAGTATAAACAGGTGAAATTAATTTAAAAAAATTATTTAACCTGTTTCAAATGCTTGTTATTTATTTTTATTATTTTTTTTTTGGAGACAGGGTCTGGCTCTGTTGCTCAGGCAGGAGTACAGTGGTGTGATCATGGCTCACTGCAGCCTTGACCTCCTAGGCTCAAGCAATCCTCCCACCTAAGCCTCCAGAGTAGCTAGGACTACAGGCATGCACCATTGTGCCTGGCTAATTTTTAAAATTACTTGTACAGATTGGGGGCTCCCTACGTTGCCCACACTGTTCTTGAACTCCTGGGCTCAAGCAATCCTGCCACCTTAGCCTCCCAAAGTTCTGGGATTACAGATATGAGCCACCATGCCCTGCCTTCTTTCTATTTCAATGTATAATCAATATTAAATAATTATTAATGGCATATTTTACATTCTTTTTGGACCAAGTCTTAAAATCTAGTATGATGTTTGCACTTACAGCACATCTCAATTTGAACTCCCCACATTTCTGGTTTTCAACAGCCACACAGAGCCAGTGGCTACTGTGCTGGACAGACAGGTTCAGAGACCCAGCTTGGTGGATTGCATAGTGGGGACAATAATCCTAATTGCATAGCATGCTGTGCTCATTAAATGAGATCATGTGTGAAAGTTCTGTGTCATCCTTGTAGAACTACACAGGGTGTTTCAAAAGTCTTTGTGCAGTTTCAAGCTTTAATAACTTTAGAAGTTGCAAACTTACAAAAACCAGGTTTTGAAAGTTTGATTGTTTAAATTTGTTTGACACATATTTACTTTAACAAATTTTCTTTTATTATTCATTTATTTATTTTGTGGAGACAGGGTCTCACTATGTTGCCCATTCTGGTCTCAAACTCCTGGCCTCAAGCAATCCTTCTGCCTCAGCCTCTCAAAGTCCTGGGATTACAAGTGTGAGCCACAGTGCCCTGTCATGAATTTTAAATAATACATTTTAAATTAAATTTTTTTTTGAGACGGAGTCTTACTCTGTCACCCAGGCTGGAGTGCAATGGCATGATCTCGGCTCACTGCAACCTCTGCTTCCCAGGTTCAAGTGATTCTCCTGCCTCAGCCTCCAAAGTAGCTGGGATTACAGGCGTCCGCCACCATGCCTGGCTAATTTTTGTATTTTTAGTAGAGATGTTGTTTCACCATATTGGCCAGGCTGGTCTCGAACTCCTGATCTCAGTGATCTGCGTGCCTCGGTCTCCCAAAGTGCTGGGATTACAGGTGTGAGCCACAGCGCTCTGCCAAATTAATTTTTAAAATGTGCAACAGTTTCTGGGTGATGCTTTCCAGACTGTGGATTGGTAGCAGGTTCTGTTGCTCTTAGACTGTTTTTGGTGGGGACAGTGACATCAAAACTGTGATGTATGTATGGAAGCCTCAATTTTTGGATGATCACTAACAGCAGCCGCTGAAAGTTTACGACATTCGATAATTGATGAGAGTGATACGTAGCATAAGATGATGGTAATGTTGAATTTAATAAAAACATTACTATTTCAACATTTTCATAATTAACCTTTCTGGTGCTCTTTGTTGTAAGTTTGTAGATTTATACTTCTGAAATAATAAAAGCTTAAACTTGTACCAGCCTTTCAGGCATCCTGTATTTATGTTACTCACCATCGAGGTGGTAAGAATTGCTTTTCCCCAATCACTCCTAGCCTGTCTCCACAAAATTATCCCCAAAAGAGCTATGCTGCAGAGATTGTTATACCAGCTCTGACGGTCAAGCAGTCTGTGGTGGTGGACAGCCCTTAAGTGACCTGGAAAATTCCTCATCCTAATTTGTCTTTGGGAAGTAGGACCTTCTATCCACCTCAGAGAGATGGCAGACATTTTTCCTGTTCTGTGGGACAAAGAAACTGCTTTGCATTTTTCTGGAAGCACTGAAGGGAAGAACTCTGCAACTATGCACAGTGTTCCGGTTCCTGGACATTTATATAAACCGCCATGTCTTGGTGAAGCATAGTAGTAAAATTGATAATAATGAAAAACCTACAAGGAATGTGTAAATAACTTGGTTTCAAAATCAGTAGACTCCATGAATTTGAAGGCCGTGACTAAGATTCACATTCGTCTATTCAGCTAACTTTGTGCTTATTAAGAAAAAGCGTCCCTTCCTCTGAAACAAATAGCCCTGCCCCAGTATACATGGCTTGGTAAGTGGAATGTGACTGGATTTCAGCCTCAACTGAACTATTTGATTGGGTGTATTTGTAGACAATCTGTACAACTGTACATGGTGGCCCTAGCTACTACCTCTTGAGACAGAAATAGTACAACGAATAGGGCAGAAATCTAGCTGGCTCATGAACCAGTTTGGATAGACCAGGTTTCATTGGTTGGGCTATGGTCCATTCCCTTGCCTTTAAAAATTAAACAAGTAAAATACTCAGCTTTTGAAGACAAGAAAAGTGAAAAACACAAAATGTCCTAATTTTATTTATTTATTTAGAGACAGGGTCTCGCTCTATTCCCAGGCTGGAATACAGTGGCTGATCTCAGCTCACTGCAGCCTCTAACCCTTGGGTTCAAATGATTCTCCTGCCTCAGCCTCCTGAGTAGTTGGGATTGCAGGCACCCACCACCATGCCCAGCTAATTTTTTGTATTTTTAGTAGAGATAGGGTTTCACCATGTCGGCCAAGCTGGTCTCAAACTCCCGACCTCAGGTGACCTGCCCTCCTTGGCGTCCCGAAGTGTTGGGATTACAGGTGTGAGTCATTACCCCGGCCCTTAATGTTATTTGGAAGCAGTGAAACTCAACTTCTGACCTCTGCCACTAGTCTAAAGACATTCCATTTCATTAATATTTTCTGTCCTTTCCCCAGAGCAATTGACTATATCACATGTCACAAGACCAAATTACATTTATTTCCCATAATTTAAAACTGGAATTTGAGCCAAGAGAACCCAGAAAGGAAAAAATGATTTCTTAACACTGTCTGAATGGATTGCACTGTTCCCAAGTGAGGCCACAGCCCTTCAGACCAGAAGAGTACACACATGTACCCAATGAATGAAGAAATAACACTGAAATTATGTTGAGTTCATTTTCTCTGGCTTTGATTAGAGATTAAACAATTCCCAAAGAATGGAAAAAAACAAGAGAAAATATACATTCCCCATGTGTTTGAGCAGATGGCATATGAAAACTCAATGAAGTGATGATAAAAATACATACCCATAGTATTGACAGTTATTGGTGTAAAGTGAATTTGGAAAAATCTAATTGGCTTTGATGATGAAGACACTATTTTTTGGCTTCATTAGTCTAACTGAAAATGGAAAGAGAACTTGTTCCCAGTTTCAGAAAGAATTTCAGAACGACCCAGACACTTCCTATAATTGCACCATTACTTTTAGTGAGGATGACAGGTCAGGAAATCTTCATTTTCTAGTGCCTTTCCTTTTTCTCTGTCACCTATGCATGCAAACACATATATTTCAGTCTGTCACAATTTAATGGAACAGTTAGTTCCTTTCAACTTAATTCTCTCCCTCACAGCCTGTGGTCATAATCTGGACTCATTCAGAGAAATGAGTGGAGACAAAGCTACCTTTTCATCCATCCTTGCCCACAAGATTTCAGAAAAGCTCCTGTTTCAGGGGCTGTGTGGAGCAGACACCATTGGTATAGCCTGCCTATATCCCATCACACTTACCATTCCAATGCCAGCTGAGGGCATCCTCCTACAACATCGCTACTCCACCTGATGGCTTTCTCTCAGCCTATGACTGAACCAAGTCAGAAATACCAAAGAGTAAATGCCATCAGGAGCATCACTCAGTCAGTGATGGATAACAGCTGGAGGATACATACCTCAGCTTCCTCCCCCTTGAGTGGGACAACTTTGAAGTGTGCTCTAGACTGTTTCCTCTCCTGGAAGAGAAAGGTTGCTAGATAAAGGGTGTCCAGTGAAATGTGAATTTCAGACAAACAACGAATAATTTTTTAGTTAAGTATATACTAAATATTGCATGGGTCATTCTCATACTAAAAAAATGCATTGTTAATTAAAAAATTCAAGTTTAATGGGGCATCCTGGATTTTTGTTTGCAAAATGTGGCAACCTCACCTCAAAGGGATTGAGTCCCAGCTGCCCACATGGTGACCTGCTGATATTGTAGCCTGTTCTGACATCCTTCGCTGCACCATTTCACTTCTCTCCTGTGGAGGCTTCCTGGGCTTCCTTCCTACCTGAGGTCAGGTTCCCTGGAAGCTGATCTGGGAATGGGGATTCTCACACAAGTGAGATATGGAGGAAGTGCTTCAGGAGAAACCTGTAAAGAAGGTCAGGGGAAGGAACTGAGCAAGGACCTGGTTTTAGGAGAAGTCTGGCTTCTGCCTGATCCCATGGGGCACTGGGGAACATGACTGACATCACAGAGTTGTCATACCTTGAGTTTGAAGGGACTGACATTTGCCCCATCCCCAACTCCTCACATTAGTCAGTCAGTCACTGGCTGTGGTCTACCCAGATGGGGTGTAAAATGGAGGGGACACAGGAAGACACCAGCAACATCTACAACACCTCCTAAACAACTTGCCCTCAAGGTTTGTTTCTGGGCAAGCTGAAGCTAAAAGCATTGAACTGCTGGTAAAGTCCTTAATGGCACCTAATTCCACAAGGATAGTCATTCCTCTAAAGGCTAAATTCCATGAATTCCCTGAGGGCTGGGACTGCAACTTATTTGCAATACTTCACACATAATAAATGGTCAACAAATATTTGGTGAATTGAATTGTACATAGAAACAAAACTGATACATCTGTAAGATAAACACTAATACAAATCATATGTTTGTTTAGTACTTACTGTCATATAATAAACTAGGCACTCAAGTTACTCTTCACTCTTTTGTGTGTGTGTGTGTTTTGGGAGGATTCCGTTTTTATTTTTGGTTCTGGTTGTTGTTTTGGGGTAACTCTTTTCCAAAATTCAGTGAACAAAAACCATTGCAATCATGTCTCAGAAATACCCTGGAACTAGTCCCAAGTTTTAGTGAATTAACAAAACACAGGAACTCAAAATGTCCTGCTGAGTGTCACTGAAGCACAGATGGCAGCGGCTAAGAGATGGAAGTTGAGGGATGATTAAAGACCTGCTTTCCTGAAATAGTTCCCCTGGTGGTCTCTCCTTTTTGTGTAGGCAGCTAACTATGTCAAGGAAATGTGTGGCACCACGGAACTGTTGGTGAGGGCCAGAAAGCCCACTTGTCGAAGTTTCCATTGCTTAGAGCTCAAGATGCTGCCTCTCCCAAAGAAGCCACCTAACCCGACTGACACTGCTTGGTGGGCACTGAATCTCCAGGGTATGGGCACCAGAAGAGGAGGAGCAACAGATGGGATACGGCAGCACAAGTGTTGACGTGCTCATCTTGGGCAGGGGCAGTGCCACCCAGCTCTTGTGGAGGGAGTCTCAGAGAGCACGGGATGCAGGATAAACTGGTTTTCATGGAACTCAGTCAGCACTGGATCACGTCAGTCATAAAAGAGAATGGCTAGATTTCCAAGCATGGGAACCATGGCAAAAGCAGACACAACGTGCCTTTGGGTCTTTAAGTGCCCCTGTTTAAAGACAGAATTGGTCCCAGAGGCAGTTAGCCCACCATCTTGGTGACTGGAGGAATAGAGGCAGGAGTCCAGAAAATGATTTCCTTTTAAAGGGAAAGGTCTAGGATATTTGATGCTGTGCAAGGTTGGGATGGGGGCGTGTGTGCACATTCAGCCAAACCCTGGGCAGACAGATTCGGCAGGCAAGCTTCAAGTTCAGAGCATGGAGTTGGTAGTGGGAAGTGGTGAGGACTGGATAAAAATATAGAAGCTGAAGCAGGAATAAGGGAGCGTTTAAGAGAAAGCTAATGGTCAACCACTTTGGAAAACTCTTTGAAAACATACATGAAAACTACGCATTTGCATATCCTGTTATCTGGCAATTTCACTGGTTCCTACATACCTAACAGAAATGTGTACATGTGTTCAGCAAAAGTTATGTACATGGAGACCATAGCAGCATTATTTGGGACAGCACAAAACTGAAATAACCCAAATGTTCTTCAACAGTAGAATGGACAATTGTGGTCCGTTCACATCATAGAATACTACTCAACAGCAGAAATCTATTATTAAAGGCAAAAGCATGGATGCATCTCACAAGCAGAATATTGTGTGAAAGACTCCAGGCACCCAAAAGTTTGTACTTTAGGATTCTGTTGATAATGAAGTACAAGAGCAGGCAAAGCTAACCTACATTGCTAAAAGTCAGAAGAGTGGTAATCTTGGTCCGGGAGGGATTAGTGGCTGGAAGTGGGCACTGAGGGCTGCTGGTGAGCTGGTGATGTTCTATTTATTTATCTTGTTGCTGTTTACTTTGTTACAATCATGGGTTCTGTTTGTGAAAATTCCCCCCAGCTATACACTTAAGATTTATTCTGTATGTATATTATTCTTTTTTTATTTATTTACTCTTTTTTTTTTTTGAGATGGAGTCTCGCTCTGTTGCCAGGCTGGCATGCAGTAATGCAATCTCGGTTCACTGCAACCTCTGCTTCCTGGGTTCAAGTGATCCCCCTGCCTCAATCTCCTGAGTAGCTGGGACTACAGGCACACGCCACCATGCCCAGCTAATTTTTGTATTTTTAGTAGAGACGAGGTTTCACCATGTTGGCCAGGATGGTCTCGATCTCTTGACATTGTGATCTGCCTGCCTCGGCCTCCCAAAGTGCTGGGATTACAGGCGTGAGCCATCGCACCTGGTCTATTTACTTTTATTTAAGCTCTGAGGTACATGCACAGGATGCGCAGGTTTGTTACATAGATAAACATGTCACGGTGGTTTGTTGCATCTATCAACCCATCACCTGGGAATTAAGCCCAGCATGCATTAGCTATTTTTCCTAATGCTCTCCCTCCCCCTACCCCACCTTCCGACAGGCCCCAGTGTGTATTGGTCCCCTCCTTGTGTTCATGTGTTCTCATTGTTAAGTTCCCACTTATAAGTGAAAACTTGCAGTGTTGGTTTACTATTCCTGCATCAGTTTGCTGAGAATAATAGCTTCCAGCTCCATCCAGGTCCCTGCAAAAGACATGATCTCATTCCTTTTTATGGCTGCATAGTATTCCTATGTTCTGAATGGTATTGCCTAGATTTTCTTCTAGGGTTTTTATAGTTTTGCGTTTTACATTGAAGTATTTAATCCATTTTAAGTTAATTTTTGTATAAGGTGTAAGGAAGAGGTCCAGTTTCAGTTTTCTGCATATGGCTAGCCAGTTCTCCCAGCACCATTTATTAAGTAGGGAATCCTTTTCCTATTGCTTGTTTTTGTCAGGTTTGTTGAAGATAAGATGGTTGGAGATGTGTGGTCTTATTTCTGAGTTTTCTATTCTGTTCTATTGGTCTAAGTGTCTGTTTTTGTACCAGCACCCTGCTGTTTTGGTTACTGTAGCCTTGTAGCATAGTTTGAAGTCAGGTAGTGTGATACCTCCAGCTTTGTTCTTTTTGCTCAGGATTGTCTTGGCTATAAAAGTTCTTTTTTGTTCCATATGAACTTTAAAATAGTTTCTTCTAATTCTGTGAAGAATCTCAATGACAATTTAATGGGAATAGCATTGAATCTATAAATTACTTTGGGCAGTATGGCCATTTTCACAATATTGATTCTTCCTACCCATGAGCATGGAATGTTTTTCCATTTGTTTGTGTCCTCTCTGATTTTCTTGAGCAGAGGTTTGTAGTTCTGCCTTGAAGAAGTCCTTCACTTCCCTCATTAGCTGTATTCCTAATTATTTTATTCTCTTTGTAACAATTGTGAATGGGAGTTCATTCATGATTTGGCTCTCTGCCAGTCTGTTATTGGTGTATAGGAATGCTTGTGACTTTTGCACATTGATTTTGTATACTGAGACTTTGCTGAAGTTGCTTATCAGCCTAAGGAGTTTTGGGCCTGAAGTGATGGGGTTTTCTAGATATAGGATCATGTCATCTGCAAACAAAGACAATTTGACGTCCTCGCTTCCTATTTGAATACACTTTATTTCTTCCTCTTGCCTGCTTTCCCTGGCCAGAACTTCCAGTACTATGTTGAATAGGAGTAGTGAGAGAGGGCACCCCTGTCTTGTGCAGGTTTTCAAGGGGAATGCTTCCAGCTTTTGCCCATTCAGTATGATATTGGCTGTGGGTTTGTCATAAATGGTTCTTATTATTTTAACATATGTTCCTTCAATACCTAGTTTATTGAGAGTTTTTAACATGAAGGGATGTTGAATTTTATCGAAGGCCTTTTCTGCCTCTATTGAGATAATCATGTGGTTTTTGTCATTAGTTCTGTTTATGTCATGAATTACATTTGTTTATTTATATACGTATGTTGAACCAACCTTGCATCCCCTGGATGAAGCTGACTTGATCATGGTGGATAAGTTTTTTGATGTGCTGCTGTATTTGGTTTGCCAGTATTTTAATGAGAATTTTTGCATTGATGTTTATCAGGGATATTGGCCTAAAGTTTTCTTTTTTTGTTGTATCTCTGCCAGTTTTTTGTATCAGGATGATGCTGGCCTCATAGAATGAGTCAGGGAGGAGTCCTTGCTTTTCAATTGTTTGGAATAATTTCAGAAGAAAGGGTGTCAGCTCCTCTTTGTACCTGTAGTAGGATTCAGCTGTAAATCCATCTGGCCCTGGGCTTTTCTTGGTTGGTAGGCTATTTCTCACTGCCTCAATTTCAAAACTTGTTCTTGGTCTATTCAGGGATTCAGCTTCTTCCTGGTTCAGTCTTGGGGGGGCATATGTGTCCAGAAATTTATCCATTTCTTCTAGATTTCCTAGTTTATTTGCATTGATATTTATTATGTATGTATACTATTCTTCAATAAAACATTAAATGAAGGTAGAAAAAAATAAAAACTATTGAATAGAGAAGACAAAATTCATCTGTGTCCTAACTTTGCTGAGTGCTCCTTGACTATGTCATTTTATTTTCTATAGAATGTGCAAAAGGGGGATGTAAGACTGAATTTAGGTAATCAAATAGCATTTACTGTTTTTTTTTTTTTTTTTGAGACAGAGTCTCACTCTGTCACCCAGGCCGGAGTGCAGTGACATAATCACAGCTTGCTGCAACCTCAATCTCCTGAGCTCAGGTGAGCCTCTCACCTCAGCCTCCCAAGTAGTTGGGACTACAGGTGTGCACTACCATCCCTGGCTAATTTTTTTGTATTTTTTGTAGAGAAGGGGTTTAACTGTGATGTTGCCCAGGCTGGTATTAAACTCCTGGGCTGAAGCTATCTGTGCACATCAGCCTCCCGAAGTGCTGAGATTACAGGCATGAGCCACCATGCCCAGCCTTCATTGACTTTAAAGTGTGGAGAGAAAATAGCTTGCTCTATCCTTTCTTCCCTCCCAAAGCAGACATCTCTACTATTGAATTCCTGCAGATGTCATTCTGATCCAGGCAACCTACAAAATTGGGGCTCAGCCTGTGAGGGTTTGTGGCTTTGCTCAGGAAAGAATTCAAGAATGAGACAACAGTGAAAGAAAGCATGTTTATTAGAGCAACAGTGTACACAAAATGGCTGCTCTGTAGACAAAACAGGGCTATCCCATAGGCAGAGTAGCACAGAAGAGCATCTGTGGATTGCTGGCTAGCTCTGCTTATACTGACTCTTATTTACATGCTAAATAGGGGACAGGTTAAGGTTATTCATGAACAAGGGGTGGAGGGGTCCTGGAATCACACAAGGTAACTCCTGGATCATTGCCACAGCATTTGTAAACTGTCAAGGCTCTGATGGGAGCATCTTAGGCAAATGCAAATAAGCAGTGAGGGTAACTAGAGATCGCTTTCATCGCCATCTTGGTTCTAGCAGCTTTTCTTTGCCACATCCCGTCTTGATCAGCAGCAGGGAGACTGAGGCTCAGAAAACAAGTCCAGCTGATCTCCTACCTCAATCCCAGGGATGCATTAGGTCTTCTGCTGTTTTTGTGATAATCACTGGAAAATTGCACAAGCACAAATACAGACATTTTAAAACCTTTTAAATTAAATTAATTAATTTATTTTTTGAGATAGGATCTTGCTTTTTTGCTTAGGCTGATCTTGAACTGCTGGCTCCAAGCAATACTCCCACCTCAGCCTCCCAAGTAGCCAGGACTACAGGCAAGAGCCCATGCACTCAGTTAAAAATGTAGATTATTGGTTGGGTGTGGTGGCTCACACCTGTAATCCCAGCACTTTGGGAGTTGCAGATTCTTAAGACAGGCCACAGAGATACCAACAACAGGGATTTCAGATCTTTACATTGCCATTAATACTTCATTATATGCTAAGAAGCTGACTTTTTTCATCCATTATTTTCATCAGATTGTCTACTCATTGTACTTTCTGCTGGAATGTGGCCCAGTTTTTAAATTTTTATTTAAAAATTTTTGAAAAGAGATAAGACTCTCCCTCTGTTGCCCAGGCTGGGCAGGCAGTGGCGTGATCTCAGCTCACTGCAATCTCTGACTCTTGGGCTAAAGCAATCCTCCCACCACAGCCTACTGAGTAGCTGGGATTACAGGTATGCACCAACACACCTGGCTAATTTTTGTATTTTTAATAGAGATGAGGTTTCACCATGTTGGACAGGTTGCTCTTGAACTCCTGACCTCAAGTGATCCACCCACCTAGGGCTCCCAAAGTGCTGGGATTGCAGGCATGTGGCCCAGCTCTCTTCCAGTTTTCTTAATTCAAATTCCCAAGAATCCCCAGGCCCAGTTTTTGCTAGGCTGATGAAAAGCCCATGCACTGACTAAAGGGCTGTTGAATTGGGTGGCTTCTCCTGGACTCATCAAATGTGGTGCTGGTGAGTCAGTGCCATATGACAGAAATCTTTTGGCAACTTTAGCATTAGGGGTCTGTGGGCAGTTTTTTCTAGAAGAGGGTGGTCTGCTCAGTACACAGACCCACTATTTCTCCATCTTCCCTTCTTCCTTCAGTCCTGAAAGTCAAATTCTCAAAGCAATCGCTTAGTGTAAACTTATTTTTTTACCTATCTTCTTCTGAGTTCCACCTTCCTTCTGATCTAGGCATAGTCAACATTCAAATTTCAATTTTCCATGCTAGATAAAGATAGGATGAGCCCTCAGAATTCTCAGCATATCCTGAACCTTCACTTGGGGCACGAATGTCCACTTCCCTTTCAGCCCAATCATTCATGACTCCTGTTTGGCAGTTGCAACAATGGCTGTTTCATTAATTTTCCCTGCTGCCTGCTTTCTGGCAGCAATGAGAGCAAGCAGTGAAATGGCCAAATAGTGGTAGACAGGAGGGAGCAGAGTGGAGGCAGAAGCCAGGGTGCTGAATAATGAGCCTATGAATAGCAAGACCTGACCGCACCAGGCTTCCTGAGCAGCCTGGTGGAGAGGATGGGCCCCCCTTGGCTGGGAGAGTGGATGCTGAGCCATGAGGAAACACCACAGGATTCATTGGCCTTGGCAGAGCTATAAAGACTCTGCTTTCACTTGAATAAACTCTTCTTGAACACATCTCCTATGTATTTCCACAAATCTGTTTTCTCAGGGTGTTCAGAATTCATTCCTTTTTGGCTCTTCTGCTGCTCAAAGGAAAGAGAAACCCAAGGGATCAAACTTCTCAGTGTAAAATAAACACAATTCTTTTTGGACCTGCTAAGCCAGAAGAAAATGAGGCCAAAGAATGAATAAGACACACAGCTAAAACAAATCAAACTGTAGAAAGCCTTCTCTCACACTCTCCTTTCTACCTGGTTGAATCAATGGATGAACATGTCACATCCTCTTTTCTCAGTTGCCAAGAGTTGGTTTATATGTTCTTACTTATAATGTATTTTGTTAGTTTTGCTTTTGGCTTTCCTGTCCAAAATCACTGTCCCTTCTCTTTACCCACAAACGTGTAGGCTTTCTCCATCTGCCCCACATCCCTTCTAAACTCAGTGATGACCTAATAAAGATTTACACACAAAGGTGTCAATGACACATGATGTTAGAAAAGGTTACTGCCTCAGGGTCACCCCCATCATGTTGGTCCCTGCCAACTGATATTAATAATAGGGCCTTGACCCTCCAACCCTACTTGCTAACGACTAAGACACTCTATACGGAGCCCACTAAATATGTACAGCCAGCTGCAGCTGGGGTTCAGATTTCAGCCAAGCTCTGAGCACACATGTTCCCTTAAATCAGAGTGTCTTCCCCTTCACCAGAGAGAATGCCTGAGGACTAGCCTCCACTCCTCAGTTTCACCTTGTTTACCCCATCAGTTAGTTGGAAGCTGATGTCTGGAGTCTTCAGGTATGGCACACTCTCAGCTCCTGAGTTAGTTCCAACCAAGGGTGGGCAGATAGGCTGTCAGCAGCCTTGTCCCGCTATAGGGGAGGAAAACTCCCTCTGCCTTCCTAGGTTCTGGTGTTCGGTCTGAGAATTAAACTAACATAAGACAGATTAAGAGTAAAAAGGCATACAAATTTTATTTAATATTTTTACATGCACAAGGGAATGCTCATAAGAAAAATAAATGCCCAAAGAAACAGTCAGAGCACACCAACATGGCACATGTATACATATATAACAAACCTGCACGTTGTGCACATGTACCCTAAAACTTAAAGTATAATAATAATTTTTTTTTAAAAAAGAAAGAAACAGGACCCAGAGCTTATATTGTAGGATTGCTTTTTTAAAGCAAAGGATAAATTTGTGGAGAAGTGACAGGACAAATGGGTTCAGGCAGTAAATTGTGGAAAAGTGTCTATAAAATATATGGGGTTAATGGACAATAAGGGTTATTTTAGTAGGTTCGTTTGTACAGATCCATTTGCCATTGACTCCCAATCTCTGGTGATAAGAATGGTCTTTTCTTCCTGGTACAGAGAAGGCACCTTTCTTATGGGAAACTTCATGACTTGCTTTTACATCAAAAGAGGGAGTGAGATCAGAAAGCCCTTTCTGCATCTGCTGTTTCTCAAGTTCCTTTAGCTCAGAATAATTAATACGCCAAAGTGGCATATTTTGGGGTGGTATGTTCTGAACTCTTTCACTACCAGGAGCAGGTGGTTGGTTTTGTTGTCTTGGCCAACAAACCAAATAAGAATCCCAGTCCTCTCCTCCCATGGGGAGGTGGCCCTGCACCCATAGCATGTGCCATATGCCTCCCATTGTGGGCTCCACTCAGTGAATGTGGATGATGCAACAGTGAGTAAAGGAGACAAGCTTCCGCCTTCTTAGAGCTCATGAATGTAAAGTCTATCTAAAACGTTTTCTGGTTAGGAAGAGAGAGAGAGGCCTTGGCCTCCCAAAGTGCTGGGATTACAGGCGTGAGCCACTGCGCCTGGCCTGAACAATTTGAGGTAAATTATACACATCATGGCCCTTTACTCCTAAATACTTTATTTATTTTGTAAGAATAAGGATATTCACTCTTGTTACCACACTGTAGTTATATAGTGCTAAGAGGGCTCAGAATGGAGGGATTCGATCTGCCTAGGGAAGCCAGAGGTGCTTTCTTGCAAAAGTGGAAATTGAGCTAAAATCTGAAGGAAAGGAAGAACGGGTTAATAGGGATTGCAGAGGGACAGAGCACGAAGCAGATGGAACAGCCTTCCCCATGGAGGGATGGGCACAGCTGTTCAAGAAGCTGAAAGCAACAACACCAGCTGGTGCACCCAGAGAGAGGAAGGTGGGGACACACCACCAAGGGCCTTTCTTTCAGGCATAGGGACTGGACTTTATCATAAAGCGATTTTGCTAAGTGGACAAAGACAAGGGGCGGGGGAGTTTCATGTATAGGAATGAACACTGTTGCAATGAAGGGCCATGGATATAACACGGATAAAGAGGGGAGTGAAGGAATGGGAAGCCTGAGGGGAGAAAACATTTGGTCTGTGCACTCCATGACCCCGTGAAGTAGAAAGCTCAAGAAGCCACCTGGGAGGGTGGGGCATTTGCTGAGCTTGCCTTGGTCTCCTGGGGTGTGCTGTTGGGACAGTGGGATCCTGGATCAGGGAGATTCTGGGCTGTGGGTTTGGGAGCCAGATCCAGAAGAAGAGAAGGTGGCATCAGGAGGTGTGTGTGGGAAGTCCCCGAGAAGCTAGAACCTGGAGGCTTGGGAGCTGGAGTGGGCTGTGGAAGAAGGTCAGACCAGGAACCCATTTACTGGCCTGGATGACGCTAGGAATACTTTTTAATATTTTGCTTAATATTACAAGTAAATATAAATATACTTATTTTCATTTACATACCGTCTTTGACTACTATTTTTTTCCCTGAGAGGGATTCTTTTAAAACAATTTTGGAAAAATATCAAACTTAAAAATGTTAAAGAAGTAAAAATATTAAAAGGAGTATCCATAAACCCTTTTCCCAGATTGACCTCCTATTAATATTTTACCTTACTTGTTTATTGACTTATTTATTTTTTGAGACAGAGTCTTAGTGGCACAATCTTGGCTCATGGCAGCTTCCATCTCCTGGGTTCAAGCGATTCTTGTGCCTCAGCCCCCCAAGTAGCTGGGATTACAGGTGCACACCACCACACCCGGCTAATTTTTGTATTTTAGTAGAGACAGGGTTTCACTATGTAGCCCAGGATGGTCTCAAACTCCTGAGCTCCAGCAATCTGCCCACCTTGGCCTCCCAGAGTGCTGGGATTACAGACGTGAGCCACTGCGCCCAGCCTGAACGATTTGAGGTGAATTATACATATCATGGTCCTTTACTCCTAAATACTTTATTTATTTTGTAAGAATAAGGATATTCACTCTTGTTACCACACTATAGTTATCAACCTGCAAACTTATATTAATATATTGCTTTATCTGATCTACGGTGAATACCCGAATTCCAACAGTTGACCCAGTAATTTCCTTTATAGCAGTAGTTTTTTTCCTCCAGTACAGGATTCAGTCTAAGGTCAAATATTGCCTTTAGCTGTTATGTTTCCTTAGCCTCCTTTAATTTGGATAATTTCCATATATGTTTGGCTACCATTTTTGATATCCCAGTGTTTTCCTAGTTATCTTCCTATTTTGTAGAATTATTGGAGCAAAGCTATAAACATTTGAGCACCTTTTGTAAAATAGGCTGCCATATTTTTCCCCAAACGATTACTAGTTTATGTTAATGTACTATGTGACTATATCTGTTTTCCCACACATTTGATAGGAAATGTCTTTTTTTTTTTTGAGACTGAGTCTCACTCTTGTTGCCCAGGCTGGAATGCAGTGGCGCAATCTCAGCTCACTGCAACCTCCGCTTCCCAGGTTCAAGTGGTTCCCCTTCCTCAGCCTCCCAAGTAGCTGGGATTACAGGCGCCCAAAACCACGCCCAGCTAATTTTTGGTATTTTAAGCAGAGACAGGGTTTCATCATGTTGGCCAGGCTGGGCTCAAACTCCTGACCTCAGGTGATCCACCCACCTCAGCCTCCCAAAGTGCTGGGATTACAGGTGTGAACCACTGTGCCCGGCCAGCTGTGTCTTTTTGTTGGTGATGTCCATTCAGCAGATATCAAATGGAACGGTACCTCGTTCTTATTCTGCTTTGCATTGCCTTCTGTGTAGGCATACGTTTCCCACAGCCTTTGTTGTCAGATTCCCTCTTGTCTGAATTCTACCTCTCCATATCTTCTGAGGCTTGTTCTTAAAAGCAGAAACTGATTTTGTTGTTGTTGTTGTTGTTACTTTTTGGACTTTATTCCCACACAAATACCTATCAGAGTATTACAGAATAAGTGTTCTTAAAAAAGAAGTATATTTTTAGAAATTTTTTATTTTTAAAATAAAGACTAGTAGGCATAGGGGGAGTGCACTAGCTCTTGCGGATGAAAACAAAACAAAACAAAACAAAACACCACAAATCAGACACATTTCCTATTTAATGTAGCTGGAGCTGGCCAGCTGGTGGCAGTTTGACAGAATTGCAAGCAAAGTGGAAGAAAATCAAGAACTTGCACCTCCACGGATTTTGTTTTGACAGAATGTTACATATAGAGATACAAATATTTTTAAAAGTTATCATCTGTCCAACAGTTTTTTTGGGGGGATTTTCACTTCTTTCTTCAAATTCCATGTTACTAATTTTCTCAGAATCTTTGTAAAGAGATATCAAGGTAAATGTAAATTATACAGTTGTAGACTGGGGAGAGGCACTAACCTAAGAAAACTTCCCTGGTGGTAAATAAGAACTATTTTTTGAATAAATGCTTTTTATTATTTCTTATTATATATTTTGAATAAATGCACTCGTAGTATTCCAGGGAAATGCGTAGGTTGAACAACATAAAATCGACATCTCTAGGATCAAAGCTACTTCTTTTGGAATTTTATGAAACACGAAGGATGTTTCATGAACTTTCTCAGCCCCACCACTCACATTCTTGCCCAATTCTCTTGCAGGAAACTTTTTTAAAACTTTTTTTTAAACTTTTTTTTTTTTGAGCGCAGGCTGGAGTGCAGTGGCGCGATCTCCGCTCACTGCAAGCTCCGCCTCCCGGGTTCACGCCATTCTCCTGCCTCAGCCTCCCGAGTAGCTGGGACTACAGGCGCCCGCCACCACGCCCGGCTAATTGTTTTTTGTATTTTTAGTAGAGATGGGGTTTCACCGTGTTAGCCAGGATGGTCTCGACCTCCTGACCTCTCGTGATCCGCCTGCCTCGGCCTCCCAAAGTGCTGGGATTACAGGCGTGAGCCACCTCGCCCGGCCTGCAAGAAACTTTTTTTTTGATGCACTTATACAAAAAAGGAAGGAGATAATTAAGTGACTGATAACATATTCATGTTGTGGAGATTTTATTTCTATTAAACTGAGTCAAAGAGTATAAGAATTTCAAATTTTGGGGTGGCGCGGTGGCTCATGCCTGTAATTCCAGCACTTTGGGAGGCCGAGGTGGGTAGATCACTTGAGGTATGGGGGTTCAACACCAGCCTGAACAACATTGCGAAACCCCATCTCCACTAAAAACACAAAAAATTAGCCGGGCATGGTGGTGGGTGCTTGTAATCCCAGCCACTAGGGAGAATCACTTGAACCCAGGAGGTGGAGGTTGCAGTGAGCCAAGATGGCACCACTGCACTCCTGTCTGGGGGACAGAGCAAGACTCCATCTCAAAAAAAAAAAGAAGTTTACATTTTAATAAATGTTCTAAAATTGTTTTGCCTGTCAACCAAGTTCATGGCAACTTATGATTTTATCAGACATTTTATTAGGCTGCCTGTTTCACCATACTCTTCCCAGAGCTGTAGGCTTTTAATCTTCTTTTAAGCCAATCTAAGAGTTGGTTGATAGACTAAAAATCCATTCTAAATTTTTCCTGCTAACTTTGCTAAATACTAACTAATAATAGGCCTAAAAATAAGTAAAACACATTATGGTGTTAAGTTAATCTACCTTTCTTGTGTACAGATATTTCAATGTATTAGCTGCCCAGGATCACCAAATCAAATACCATTTACAAAATTAGGAAATACAGAAAACAAATTTGCATGCAATTACAGCATGAGATAGGATTACTGATCATTGCTACTCTTGGTGATAAAGATGCAACAGAGACAGATGGCATATCTCTAATCAATAATTAAGGGTGAGTCAACATCCAAGGTCAATTTGAAGCTATCATACTTAAAAGCTGTTTATCAAGTACCAGCTAGATATTCAAATCTATAATATATGTAGGATTGAAGTGAAAAGATAATTGTGAAGATTACTTTATTTCACTGAAAAATAAAACAAGTTATTAATGATTAACTTTATTTTCTAGTATTTTAATAATCTCAGCAGCAAAGACAGAGAAAAGAGCCAATTTTCTCTTTTCTTTCTTTTCAAAATTACTCCCAGGGATGCTGGCTTATTAAAATATTAACAACAGTATCTTTTGGGTCTTCAAGTCATCAAGGCAAGTATGTTCTTCTTAAATCATATCTATTGCTTGTTTATATTTCATTGATTTTGCAAATGCTTCATCAATGGATCTTTTTTTGCAAACTTTAATGTCTTCCTCTTTAAACAGAATAGCAACATTCAAAAGGATATTAAAATGAGAATCTCTGTCTTGCATTTCCAGCAATACCTCCATAGGCTTAAAACAAAACTACAAATGCTGAGTTCTCCCACATTTCATGTTGAGGTCGTAGGTCATCCATGAAAAAGAACTGGTTGCTGATCCAACCAACACCCACCTCTTAGGTATGAAAGGGATACACATTTTTTTCCCCTACATTTCATCAACACCTTGGAGAAAGGAAAAGTGTTGCTTACCCTCATCTCCAGCCTAGTGAGAAGTGTACTGAGTGGGATCTTCTCAGTACATTTGTTTGGTGGAGTTTGAGGGTAATAAACATGTGAATGGTGACTTTAAAGTTCCAGTTCTGGTCACAAGTCTCTGTCAATACATAAAGGCTGCCCTCTCCTTACATATTATCATCACCAACTTGTTAGGGGTTCCTGGTTTACAAATCCACAAAACCTGTGGCGAATTAGGGAAGGTGGGCAGCAGAGCCAGCATATGCACTAATCATATCTAAGGTCAATATAGATTAGGGTTGGCTAATTTGAATATATCCAATTCTAGCCAGGATGTGAATGACAAGACCCATGGGGGTATCAATAACAGAGAATCTCCTCATACAGAGAATAAGAACCACGGGTATGTATAGCTTGATGGGACTTTCTCTCAACACAAGGGAGTGTGTGTTACAGCTCTGCTTGCCTAATGCTGGTTGGCCAAGTTGCCAGCCAGAAGTCCTGGACCTCCCTTATACGAAGCCCTTGCACAAGATCCAATCCACAGTGATGGCCTTGGCAGATACTAGGGAGGGAGGGAATGTCCATACCTACTGATGCTCACCTACTGTGCCGGTCCATCAGTCACCAACTAAGGTGACTAAGGTCCCACAGAGATTAAGGCACTGTGGCCTCTACTCCACCCCAAATAGACACTTATGAATATTAATTAATATGGAAGATTTAGTTTAGATAGATTAAAGTGAATAGTTCTTTGATATGTTGAATAACACTACAAGTGTCAGTCATTGGGAAAGGCTACCTCTGGTCAGTTTCCTCTCAATATGTCAAAGCTGGTGGAATGACTGTACCATTTACTGGTTCACTGAAGGTCTTAACCTCCACAGCTTTGACAAAGAGGCCATGTGTCCCATGCTGAGAAGATTCAAGGCTGAAAGTGGAAGTGGAGCTTCCTGTTTGGTGGAAGATGACTCCAGTGGCTGCATCAGGAAACAGAGGAGCATAAGACGGTAGAGGGCATGCTTCCTGTGGGTAGAAGTTATTCCATAGGAGCGTCTGGCCTGGGTTCATGTTATAATAGATCCCATTGAAATTATTTCCTGGCTGGAGCTCAGTGACTAGACCTGGACGTGCTTCAAGGTATATCTTAGGATGCAGAAGCTGAGGAGGGTTTCATGAGGGAGGCTGCTGGTAGAAGAGCATGGTCCAAGTACAGGGAGCTGCAGCCTGATATTCCAAGGGAGGAATCAGTAAGAAACCTAAGGAAGTGCCCCTCCAGAGACCAAGTCAGCTTTGAAAATCCTGCAAGTCCAGAGAGCAAGGATGTGGACTTAGGGCAGGAATGCAAAATGGTCAGCTCCCCAGATTCTTGCTCCTCATGCCCCTCTCAGTGGCCAGCAGGCTGCAGGTGGGGCAGGCGGGGACAAAAGTAGAAGAGTAGAAGGTGGAGGACAGAGAGAAAGTATTGACTACTTCTCACTCCCCCACCAGAGAGGAAACTTTATTTTTTTCTTTTCTTTTCTTTTCTTTCTTTCTTTTTTTTTTTTTTTTTTTTTTTGAGACGGAGTTTCGCTCTTGTTGCCCAGGCTGGAGTGCTGTGGTGTGATCTCGGCTCACCGCAACCTCTGCCTCCCGGGTCTAGCAATTCTCCTGCCTCAGCCTCCTAAGTAGCTTGGATTACAGGCATGTGCTACCATGCCTGGCTAATTTTGTATTTTTAGTAGCGACGGGGTTTCTCCATGTTGGTCAGGCTGGTCTTGAACTCCCGACCTCAGATGATCCGCCCGCCTTGGCCTCCCA
Source organism: Pan troglodytes (assembly GCF_028858775.2). Classification (NCBI taxonomy): domain Eukaryota; kingdom Metazoa; phylum Chordata; class Mammalia; order Primates; family Hominidae; genus Pan; species Pan troglodytes. The sequence goes on from NC_072419.2 coordinate 23,183,591, forward strand.
AAGTGCTGGGATTACAGGTGTGAGACACCGCGCCCGGTCTTTCTTTTCTTTTTTAAAGACTAGTCAAGTGAAGCAGTGAGAGTGGAGAAGGAACAAAGAAATCTGTAACTGGTTGTGATCAATTAGTTGTAAACACCACTGCATTCGAGCTGGCCACAAAGGTAACTTTAAATAAAATTTAGAGTGTTGGTTACTATCCTGCAATAAGAACTTTGCATTTTGTAGAGACAGTTTGAACATGTGACCCCATGTTCTCTTTTTATTCTCAGAAACTCAACAAATATAGCAGATCAATTGTTCAGACAATATAGCAGATCAATTATTCAGACATGTAATTACAGGCAGAGACTTAGAAGTAAGGAAACCTGGCTGGGCATGGTGGCTCACGCCTGTAATCCCAGAACTCTGGGAGGCCAAGGCAGACGGATCACTTGAGGTCAGGAGTTCAAGACTAGCCTAGCTAATGTGGTGAAACCCTGTCTCTATTACAAATACAAAAATTAGCTGGACATGGTGGCATGTGCCTGTAATCCCAGCTACTCAGGAGGCTGACATGAGAGAATCACTTGAACCTGGGAGGCAGAGGTTGCAGTGAGCTGAGATGCCACCACTGCCCTCCAGCCTGGGCAACATAGTGAGACTCTGTCTCAAAAAAAAAAGCAAGGAAAGCCATACAGGCTTAATCTCTGTGTAGCATGCATATAGTAATTTTATCGTTTTGCATCTTTGCATTTCTATTAAAATATTATAATTATTCCTTTTGGGGGGGAGTACATAGACTATCCTTGATATGGGAAGATACTTGTTTTGTCCTTACCAGATGTATACATCTTTAAAATACTATATTTTAAAGCATTAATCATTGATGCTAATTATATTAAAAAGTATGTTGGGAGGCTGTAATTAGTTTTGAAGGGTATATCCTAATCTTGGGAAAAGGGGAAGGTGCTTACTTATCTAAGCTTTCGTAAATACCATGGATAAGTAGAAATACCTGTGTACCTATGCTATATCCGCCCAGCCATACACACATAGACACACACACACACACAAACACACACACACACACACACACACACCCAACACATTATAGGCAAAGGCCAGTCTGAACTTAGGAATTAAAAAAAAGTTAGATGTGGTCCCCACCTAGAATGAATAGACAAATAGACAGAAAGCAATGGTCGCTACTGCAAATTGAATTAGTGGTTGCAGAGATGAAGTACAAAATGAAAAGCTCTTTCTCAAAGCAGAAAGAACAACACAGAAATAGAAATCATGAGGAGAAAAAAAGATTTGGAGGCCAGATCTCAGAGACCTAAGTGGGACTAATGGGCATTCCAGATGGAGAAATGGAACAGATGGAAGGGAGTTAATCACACTCATAATTGAAAACTGTGCTTGTTTGACAAAAGACTTGGTTTGCAGATAAAAGTGCTCAGAGCTCCAAATGTGATTAATGAGAAAACACACACTTTAGCACATCCTGGTAAAATTATGAGTTAAGGATGAACAGTAAAATGTTACTTTTCTAAGCAGAATAAAAAAAGATAACGTTAGCATCAAACCGTGGCTTCATTCCTGATACAGGCCAAGTCCATATTCCCCATGTTTCCGGAACTTTCAGGATCCAAAAGAGAAATTTTGTTCCTCTCCTATTTGGCTTCACTCTGTGTGGTAGATTAAAGATGACTGCAGATTCTTTTTCACTCCATACAGAGAGGTAGAATTTATTTCCCCTGCCTAGAATCTGGGGTGGCCAGAGGATTGCTTAACCAATAGAATGTGACGGAGCTGTTGCTGTGCCAGTTCCAAGCCTAGTCTGTGGAGGGCTAGCGGCTTCTGCCTCCTGCTTCTTAGAATGCTTGCACATTGGCTTCTCATACTCCTAACTCAGCTGCCATGCTGTGAGGGAGTCCAAGCCACACAGATAGGCCAGGAGGAGGCTTTCCTGTTGACAGCACAAGTAAGTTTAGTGGTCAGAATCTAAATCCCAGGCAAATTCTAGAATAGAGAGACTCTAATAATCCTATCACACTTCAGTCTCTGGTCATGCTCAGTGAACTTTCTTTTTTTTTTTAAAAAAAATTTTTTTTTAATTGATAATTCTTGGGTGTTTCTCACAGAGGGGGATTTGGCAGGGTCATGGGACAATAGTGGAGGGAAGGTCAGCAGATAAACAAGTGAACAAAGGTCTCTGGTTTTCCTAGGCAGAGGACCCTGCGGCCTTCCGCAGTGTTTGTGTCCCTGGTTACTTGAGATTAGGGAGTGGTGATGACTCTTAACGAGCATGCTGCCTTCAAGCATCTGTTTAACAAAGCACATCTTGCACCGCCCTTAATCCATTTAACCCTGAGTGGACACAGCACATGTTTCAGAGAGCACAGGGTTGGGGGTAAGGTCACAGATCAACAGGATCCCAAGGCAGAAGAATTTTTCTTAGTACAGAACAAAATGAAAAGTCTCCCATGTCTACTTCTTTCTACACAGACACGGCAACCATCCGATTTCTCAATCTTTTCCCCACCTTTCCCGCCTTTCTATTCCACAAAGCCGCCATTGTCATCCTGGCCCGTTCTCAATGAGCTGTTGGGCACACCTCCCAGACGGGGTGGTGGCCGGGCACAGGGGCTCCTCACTTCCCAGTAGGGGCGGCCGGGCAGAGGTGCCCCTCACCTCCCAGATGGGGCGGCTGGCCGGGCAGGGGGCTGACCCCCCCCACCTCCCTCCCGGACGGGGCGGCTGGCCGGGCAGAGGGGCTCTTCACTTCCCAGTAGGGGCGGCCGGGCAGAGGCGCCCCTCACCTCCCGGACGGGGCGGCTGGCCGGGTGGGGGGCTGACCCCCCCACCTCCCTCCCAGACGGGGCGGCTGGCCGGGTGGGGGGCTGACCCCCCCACCTCCCTCCCGGACGGGGCAGCTGGCCGGGCGGGGGGCTGATCCCCCCACCTCCCTCCCAGACGGGGTGGCTGGCCGGGCAGAGGGGCTCCTCACTTCCCAGTAGGGGCGGCCGGGCAGAGGCGCCCCTCACCTCCCTGACGGGGCGGCTGGCCGGGTGGGGGGGCTGACCCCCCCACCTCCCTCCCGGACGGGGTGGCTGCCGGGTGGAGATGCTCCTCACTTCCCAGATGGGGTGGCTGCCGGGCGGAGGGGCTCCTCACTTCTCAGATGGGGTGGTTGCCAGGCAGAGGGTCTCCTCACTTCTCAGACGGGGCGGCCGGGCAGAGACGCTCCTCACCTCCCAGACGGGGTGGCGGCCGGGCAGAGGTGCTCCTCACATCCCAGATGGGGAGGAGGGGCAGAGGTGCTCCCCACATCTCAGACAATGGGCGGCCGAGCAGAGAAGCTCCTCACTTCCTAGATGTGATGGCGGCCAGGAAGAGGCGCTCCTCACTTCCTAGATGGGATGGCGGCCCGGCGGAGACACTCCTCACTTTCCAGACTGGGCAGCCAGGCAGAGGGGCTCCTCACATCCCAGACGATGGGCGGCCAGGCAGAGACACTCCTCACTTCCCAGACGGGGTGGCGGCCGGGCAGAGACTGCAATCTCGGCACTTTGGGAGGCCAAGGCAGGCGGCTGGGAGGTGGAGGTTGTAGCGAGCCGAGATCATGCCACTGCACTCCAGCCTGGGCACCATTGAGCACTGAGTGAACGAGACTCCGTCTGCAATCCCGGCACCTCGGGAGGCCGAGGCTGGCGGATCACTCGCGGTTAGGGGCTGGAGACCGGCCCAGCCAACACAGCGAAACCCCGTCTCCACCAAAACCAGTTAGGCGTGGCGGCGCGTGCCTGCAATCGCAGGCACTCGGCAGGCTGAGGCAGGAGAATCAGGCAGGGAGGTTGCAGTGAGCCGAGATGGCAGCAGTACAGTCCAGCTTCGGCTCCGCATGAGAGGGAGACCGTGGAAAGAGAGGGAGACCGTGGGGAGAGGGAGAGGGAGAGGGAGAGGGAGAGGGATCAGTGAACTTTCTTGAAAGAGGTATCCAGTAGATTCTATAAGCAGAAGATTGCCTCCCCTTCCCAGTTAATTCTCTTTTTTTTTTTTTTTTTTTTTTTTGAGATGGAGGAGTTTCACTCTTGTTGCCCAGGCTGGAGTACAACGGTGCAATCTCAGCTCACTGCAACCTCCACCTCCTGGGTTCAAGCGATTCTCCTGCCTCAACCTCCCGAGTAGCTGGGATTACAGGTGCCCACTTCCATGCCTGGCTAATTTTTGTATTTTTAGTAGAGATGGGGTTTCACCATATCGGTCAGGCTGGTCTCGAACTCCTGACCTCAGGTGATCCACCCACCTCGGCCTCCCAAAGTGCTAGGATTACAGGTATGAGCCACTGAGCTCGGCCCCCAGTTAAGTTTTTATAATGGAATAATGTGTATATATATATATATATATATGGGGTTTTTTGGTGTACTTCTGGAGACCTTGCTATAGCATTTAATCCTCTCCGTTGCCAGACCTAAATCATCTGTTTGGGTATAAAAAAATGTAGCTTTGTGGTGAGCAGCCAATAGATTCCCTAATTGTTTAAGATAAAGAAGAGTGTCAGCCTATTAGGCCATGAAATGGCAGGGGTTACTAACCAGATGACTGCATGACAATTGTTACTATGAGATTCAAAAAACAAAAACAAAAAAACTTCAAGGAGGACATGGATCCTACTGAAGCTTTATATTAGCCATGTGTGTTACTTTCTAGATACCAATGCTCTGAGGTCTTGCTGGCCCCTGGAGGGATTGCTCCTCCCGGGGGCAAATAACTTGCTTATGAACACGTTTTTCAAATACAAATCGACAATCCAGAGCCTATACCTCAGCCATCTCCTTTATTAGGATCTCACACTCCAGGCCACTATCTACCTGCCCTAGTAATCCCAGGGCCTGGTACCACACAATCAGGACAGCCCGTATGCCCCAGAGCCTGCTGAAATCTTAAAACTAGCAGATCTTAAACCTGCGTACCCTGTCTCAGTTGTTCTTTTCTGTAGAAACTATAATAAAGTCTCCTGCCGGCAGGAAAATTCTCTGCCTATAACCAACTTTGGTGTTTTCTTGAGTGGTCTCCTGTGATGTGTCTGCTCTGTCCTCTTGGAACTGTGAAAAGCAAACTAGCATTTCAAAGGCCTGATCTGTTGGCCTTACTATACCTCAGATTCTCTATTGATACACTATGTTTTAGAGGAAACCTCTAGATATTGGAGTCAGACTTCACTTCTCTCTGGATATTGAACAATTTGTCTCTTAGTGATTATGCTGATGGGGCGGCTCTGCCACTGATCATTTTATCAACACTCAAACATGCTCTAGGTGGCCTATGGGAGGTTATATTTTTCAAAGATAGCTACAACACTGTGTTTCATCCCACATGCTGTTTTGTATAATGTGATTTTATAGTCCTCCCACTTGTTTCCTCCCCTTGAATCTTGTGATTATGGCAGAAGTGATGCAATATGACTTCTGAGGTTAGGTCACAGAAGGTGATAGAGCTTCACCTGGTTCTTTTGCGGAACGCTCACTCTAGGAGCGCAGCTGCCATGCTGGGAGGAAGCTCAAGTAGCCCATAGAGATGACCACATGGAGAGGAGCCAAGGCTTCCAGACCACCACACTGGCTGAGCTCCCAAATAGTAATAATGTGGAAGCTAAATTTTTACTAAATTTAGCTAAAATTTTACAAATTTTAGTAAAAAATTATTACTAAATTTTTAAATTAATTTAGTAATAATTAAAAAAAAATTTGCCAGCCATGTAAGTGTGCCTCCTTGGAAATGAATTCTGCAGTCCCCAGGTGGACTGTCCCAGCTGATGCTGAGTGGAGCAGAGATGAACTGTCCTTGCTGAGCCCTGCCAAAATTGCAGTCATGAGCTAAATAAATGTGTGCTGTTGTTTTAAGCCACTGAGCTCTGGAGGGATAGCTTGTTATGCAGCAATATATAGCTGGAAATTGGCTTAATCACAAAGCCTCCCTAAAAGGAGCACATGCTAAAATACACAGCAGGTTTATGGAACCTGGCCACATGGCCAGGTCTGGGGTTGAGGCAGATTTTCTAAACCAAACACCCACCCTAGAGATTCTGATTTAATTAGTCTGTGGTGGGACCCAGGTGATTTTAATGTATTAATACAATCAGGTAATTCTAATTTGCCTGCACCAAGAACAGTTGGTACAGAAACTGTGAGGAGTTGGGGGACCCAGGCATCTGCATGCTTAAAGATTCTCAATTGGTTCAAATGTATAGCCAGGGTTAAGGACACTGTAGCTAAACTATCTATAACATGAATGTCAGAGCAGTGCTTTTAAAGCTTTAATGTATACCTACTCACCAGCGGATATTGTTAACAATGCAAATACTGATTTATAAATCTGAGGTGGGGCCCCAGGTCTGCATTTTTATCAAGTTTCCATGGGATGTGGATGCTGCTGGTCCCAGTACCACACTTGGAGCAGCTGGGAGTTGAAGCACTATGCAAGAGCTAAACAGAGATGTCTGGGTAAAGTATCCACAGTGGCTTATAACATCTGCCCAAAGGCCTCAAACTGGCCCTAATGCAAGAAGTAGAATGAAGTGCACTAATGAGGGGTGTGGGAACTCAGTGGTTGCATACTCAGAGGATTCTGTGAATGAGAAGGCTGTCTTCCGGCTCCTGGGCTTAGAATTGATTGAAAACATTACCATCTTAAAGTGGTACTAGGGTGGAACACCTGGTAATCTGAATGAGCCATCTTCCTGTTGATATCACCCCGGACACATTCTGTTGCAACAGGGCTTTGGGGAGTTATACTTCATGGGTTTGGTGGCCCATATCAACCTATTATGAGGCAAGGGCTGTTATGAGCCACAGCAACTGTTTATCTGCCTGTGTAGGCTCTTCACCAGAAATCTCACTCAGGAGTGGTTGTCCTGAGAAGCTGAAAGAGAGCCACGTTAAGTTTCTAACAGCATCCAATGAATGACCTCCATTTAGTTTTGCTCCAAGTTATGGATTGAGGGGCAAATTCTTTCCATAATCCTGCCAATTCCAGAGAAATAAAGATCCAGATTAAAGTGAATAATGTTCTAGAACAGTCTTGGCACACTATGGCCCACAGACCAAATCCGGCCTTTTGTATCACTTTTATATGGCTAAGACTGATTTTTACATTAAAAAAATTTTTATTTTTTTCTAGCAGCCTCCCAAGCCAGAGTAGACTCAGAGACTCCCCATTTTTAAAGGTTTATAAAAAATTAAAACAAAAACCAAAGATGAATATTTTACAGTAACTGTATATAGCTTATACAAACTAAAATATTTATTACCTGGCCCTTTATAGGCAAACTTTTCTAATCTCTGCTCTAGATTAAAAGCCCAAATGTCCTTTATTAATTGCCTTCCCTGCCACTAAAAGAATATGGATCCCTACACATATTTTTCAGAAGTAAATAGGAGGTCTACCTCCAGGGAATCCAGAATAATCCCTGTACCAACATCATCTGCTATGGTCTGAATGTGTCCTCCAAAATTTATATGTTGTAACTTAATCGCCGGTGTGATAGTGTTAAGGTGGGACATTTAGAAGGTGATTAAGTCAGGAGGGCTCATGGATCCCTCATGAATAGGATTAGTGCCCTTATAAAAGGCCTGAAGAAACATAGGTAGGAGCTTTTGCCCTTCTGTCTCTTCTGCCATGTGAGGACACAGCATTCATCCCATCCAGAGGACTTCATAACAAGGCCCCATCTTGGAAGCAGAGAGAGCATCCCTCACCAGACACCAAACCTGCCAGCACCTTGATCTTGGACTTCCCAGTCTTCAGAACTATGAGAAATAAATTTATATTATTTATAAATTACCCAGTCTGTGGTATTTTGCTATAGCATCACAGATAGACAAAGATATGATCTCCAAGTAATCTAGAAATAGAGGCCTAGAAGAGAAGATTTTTATTCTTTAATTACAGAGGAAGTGAGAAGAGAACATTTTTTCATCATAATCCAATCTTGCATTTCTGATCTTTCATCTATTCACATTTTTACTCCTCTATTTTGTAGCTCTTGTTCTTTCCCTCCTATTCTCCTGACATTTCCTCAATTCAGCGGGTTCAGTTTACTTCTCTTATGCTGAAGAAATCATTTCTTTAAGGAGGAAAAAAGAGACAAAGGGAAAGTCCTGAAAAGTAAAGGGACCCAAGAAATCAACTGTATCAATCAGGATAGGCTGCTGTAACAAATAATCCCCACATTTTCATGGCTCAGCCCATCATACATTTATTTTTGGCTCACACAAGTGAAATGTCGAGGCTTCCAGTTAGGTTGCCCTCCTTGTCTAAGCAGTGTCTTGGAGATTCAGGTTTCTTCCAGCTTGAACTCTGCCACTCTCAACACATGTCCCCAAGGGTCTTCACAGAAGTGGTGGAGATATCATGCAGAAGACACCCCAGATTCTTAACCACCTAGGCTGGGTGGAGACACATGTCACCTGCCCTCACATTCCATTGGCCAAAATTAGTCACATGGCTCCACCTAACTGCAAGGGGGTGTTGTTCCTGGCTGGATAAATCTCATGATGTAATAGTATGTGAAAGAAGCCAGCACAAAATAAGTACATTTGGTATGATTCCTTTTATATATTCAAAAGTATATAAAATGAATGCATTCCATTAGAAGCTTAGGTAGTGGTTACTGTTAGGTGAGGTGGTCATGGGGAGGAACATGAGGGAGCTTCTTGGTTTCTAGTGTTCATTTTCTGGATCCTGTCTCTGGGAACATGGGTGTGTTCATTTTGTGAAAATTCATTGAGCTGTGCACATATGATTTATGTACCTGTGTGTTTATATGTTAAACTTCATTTAAAATTTTTACACTAAATACTGATAGTAGACAGGATGTTTGGGAAATAAAGGGAAAAACCAACCCTTAAGCTCACTTTTTGCTCTTTTTCCAATAGTAAGATATTGTATCTCTTAAACTCAGTTTTCTTGTATGTAAAAAAAAAAGGTTCATAATAATTGCTTTGCTTGGCTTTTATGAGGAACACAGGACCCTAGAAACACAGTTTAGAATATAGCAGACAAGAGTTCTCAGCTACTATAGCCAGGACACGTTTTTATTAGGTATCTTATTGTGGCTTTGGTTGGGAGAATACTAATGGCTGCTAGACAGAAAGGAAGGTGAGAAAGAGGAGAATTAAAGGTAATTTGCTTTGCAGAATTTTGGCTTTGAGAAGTTTAGGGCTGATTAAGATCATGAAAAGGCACTTATAATCTCAGAGGAGAGAAATATGTAGTATATAGAAATAATCACTATAAGAAAAATTATAATATTACACATCATATTTGCATTTAACTTATGTGAATTCAACTATACATATTTGGCACATACCCCAACCCCACAAACACACCCCTCTTGAAGAGAACATGAATTAGATGATGTGCATCATCATTTCTTAACTCCCACTCCACTCTCCATGTGAGACTTCTCAGTGACAAGTGTAATTCTACCTCTTAAAGACACAATTATTTTCTTACCACACAGCTCCTAAATGCATGCTAATGACTGTATGTCAATCACCTATGGCCAGGTGGCAGTGGTGAAATAGGCATCGCTCTCTGATGCACGTATTAAAACTTGCAGAATTGGTAGATGAGAGAAGGTTTATCTTTATAGAAACTTTCCAGTTATTAAGTGAGGGAGAATTATAGGATTGGAATATCATCTTTTCACAACTACTAATGAACTAATGAATCTGGGCATTAAACATCAATGGCTGCTAACATCACATGAAGAGACACCCAGACATGACATGCCTCCTGGTAGAAGAATCCAACATTACCTATGATGTGTTCCTGCCAAAAAACTCAAACCCAACTAAGATCAAACCTCTCAGTTCAAATTATTCACATACACACACACACACAAAAATAATTTACCTAAAATATAAGGGAGAAAGGAACATTGTAAATTACACCACAGGGTTGAAATCAACAAAATCCAGACAGTGACAAATTCCACATGGGCAAACAACCCTGTTTCTTCAACAAATAAATTGTAAGGAAAGAAGGAGAGAGAATGAAGGGGAAACTGCAGATTGAAAGAAAAGTAAAAGACATATCAATAAACCATCATGTGTGGGCCTTGTTTGAATTTTCATTGTAAAAAATTTAAAAAATTTTTATAAGATAACTGGGACTTTGAACATTGCTTGGATATTTTATTACGTTAAGGAATTATCAATCACTTTTTTTAGGTTTGGAAAGGTATTCTGGTTATATTTAAAATAATCCTATCTTTTAAAGATATGCACTGAAAGAGATGGATGAATGATGTGACAGACGTTTCAGACAAATGGTATGTCAGATGCTTGGTTCAAAATTATACAAGAGGGGAGAAAGTGAATGATGGTGTATGTGGGTAGGAATGGCTGTAGCTGATGATCCGGAGTGTGGTTCATTATTCGTATTCTGTTGCTTTTGTATTTGCTAAACATTCTGCGTAATAAAAAGTAAAAGAAATGGCTTATATAATGGTGTCAGTGGCTTGGAAGAAAATTCCATAGACAACAGCAGTGCACACATTTTAAGAAGCATGATATTATGTGTGCTCTTGCCAGAAAAGACAATATCTCACAGTCACTGGTACCATGGAGTTCACCATGATTCAGGATTAAACTCTAAATGTGAGGAAGTCTTTATAACACCTTAAATAATTTTTCCTGTATATTTTGCTTTTCTAATGTATGAGAGTGACAGATGACATAAAAATGTTTATATGAATCTAGTTCATTTAATAGGGACAAAATTTAATCAATAGGGATAAAAAAATATTTTTCATTGGGATAAAAATTCCAACTGATATGTTTGCATCATGTCTGAGTGCAAATTTTTTTTCCTTGAGTTGTACATAAACAGCAGAATGTCTTATTATTGATAACTTTTTAGTTTTGATGAAATACAAAACTTCTTCTAGTGGCCATGTTAGCCTCAGTGATTTACTCAAATGCAGGATAAGGGGAAAAAACTGGATTTACTGGATGGATTAACAAATGGTCCTGTGTTATTCTTAGTTAGTAATTTAATAGTTTGTGAGGGATTCTTTTTCCAGTTGCAGATTGGAGTGTGTATAATGGTCTGACTTAAAGTTTGGTCAAGATGAAGAGGGAGGCGTGGGAAAGCTGCTGCGGCTGGCAGCATGGGGGCAGTTTTTCTGCAGCTGCTTATCATTTTCTGTCTTGTTTAACCATTTAAAATAGGAGAAAAAACATACAGGAATGGGGGTTGTTGTCAATAATGGCTCCAATTCGGTAAAAATAGGCTTTGCAGTGGATGCATCAGTTGTGACAGAAATACAGCAGCACTGAACTGGCTGGTTTCAGAAATGCAGTGCCCATAGGAGCTGGCAGGAACTGCAGAGGTCACCGAATCCACCACTGTCATTTTGTGGGTGACGATGCTCAGGTTATCCAAGTTTACACAGCAAGCGGGACCCATGGCTAGAAACTGGGTCTCCTGGATTCTAAGATTTTGATCCATGCTAAAAGAAAATGCTCCGAAGGTCGCCTAGAAACAGAGCCTGAGATGGGGATTCTTGTGAAAGAGATTTGTTGGGGGAACAGCTCTCAGGAAAAAGGAAATGAAAGGGGCAGGAGAGGGCAGGGGAATAAAAGCAAACCAAGGGTGTGGTTTCAGGTGCAGACCAGCTGCGGCCTTATCCTCAGGCAAGAGGGCCAGCCTTCTGAACCCCCTGTCAGCCACAGCTCTTTTGTTATGAGATGAACTGTGCCCACCCCTCTTCATGAGCTGAAGTCCCAACCCCCAGTACTTTAGAATGCAACTGTATTTAGAGATGATGTCTTTAAAGAGGTAACTAACCTGGATACCCAGAAGATATATATAAGGTTAGCGTATGTCTATAATTTATATCTTTAAAGAGAAAAAGACAAGCATTGTTTGTTCTCTAATGCCAACTCTGAAACTACAAGAAGGTCTGCACCAGAACAACTCTTCTAAGAATGACTTAGATCAACAGTACAGGTTATAAATTAGAAGTGCTGGTGGATGGTTTGGTGGATTGTTCAGAAGGTCATTTAATCCCTGAACAACTGACATTCTTTTACGAAAATGAACAAGACACTACTCCTTGTTAGGTGCTGAACTGAGTCTCCCAAAACTACTTATGTGGAAATCCTTACCCCTAGTCCTTAGAATTTGACTGTATATGGAGACAGGATCTTAAAATCCTGTCCTCATTTTAACTTAACTATTATATTAAAGTTAAGTGGAAATGATGACATTAGGGTGGGCCCTAGTCCAATATGATGAGTGTGCTTACATGAAAAGAAAATTTAGAATAGGCACACAGAGGCCCAGCATGGTGGCTCACGCCCGTAATCCTAACACTTTGGGAAGCCAAGATGGGCAGATCATTTGAGGTCACGAGTTCAAGATCAGCCTGGCCAACATGGTGAAACCTTGTCTCTAGTAAAAATACAAAAAAATGAGCTGGGTGTGGTGGCATGTGCCTGTAATCCCAGCTACTTGGAGGCTGAGGCACGAGAATCACTTGAACCCAGGAAGTGGAGGTTGCAGTAAGCTGAGATCACACCACTGCACTCTGGCCTGGGAGATAGAGTGAGACCCTGTCTCCAAAACAAAAAACAAACAAACAAACAAAAACAAAAAATAGGCACACAGAAAGAAGACCATGTGAAGATGCAGAGAAGGCTGTTACCTGCAAGCCACAGAGAGAGGCCTCTGAATGAAACCAACTCTGCTGACACCTTGATCTTGGACTCTCAGACTCCAGAACTGTGAGGAAATAAATTTCTGTTGTTTAAGACCCACAGCCCTCGGTACTTTATGTCAACGGAGCAGACTCATGCAGCTTTGACCAAGGAAATCCTCTGGAGAAAGAAGCAGCTGTGCCTTGCGTTATCTACCAAGACTCCCAGCAAGCAGGGGAAGGATGCCCTGAATTGTGAAGGGATCTATTCTCTAAGGACATGGAGTAATACCCAGAGATCTCTTAAGAGGTGCTGTATTAGAACTTTTAGAAAGCATCATTTATTTAGAATGACCTAACTATGGGTCATTCTCAGAGGATACAAGGGAAGAAGAAGAGATTGGATTGCTGTGATTTTATAGCTTGACTTTTTATATTTTTTCCAAAGCAAACATGAAAGGAAGATGGAGTCTGACATGAAGCAGGGGAGGAAAAGAAGACTATGGTTTGTCTTTCTTAATTGGGAAGGATAGCAGGATCTGCTGGGTAGAGAGGGGTGCAATAAAAATGTGCTACCTCTTCTGAGATCACCAAATGAAGTATGGATCGCATTATGAGACAGGCTGCATTTCCTCATTACTCTAATCCAGTCTTCACCAATGCTTTTTACCAGATTTTTACTCTTTCCTGCTTTTAGAAATTTTATTTAGTTTTTATATTTATTTATTTGAGACAAGGTCTCACTCTGTCACACAGGCTGGAGTGCGGTGTCATTATCTCATAGCTCACTGCAACCTTGAACTCCTGGGCTCAAGCAATTCTCTGGACTCAACCTCTCGAGTAGCTGGGACTATAGGCATGCAACACCATGCCCAGCTAATATCTCTCTATGTTGCCCAGGCAGGTTTCCAACTCCTGAGCTCAAGCCATCCTTCTGCCTTGGCCTCCCAAAGTGTTGGGATTACATGCTTGAACCACTGCACCCAGCCAAGAAATTTTTTAAAACTCAAATGAAATTATTGCAGGGGTTTATCAAGTTGATTTTCACCCCAATCATTTTCTGTACTTAATAAAGTGAAAGAAAGATCACTGATGAGGAAACTTCTGTAGGACACTTGATGAGCAGGGAAGTAAAACATAATTCTTAATAGTCAGGAAGTTGGCTCCTTCAAACCTGTAGTATGACTTTTATCAGGGAAATGGAATTCAATTTCTCAAATATTTACTCCTTTTTACTTTCCATGAGTTGTATTAAACAGCTACTAAGCAAGAAAATGCCCTTCCATGATTTGGATACCACATTTTTGGGCAATATCACATAAACCTTGGTGTGACAAGGAAGCCTCCATTGCCCTTTTATCACAAGGCTATGATAAAAGAGAAAATGGTTGTTACCCGAGTGGGGAAGAATGCTAAGTGATGACACCAAACAGAGTCAAGCTTCCTACGTGTGAGTAAAACAGGTGGAAATCTAAGACCTTGCTTGTGTGCACAGATGAAATAGCAGATGAAATGTAAGTTTAGGGGCCCCTCACTTACATAAACACTTCCAAGGCCCCGCACTGAAATTTTATCCATAGAAGTTTTGTATTCCTTGTTTCTACAATGGACCCCCACATAGAATCATCTCCAGGCTCCCATAACCTGCAACTTCCTCATATTGGGTATAATTTTGTCAGAAGAAATGGTTATGGATGGGACATTTAGATAGGTGCCTGTGGGGCTCCACAGTGATCATGTGAAAACGGACAATAGTCAGTAAATCACCTAGTTGGTTGAGTGCACAAGACAAATGTCTTTCATCAATGATTTCCCAAAGTGACTCTTGTATGAGGCCCTCCATTAGCTGGTCCATGATACGGGTCCATTTGGGCAGCTACGTGGCGATAGAACACCATAAAATAATTTTATGAGTACTTCATCTGTCTGTTGATCAGTGTTTCTAAATGGGGACAATTTTGCCCTCCAGTTGACATTTGGCAATGTCTGAAGACTTTTTTTTTCAATTAAAATAATTTGTTTTAAGAGACAGGACCTCACTCTGTAGCCCAGGCTGGAGTGCAGTGGTGCAATCATAACTCACTGCAGCCTCAAACTCTGGGACTCAAGTGATCCTCCAGTCTCAGCTTCCAGAAGAGTTGGGACTACCTGTGATTCCATCATTGGGCTAATTACAAATTTTTCATAGAGATGGGATCTCACTATACTGCCCAGGCTAATCTCAAACTTCTGGGCTCAAGCAATCCTCCCGCGTCAAACTCCCAAGTTGCTGGGATTACAGACGTGAGCTATTGTGCCTGGCCTGGAGACATTTTTGATCATCATAACTGAGAGGATGTTACTGAAATCTAATGGATAGAGGCCAGGGATGCTGCTAAACCCCCTACAATGCACAGAACAGTCCCCCATAACAAGAATAATCTGGTTCCAAAAGTCAGTGATGCCACAGTTGAGAAACTCTGCTCTAGACAGTAGAGGTTAAGATCTTGGTATCAGGGTTCATAGATCTAAGTGCATGCTCTTCCCCTGCTAGATCTTGAAGACTCGGCTTCCTCATCTGAAAACAAAGAAAATATTGGTATCCATCTCACAAGGTTGTTAAAAGGGCTTTGTGAGGTAATAGAGGTGGAGGTAAGATGCTTAGCACAGTACCTAGTAGATAGTAAGTGCCCATAAAGTGCTGATCATTATTGCTATTATTATATTTATATCCTTATATACACTGTTTTGGAAGGGGAATTTTTAAATTATTTTTATGTACAGAAAACTCAACAGTGTACATTTAATTCAGCTTAGTGGCAAGTCTGTACCCTTTGCCATTTCCAGCTTGGCAATGTGAGCCATGGATTTTGGGCCTGGGACATTGCTTCCCCCGTGATGATGGATCTCATCATATTTGTTGTTGTAATTGGTCTTGGTAGCTTCCACCAGCTTAGCCAAAACTCCATTGTCTTCTAAGTTAACCTGCATGAAGGTGACAAAGGTGCAGGTCATCTTGTGGATCAGATGTCCCATTCTTGCCTTCCTTTCGTTAATGCAGTAAGGGACCCTTGTCTTTCAACACAAGGCAGGTGGGAAGTGTTTTATATACTCTGAATAATAATAAATCTTTACTCTTTCTAAGGGTTAACCTCTTAAGTACTCAGTTTCTCTATCTAAAATAAAAAGAGGGAATTTGGTCAGTGATGTTTAAGCTTGGCTCAAGGAAGTAAAGAGACTTAGTGGCAATATCTCTTTTTCCCCTTTCCCAGATATTTCTTCCCAGGGGCGATGGGAGAGCGGGAGCCAGTGAGCGAAGATAGGAATCTCCAGCTCCAATTCAGATAAATCAACTCAGCTTTTATCTGTTTTACTTTTGCTTTGAGTCAGGCTTTAAAAAAAAAACTTTAAAAAATTATTGAAGTAAAAGATTCATTCCAACAAAACATTTGACAATTTAAGATAGTTTCAACATCTGTAAGCTGAAATAAATATCTGAAGCATTTGAATAAGGCATAAAATATTCAAGACATCTTTTTCCATGGAAGTTTAACAGGTTTTCATGTGACACATAATAAATCCAGACGCAGAAAGATCTCATTACAATTGAGTCTGGAAGAGGTGTTCTTTGGATTTTCCCAGTCTTGGCCAAAATCTTGAGTCTTATATTCATTCAGGAACCACCTCATTCATCTATCTATGTATAAACACACATGCAATGGTTCCTCAACACATGGATTTGTTGTCTGGGGTGAGAAATCTGTGCCTTGCATTAGGCAAACTTTCATATCAATAAACAGAAAGTCCTACATTGGGTCTTGACACACATCTACAGTCTTTAACCGGGGGCGGTCAGAGATGTGCTCTGGGGCTGAGCTGGATTTCTTGAGCATTTTCCATGATGCTCTGGTCTCACAGTTTGTGTGTCCTGGAAGCCGTTTGTGTTGCTTATTTTCCATATTGGGGTTGTGCCTGTAGCTCCAGGAAGGACTAACTGCAGAGGCTGGCCACCCTGTCTCTTTGGAGGGACAATTGTTCTGCTCGATGGGCTGCATCTTCTCCATGTGCAATGTTCTAAAGAGCCCCTTCTCGGAACAATCTCCTCTGCCTGAAAACTGAATGGAAAAAGAACCATACATTCATACAGAACCTGATACCACTCAGGCAGCTACATTAAATACCTTCCTAGCAATGTTTGCTTAGAGTGTCTTTGTCGTGGCCTAATGCATCATGTCTGCGGGTGGCCTGCCCTTCATAGGTGCAGGACTGGGGCAAGAATACAAATGGAGGCCATCAGCTTATGGTCTACCCCCTTCTCTTCTTAGCCCTGACTCCATCTTTGTGCATGTACACATGGACACTTCAGCCTACAAGTTCAAGCCCCATCCATATTATGTGCAAAAAGTCACCCTGTGGCCTCTCTTTGGGCCTAGGGGTGTGTAACTTAGCATGGTTACCCTTGAGAGGAAGGCTCAAGGAAAGAGGTCTGTGCAGACCTTGGAAATGGGTTCAGAGTTGTTTGGACAAGAAATTACAGGGTCCCAAAGCCTGAATGAAGGCACGGGGTCTCTGGATGATCATGTCTCCTGAGCTCTGCACACCTCCACTTTCTGAGGAGGGATATCCCTGGAAAAGGGCCAGAACAGAGCCTTCTAAAGCACAAGGTCCAGGGCAAGGGATCCTCTTTGCTGGGCTCGAGGATGGTTCTGCGTTCCAAAAATGAGATCATGTGTACCTATTTTCTGCTGTTTACCTAACTCATTCAATAACACCACAATGAAATCTTTGTTCTTTTTTATGTCTGTATAACCTGTCACGATATATATATGACAGTTAATTTTATGTGTAAACTTGACCGGGTCACAAGGATCTAGATATATGGTCTAACATTTTTCTGGGTTTGTCTGTGAGGGTGTTTCTGGATGAGATTAGCATTTGAATCAGTAATCTCAGTAAAGCAGATGGCTCTCTCCAGTGTGAGTAGGCTTCATCCAACCTGTTGGAGGCCTGAATAGGACAAGAAGGAGAAGTAAGAGAGAATTTGCTCTCTCTGCCTGTCTTCAAGCTGGGACATGGATCTTCTCTTGCCCTTGGACTGGGACTTACACCCTCAGCTCTGCTGATCCTAGGCCTTTATATTTGGACTGGAACTTACCTTCTTGCTTCTCCTGGTTCTCAGGCCTTCAGACTCAGATTGGAACTGCAGGACTGTCTTTCCTGGGTCTTCAGCTTGCAGACAGCAGATCATGGGACTTCTTAGCCTCCATAATTACTTGAGCCAATTCATTATAGTCTATCTCTCTCTCTCTCTCTCTCTTTCTCTATCCTATTGGTTCTGTTTCTCTGGAGAACCCTGTCTAATACAGTATAGGTGTACCATAATTTAGCCAGCCATTTCTCTTAATAAATATTGACTTTGTGTCCAAGTTGTAGCTATGAACAATGCTACTATAAATATGTCTGCACATACCATGATGTTATTTCCATAGGAAACATTTCCAGGAATGCAACTGCTACACCAAAAATATATAATTTAAACTCTAATGGATGCTGCCAAATGGTCAACAAACATATGAAAAGATACCAAATACACCAAATCCTCAGGCAGATGCAAATTCAGCTAACAACAAGACATTACACCTATCAGATGGAAAATTGTAAGGAAGAGCTTAACATCAATATCACTCTGGGGAAAAGTATAGTCTCATGCATGGCTGATGGAAATATGAAGTGCCCAGTCTTCCTGGAAGGCAGTTTAGAGCTTATTTATAGGGTCACAAAAATAAAACAGAAGTTCCTCTTCTTTTCATATTTCTTTCCGTTTCTGTCAAACTAATACATACGTGATGACACTATGAACTCACTCCCTCTTAGATTATTCCCTCCGCGCACAGGGAGGAGATCAGGAAGGCTGAAGAATTATGGGCCTTGTATGCTTTCAGCAAATCTCGGGGACTCTTAGAACCTTGTCTCCTGGCTGTGGCTGAAGCTGCCTATCTTGGACACAGCATGCTGAAGTGGAAGTGAGGGGCTGTTCAGGAATGAATGGAGACCCACCAGTAAGCACTGTGGAAAGCCCCCTTTACTTGGTTTAGCGAGTTTTCTGTTCAGAGACCCCCAAATAGGCTGTCTCTAAAGTCTCTATCTGGAAATGCAGAAACCCATGATTCTTTTCCTGAGGACTTTCCCCAGCTAAGAAATTTCTAGCCATAATTTAATGAAGACCTGTGTTTTCCTCTGGGTCAAACAGGCTGCTGGGAGCCTTGGCACCCCCCTCCTGGAAACACTATTGATTTTCAGCATGGTTGATAAAACAGAGAGATAAAAGGCCTAATTTCTCTTTTTATGATGGATATGACCAATTAGCTATAAATGTCAAGTATCCACAACTTAATTAATTCCAGTTCATTTAACTACTGTAATTAGATTTTTTCCCCAAACAAAGCAACAGTATGTTTTCGAAGGTCATAGACTAATACTATAGTGAACAAGGCTGAAAGACCTGCACTTTGGATGGAAAGTAACTGATGGCTGGCTAGTGCCTGTGGGGAAATAGACCACACAATATCAAAAATAATTGGCAGGCTGATTAATAGAGTTTGTTTGAAATATATACATAATACATCTTTGATTAATAGCATCAATGAGCACTTGAACTTAAACCTTTAAAATTTTTAGACATTTTTAAATTTAATGGAAAGACTAGAAAAAAAATCTGACTGGAGTTTGAGTCAGATGGTCCAACGAGAAACCAGAATCCCAATTAGAGAGGAACGTCTCTTTTGCTTGAGAAAAGCAACTTAAACAGTCATATTCTATTATATAAATCAAGTTCTCCAGGGAATAATATGGGTAGGAAGAGATTTAATCCAGGAAGGGTTAACTGTTTGCCTTAAAAAGTCAAAAGCTTCAGAAAGTTTGAAGAGTTTGGTAGTGGGTGCTGGGGTTGGGAGAGGTGTTTGGTGGGTATTTGAAGGTAAGAGAAAGGGAGACCCAAGCTATGTGGATGATGACAGCAAGAATCTGCAGAAGGTGAGAGGACTTCCCCAAGGAGTGAGGGTGTCAAATAACTTCCATATGGAGATGTCTAATAACTTACACGCGGAGACGTATGTTACTTAATTTTGTTTTCTGTGCTTCCTTCTGCCACCATTTCCCCAAGAGTCCAGTTAAAGTCTTCCAAATGGAACTGGCTTGTGACAGTGGTGCTTAGAGGACAGGAAGAAGCAGGCTTGCACTGAAGTATCCAGCCTGGACTGAAGTCGTGTGGCAGGAAGATGGCTGCTGTGGGCGCCAGGAGGAGCTGGGTGGAGTAGCAGGAGTGGAGAAGAAAAAGCACACGGAAGAGGGGAGCACTCCAGTAAAAAGAACGGCTCTCCAGCACCTTTCAAAGGGAACTGGTCAGGATCTGGATCTCTGTTAGTGCATAGAATGGGGCACAGGGCACAGGATTTTTTCATATCTTTTTAAATTGACTCATTCCCTTTCATTTACCAGTTTTCAAAATGATGCATTGGTTCACTTCCATCCTCCAATGGAGTCCCAGGAATTATTATAAACTCATGTATTAGTTAATTCTTTTTCAATTATTATGAATGCATATATTTAAATGCACTTGTTACATTTCTTTTTATGTTTTGAGACAGAGTCTCGCTCTGTCGCCCAGGCTGGAGTGCAGTGGCGCGATCTTGGGTCACTATAACCTCCGCCTCCCAGATTCAAGCGATTCTCTTGCCTCAGCCTCCCCAGTAGCTGGGATTACAGGCATGTGCCACCACGCCCAGCTAATTTTTGTATTTTTAGTAGAGATGGGGTTTTGCCATGTTGGCTAGGCCAGTCTTGAACTGCTGGCCTCAGGTGATCCGTCCACCTTGGCCTCCCAAAATGTTGGCATTTTAGATGTGAGCCACTGTGCCTGGCCCACTTGTTACATTTCAACCTTTTGCAGTTATTACTTTTTTTTTTTTTTTTTTTTGAGTTAAGGTCTCTATCACACAGGCTGTAGTGCAGTGGCACGATCAGGGCTCTCGGCAGCCTTAAACTCCCAGGCTCAATCCTCCTGCCTCAGCCTCCTGAGAAGTTGGGATTATAAGTGCATGCCACCATGCTTGGCTAGTTATCTTTAATAGTGCTCAGATTGTCCTATCTATGGCCTAAAGGAGCCTCTTCAAGTTTCACAAGCCATCTTTTATTAATAATACATAGAAAAAGGGTAACTGTAAAAGCCCAGAAGTCTCAAGGATATTGAGGCAGCAGACACTTTGGTTGTCTTATTTTTCTGTAAACTGAAATTCTGGCTATTTTTTACCAGCATTTCCCTTCAACTCTCTTCTTTCAAAATTAGATCACTTGGCCTTCATTCAAACATCTTATCAATTCAAAGGAAATCTATGACTCAGTTTTCTTTATGTGTATTTATTAAGTGCCTACCATGCTCCCAGGCTGTGCTGGGCAATGCTCCCTTCTCTGGGGATTTCGACTTTCATTTACTGATGTTGTGTTGTTTGTGCAGGCAGTCACAGCAGTGACATTCTCCACATGTAGATCGGAACATCCAAATGAGAGCCTATACATCAGATTAAATTGGGTGAGGCATCAACAGTAAAAGCCATGGGAAAGGTAATCAGTCTTCAATAGTTTGGGTAAAGCTTTCTTCCTGAAATGGCTTGCTGTGATTGATTTATAAGGGAACTTCATTCTTGCTGGGAGTTTCCAAGCATGGGTAATTGGGTTCATGGCCCATGACCAGAGTGGACAAATGGAGATGCCACTGTTGATGGCATTGCTGGCCATGGTATAACTGTGATTAAAGTGGTAACAGCTGAGTAGAATTTCTTCTCCTTAACTACCCTAGCTTTTTATAAATGTGGCCACCTGAGCTGCATTCTGAGCTCTCAAGATGAGTCACGTTTTGGAGTTCCAGAAAGCTTTTCTCCAAACTCTTCTTGGATTTTCAGGAAGTATATCTGTCTGCCATGGTACCCACTTTCTCCTATGATCAGAGGCCATGATGTCTTTCTGAGGCAGATTAGAAGAATCAATTCAAAGCTGTTGGAGCACAACGAGGTCTTTAGTGAAGACAATGACTTCCTACCCTAATTTTCTTTTATTTCTGTGACCTGTTCAGTGTCCACCACAATGGCCCTGAGTGGAGATGAGAGACTGTTTGAAACATTCTCTCTCATCATTGATATAGAAAGTATAGAGTCAGACTAGTTTGAATATTGGCTCTAGCACTTGTTAATTGCATAAACTGGGACATTGTCTTATGTTGGGTTCTTTCTAAAGTAGACTCGGAGAAAAAGTTTTGAAGGCAAGTCATTTACTTGGGAAGTGATTCTAAGAAACACTGGTGGCTGGATGTGGTGGCTCATGCCTGCAATCCCAGCACTTTGGGAGGCTGAGGTGGGCGGATCACAAGGTCAGGAGTTTGAGACCAGCCTGACCAACATGGTGAAACCCCGTCTCTACTAAAAATACAAAAATTAGCCGGGAGTGGTTGCACGCACCTATAATCCCAGCTACTTGGGAGGCTGAGGCAGGAGAATCGCTTGAACCTGGGAGGTGGAGGTTGCAGTGAGCCGAGATTGCACCATTGCACTCCAGCCTGGGTGACAGAGTGAGACTCTGTCCAAAAAAAAAAAAAAAAAAGAAGAAGAAGAAGAAGCACTGGTATGGAGGTGTGGAAGTGAGACAGGAAGGGAAGGAAGCCTATAGAGATGTGTTAATGAGCCATTCAGTCCTGTGGCAACTGGGGCTCACTCCTGCTGGGGAACTCTGGGAGGCCCTGCCTCAGTGTTATCCCATATAGTAGGAGAGAAAGCTGGGGTATTCATTCAGTGACACCCATCCATGGGGGTGCTGAGACCCTGGTGCTTTAACTTTCCAGCTTTTCTATTCTGCTGTGTGTGTGGGCTGGGCTTGTTTTTGAAACCAGAAAAAGCCCCAGTCAGAGGGTAACAGGTGCTTGTCATAGGAAGCCCCTGGCCTGGAGGTAGATGGGAACATGTGAATGGTGACTCTGTTACACACATGATATGCCACATCTCTAAGGCTTGGTTTTCTTGTGTGAAAAATGGAGATAATAGGAGCTACTTCTTGGGGTTTTTAGGAAGATTCAAAAGCTAATGTGAAGGGAAGAGGCCTGGCATGTAGCACTCAAAGTAGGCACTTCACATGTATTTATTTCTTTCATTTTTCCATGTGAATACTTCATTGTTATAATAGCAAATAATAATACAAACAGGCTCTGTTTTACAGGATTGGGTGGCAGGAGGAAGTGAGGAGGGAGCAGTGGGTGGACACTGGGTGAAGCAATGTGGATGAATAGTAGTAAAAGCATCAGGCACAGTATTGTATACTCATCCATGGGGACTCTTCCATGTATTTATACACAAAGAGAAGATTTCTGCAGTTTCTTCCCAAAGTTTTCCCAGTGGCACCCCTTTAGTATAATATTCAACGTGTTTCAAAAGTGAAATTGCTGCCTGGGTTTTTAAAATAGAATCTTTGCTTTGTGATTAGGCAGCAGAACATGGGTAATTTGTACCAACATATCTCCTTTCATTCTTCAAAAATGAAGTACTTTCTGTCATTAACTCACCACATCCTGTGCTTCCTTTCAGGAAGGAAAAACCTTCCATCAATGTGTGAGATGGCTCGCGATCTCCTTGCTTCCTCCATTTCACAGTTGGAGACACCACGACCAGAGGTACATTTTGGAAAGAAGTGTATGAACCTCTTTCTGGAATATCCAGGTTCCGGTTACAACAACTCTAGTCCTCATGAAATTGTACTATTCAGGGCCTCACAGAAGAAAATGAGAATGTTGTACTGTATTCTAAAATTGGGCGGTGATAAATGAATTACACATGGCTTTGAATCTCCTCTTGGCAAGGAAGTGAGGCAGAGCAGCTTGATTGCATTCATGGGGAGGCGGGGCTGTGCTATACCCTTTTTGTTCTGTTCTGTTTTTATTACATGTACATGTGGGTCTGTATGGGTGTGTGTGTCTGATGAATGGCCACAGCTAGAGAATAACTAGGATTAGAGACCTAGCTAATTATGTCTTTTTTTGTTCTTACCTCAAGATTAATGTATGAGTCAGGATTGGCTAGCCTATGCCAAAATAACTGATAGCCCCTAAATTTCTATAGCTTCCACCAACAAAAGTTAATTCTTGCTCTTTCTACATGTCCATCAAGGGTCAGTTGGGAACTAAACTGTGCTTCCGTGTAGTTCTCCCTGCAGAACTCAGGCTGACCAACAGCCTGTATCTGGGATGCTTCCAGTAATGACAGAAGAATGAAGCTTTGGAGGGATTCCCAGCAATGATTAAGTGCTCAACATGCAGGTGATATACATCACTTGTGCTCAGAGCTCATTGTCCAGAATTGGCCATGTGTTCCCAAACAACCAGAAGAGCTTTAAGAAGTGCAGTGTTAACAGGTGCCCAGGAGAGAAAGAGAATTAGCATATGTGGTGAGCACCAGTAATGACCACCACAATTTGAGTTAAGGTTAGACAGCTTAGAGTCCTAATGACTTTTCTGCTTTTATCTAGAAATACTCCCACTTCAAAGGCATATTGTCACCATATTCAAGATATAAAATGTCAATCACTTATATCTAGACCAGCACTGCCCAGTGAAACTTTCTGTGGTAATGGAAATATTCTTTGCATTGTCCACCGCAGAACCTACTAGCCACATATAGTCATTGAGCTCTTGAATGTGGTTAGGGTAAGTGAGAAACTAACTTTTAAAATTTTTATTCAACTTCAATTAATTTAGATTTAAATAGTCATTATTGGCCGATACAGTTCTAGATCACTGAAGTCACATTGTGGATTTATTTTTTGTCCATCAGCAATAATAACAATGTCACCTATGCCCTTATATTTGTACTGCATTCTGTAGTTTTCAAAATGCTTTTCTATATACTTCTCATCTCATTTGATTCTCCCAACATCCCTAGAGGGTATACAAGGCAGTTGATACTGTAACGCCCATTTTATAGATATAAAAGCAAAGATGCAAAGACATTAAGTGATTTGCTCATGACAGTGGGACAATTAGTGGTGTGGGGCTAGAAACTAAAAGTCTAGGCTAGTTACGCCCTGTTTGACATTATACACCCTGCTCAGCACCATGCTTGTCTCACAATAAATATTTGACCCAACACTTGAAAAATCCCACAAACATTAACACAAACTTACATTTCTTTCCTTTGAAGCACTTATTTCCATAAGCACTTGCATAGCCCTTATTTTTAATATTACTCCATGTTAAACATGGACTAGGCTTACATGAATCATACCCTTTCTTGAATATAAACTGTCAGTATCTGACAGTTTAATATATGAATTTCCTTTTCTCCAATTAAATTTCTCCAGCGCTCCATAAATTCTGGAAATTTTCCTCTTTGGTAACTTCTTCAGTGTCCAGTAGGGTCACCAACTGTCCCAGTTTGCCTAAGACTGAGGAATTTCCTGGGATACAGATGTTCAATACCAATGCCAGGACAGTTCCAGGCAAACTGGGACAGTTGGTCACCCAGGTGCCCAGCACAAAGCTGTATTCCTAGTTTGAATTGAACGGAATATTAAAGTTGCGAAGATGTGTTTCAATCACAGCCCTTACCATAGTCACTTGAGAATTGCAGGTACTCCATAAATAATTTTATGACAAAAATGAAGGGTAACAAATTCTGGATATACTTTCTTATGTTCAAATAGCAAACTAAGCAAGTGAATCTTTTTAAGGAACCGTGTGATGTCAGCACATCTCTTTTCTTATATTTCCATGTCTAGTTTGAATGATATTTCTGTTAAGAGTAAAGAAAAATTATGTATTGCTGATCTTGGATAGAGTAGGCCTTAATAGCAGGAGTTCACAGATGCATGGCTGTGCACGCACATACAAACACACTATCAAATTATGGACTTCTCAAAAGCTTCCATTGACTTAAGATAGCTATTCTAAAGTTCAAATGCCCGTTTTTAAACTTTCTGATGCTCTCTTTCATTCCTTGAAATAACCACAACCTTCTGTGTCTCTGGGGAACATGGCCAAGCTCTTGCAGTGTGGATTTTCCAAGCCTCCGCTCTTACAAGCAGTGCCAGGGCTTTGATTTTGATCTGTGGCTTTGGGGCGGAGGACTCATTCCGTATTGTGTCTTGAGCCTTTGAATGCTTCAGTCACTACAGCATATTGATTTTCTCAACTTCTTCAAATGAGAAAGTGCCTTTGGAATAGCAATAAGGTAGCTCTTTACACACCTCCTGAATAACAATCTCCTTCTGTATCCGTGTGTAGAATAGCCATGCCTCCTTGACTGTTTGTCATTACAACAGGCAGCTTTGTTGTAGTTCACATCACTGTCACCTGGCAAACTTCATGATGCCCTCAGGTTGCCCACACTTTACCCAATAGATATGTTTTTGAAAAGCTGAGGGTTAAACTAATTTATGCAAATCAAATGCTTCTGGTCATATATCTGCGTGGATGTTGTAAAAGAGAACTCATGCAAGGTGGAGAGGGATCCATCCAAGTGATTCACCCCTCTCCCCAGTGGCTGAGATCCTGTGACTCTAGGTTCATTTAATTCTATATCTTATTGGTAATTTTAGATATTTTTCATTTTCACTCCTGAGTGATCTTCAATTAGCAATGGTTCCTAAAATTTTATTTTTAGTTTAGATTTATTCCTAGGGTTTAGATTTATTTCTAGGGCAATGCCTAGAAGAGGGCCACAGTTCGCAAGGGTGTCATTCACACATACGGATGGAAATACCTTGAGTGTATTGCCTGCCATGAAGTTGGTAGAAGCAGAAGCATCTTCCTTGAGTCTTCTTGACCCATTCTTACTGTCTATGAGCATAAATATAGATTTGGATAAGGGAATGAGAAGAAAGTCAGGGTACCTTTGGCCCAGGCCATGCACAAGGTACAGTCAGAGTGGAATTTGCAAGCAAAATGGGTCCAAGGAGTTGAACTGAGAATAAAATCAAGACTAATTAAAGAGACCACAGGTTTTCAGTTTGGCATTTAAGCATTTGTAATCATCATGCCAACCTTCCTTTGAGATCAGTGGATGTCCAGGGTATACCCCACACTAAATGAGCCAGAATCACTGGGGTGGGACCCAGATATCAGTATTTTAAAAAATTACCCAGGTGTGCAGGCAAGTCTGAGAATCACTGCTGAGTAAAAGATGGTAAAATAGTCTCAGTTTCTGGAGAAAAGGCCAGCGTACTCTGTGGTACAGTGGAAAGACTATTGGAAAGATGGTAGAGATAGCTGCCAGTAATGGGATTTTCTTTTGGGTTTGGTGCTTTATTTCTACTCCTCTCAACAATGGCATGAGATAGATATTCACATTAGGTCCAATTTACGTACCTTTTCACATTTCCTCAGTTTCAAATTTCTCTCCCTGGAGAATCATGCTACCATAACCATTAACTTATCTTTTGTTAATCCATGAATGTGTTCTTGCCAACTCATCAAGGTTGCCCTACCCTGGGCGTGTGAAGATAGTGTGTTCCATGCCATGGACTTGGGATTGTGACCTCAACTCTTTGCTGCTGCTGTGCATCCTCTGTGATTGAATGACTGGCTGTGTCCTTTTGTGGTCTGCTCATTAATTCACCCCCTCGTATTTGCTCTCCTTCTATGCCTCTCTCACTTTTTTTTCCTCTTCACTCTTACGGCCCTGGGATTGGAACCCACAGTAAAATGTTAAAAGGAATATTTGTCACATGTTTGATTTTTGAAAGGTCCCAAGCTAAGACAGTATTATTATCCAATAAATGCTCATCTGTCAATTGCCAAAGTGCATATCCTTTTTATTATTTTCCTTCTTTGTTTTTTATTATTTTCCTTCTTTGCTGCCTTCTAGGAAAGAGAACTGGATCCTGACTTCTGCTTTGCCACTAACTTGTAATATAATCTTATGCAAGTCATTTTTCTTCCCTAAACCTCAGTTTTCTCATCTATAAAATGAGAAGGTTAGACTCTCAGGTAGTCTGAAATTTTTGGATTCTATGATTCTATGGACACTTTGAACAGTTGAATGAAGCCTATGGATCTTTTTTCACAATTATGTTTTAAAATGCACTGAAATACACTTGTTAAGATATTATATATGTAAGTGTATATCATAAAATGTTTTCTATTTCAAGCTAGACAACACCTAGCATAAAATATTTTTGGTACGGTAATATATGTGCTTCTTTACTCATATATTAAATAGCCACTTATTTAATAACTATGATAATGTTCTGTAGTGGTGAGAATGAATGATATTTCAAGATGACGATGAGAAAGCAGCCCTGAAAGCAGCTAGGCTGTAATGATCCAGTTGAAATAAACAAGACTCACAAAATATAAATGATGATCAGATAAGTTCACTGTGTGACCATAATTACATAAGATAAAGACAAGGATACTTTCTAGAGCCACAAAACACCTTCCTCTTACAATGGACGCAAGTTACTGCTGCTTCTTGATCAGTTACAGCCCTCGCCTTGCTTTAATAAAAATTACCTAGATACCCAATCACTGAATGATTTCTCTTTACAGTACCCAGTTCAAAACCTGTCCCTGTCCCGCTCCTTAAGACCTCCTAGAAGCACTCACAAGAAGCACAGTCCCACAAGAATCCTTCTCTAACTCCTGCTTGTCCTGACATCCCATGGCTCCCCTGGCTTGGTCTGCCCTTCAGTGCAGCCATCTAAATACGACTAAACATTTGGACCATGGTTGTGTTCCTGGTGGGCTTTAATTTCTGCAACAACCATAATGTGATGTGAGAATACCTGATTGATTTCTACCAAGGACAATATAATTGTGGAGGCGAGATTAAAATCTAAGCACTCCAGCTTTAGAGATTGAACTCTTAATCCTCTGTGCTCCCCAGCCTCTAGGCATACAAAACTTTAAAAATACACAAAACATAAATAATCACAACCAGTGATGAACTATTCCCTACACAACATCCGTAAAGGCATGCTTGAGTTAGGGGAGAGATCTTAACTGGGACCAAAATAACAACCACAAAAACCAGTCATGGTAGAAAAGGAAATAATGCAGCTATATCAATAACAACAATAACATCTTCCATTTGTATAATCCTTTCTACATTACTGAACCCTCTGTATATGAGTCTCAGCATAGTGAGGGAAGACCCTCCATCCAGGTTTTCTGGGGCATAGCCTAAGTCATTCTTTTACCTACAGGATCTAACGTAATAATTCCCATAAAGAGAAGACGGCTTCTTCTCAGCTCATTGTTGAAGCTTCACTATTTAGATTTATATTCAGCCAATATTTACTAAGTGCTATTATGGACTAAATTGTGTACCCCTCTCCTGGCAACAAATTCATATGTTGAAGCCCCAACTCCTGATATGTATTTGGAGGAAGAGACACCAAGGATGCACACATAGAGAAAAGGCTATGTGAGGATACAGCAAGAAGGTGGCCATCTGCAAGCCAAGGAGAGAGACCTTAGGTGCAATCGATCTGCCAGCACCTTGATCTTGGACTTCCAGATCCAAGCATTTCTCAGAACTATCAAAAATACATTTCCGTTAAGTCATCCAGTCTGGTAGTTTGTTATGGCAGCACGAGCAAACTAATACAAATGATTAATGGAAGTGCTAATGATTTTACAAGTCACTTCTTTGAACTATTGAAACTGACCCAATTTTCCCATAGACAGTTTTTGTTGTTGCTGTTGTTGTTGTTGTTTTTGTTTTTGGATAAGCATAGAAATTGACCCTCCTCGTCTTAAACCTGAAACTTACAATTACTTGTCTTGTCTGAGCTTCTTCCTCTGGAAACCAACCCTCATGCCTCCCAGATGGTATCAAGGAACTGAAACTCCTTTTCCTTAATTCCTGTTTTCCCAGACATTGCTACATTCCTTCTCTGCTACATAAATCCCCAGTTTTAGTCAGTTAGGGAGATGGATTTGAGAGTTATCTCCCATCTCCTCAGCTGCAGCACAGGAATAAAAAGCCTTCCTCCCTGACAATACTCGTGATCTCGGAGACTGGCTTTCTGTGTGGCAAGCAAGCAGACCTAGACCGAACCCCTGGCATTTTGGTAACACCACTGCAACCAGAGTGTAGTCAAACCAGTTTCTACTGGCTTGTGAGAGCCACTTTTAAATTTAAAAAAAATTTTTAAAAATAGAGACAGGGTCTCACTGTGTTGCCCAGGCTGTCCTTAAACTCCTGGGTTCAAGCGATTCTTCTTCCTCAGCTTCCCAAAATGCTAGGATTATAGGCATGAGCTACCACACCCAGCCTTTTTTAGGAATCTTGTGAGCTGGTTTTTAAAGCAGCCATTAGGCAAAAAACTACCTAAACTTACAATCAAGTAAGTTATATTAAAAACAAAAGTAAGGCTGGCGCAGTGGCTCACGTCTGTAATCCCAGAACTTTGGGAGGCTGAGGTGGGTGGATCACGAGGTCAGGAGTTCGAGACCAGCTTGGCCAACATGGTGAAACCCTGCCTCTACTAAAAATAAAAAAATTAGCTGGGCATGGTGGTGCATGCCTGTAATCCTAGCTACTCAGGAGGCTGAGGCAGGAGAATCACTTAAACCTAGGAGGTAGAGGTGGCAGTGAGCTGAGATTGCACCACTGCACTCCAGTCTGGGGAACAGAGGGAGATTCTGCCTCAGAAAAAAAAAAAAAAAAAAGTGATAAATACTCAAAACTCACCACTTCCTAATTGTTTTACTACATTTTGTATTTTACATATTTGTATTTTTATCTATGTTTATATTTTACTACATTTTACATTTTTTATTCTGCATGTGCTTGAAGTTATTTATGTCTATTGTGTCTGAAATACTACATAGTGATGTGCTACTGTGCACCTCTTCTCAACTCTGTGTTCAATAATATTGGGTGAGTGGTTTGAAACAGGCCATGGTGGGAGTATGTACACCATGGAAATGGACAAAAAGTACAAATCAGGTTTTGTTTTGTGTTGTTTTTCCCCAGAGAGCTATTGTTAAACACTTACAGCATGTTCTTGACCCTAACAATCTCACAAGAGAGAGAGTGTAATTCCAGATTTACAAAAGAGGAAACTCCAGCCCTAAAACTCAAGACTCAAGCGCAAACTGGGGTCTCTTGGCTCCTGGACTAGGGCCTTTTGCATGATACCACACTGCCTCTCCATGCATACATGAGGAAATGCTGTTGCTCTATTTATAGCTCAGCCTGGCTGCCCAGAAGAATCAGATTAAAAGGGGCCTATGCATTTGGTGAGGGTCTTGCCCTGCCTCTTAAATTTCTCTGCCCAGCACAGGTGTTGTGTAATTCTAATAACCAATAGGATGAAGGCCACTTGCTATAAATTCCAGGGCACTGGGAAAAAGCCATGGGAGGAACACTCTTTTATAACCACAATTTGCAGTCTATTATAAAGTACTTTAATTGCTACTCAGTGTACGATTTTTCTGTGTGTTTTTCCAGCATGGTGAAAATTAATAAGGAGAGGGGTGCCGAGTCCACCCTGCTGGGGTGTGGGAAGCAGAAGCCCTGACCATTCAGAGATGGATTTACAGAAGCAGGAACTGAAGACAAAGCAGGAGGTCTTCAAAATAACTCTCAGAGAAGCTTCTTTGATGAGCTGAGGCAATTCAGCAACTTCGGCACTGCGCACTCATGCTCGTAAATCACCAGTATTTGCAGGCGTTGCAAGCTGTCTCCCAATATGCAGTTAAAAAAATATTCTCACTGCAGTAGCACTAAAGATCTACTGCCAGTTATTTTGCTTCAGTACCTTGCATCTTAAGGGACAATTTGATTTTTGCAGTTGATTATTGGGTGCACACAGGTTTAAAAAGGCTAAATATTGAACTACTCCAAAAAGAATCTTAGGAAAGTCATTTCCCTATTCGAGAAACCTTTGAAGACTAAAATATGTTCTTTAACCTCTGAAAGTGAGAGAGTCTAAAGCTGATGTGAACCTAGGCTGTGCATGTGAATCTCCTGGAGAGTTTTAGAAATCCTCATGCCTGTATCCACTACCCTATAGATTCTGATTTCAATGGCCTGGCCTGGGTATTTGGATTTTTAAAGACTCTCCAGGAGAGTCTCATGCACAGTCAAGTTGGAAATTTTGAAACCTTGATACTGAAAGTATGGTCGATCTGTGGGCCAGCAGCATCAGCATCCCCTGAGTACTTGTTAAAAATACAGAATTTCACCCCAGATTCACGGAATCAATCTGTGTTTTAACAAGATCCCCAGGTGATTCAATGGTGCAGCCAAGGTTGAGACCATCTAGAACCTAGAAAATAATGTGAGAAGCTGTCCTTATGAAAGACACCACGCCGTCTTCCTTATTTCTGTTTAAAGGTGGTTTTTGCCTCTCCTTCCCCATATCTAGTTAGGTATCAAGTTCTGTTGATTTTCCTTTCAAATCAAATCTCTCTGTGTCTCACAATGTCCAGAATTCCCTAATGTCAGGGTATTTGCTGCAGCAGCCTCCAGGCCCCCAACCCCTTCCATCTCCCTTGCAGGTTACTGATAGAGTAAGTCCTTTAATTTCCTCTGCTCAATGACATTCCTGGCCCCGGTTTCCTACACATCTCAAATGTGCATCTCTCTCTGTCTGACTCCAAGGCCGTCCCTCACCTGGCTCCTGGTGACCTGTCGAACCTGATTTCCCACTGCTTTCCTAATGTTTCTCTCTGGCTTCAGCCTGTCTTTTCACCCAGACACAAGGTGCTAGCCCAGACTTCTCTCTCTTGGCTCCTGGAAAGCCATGTGCTTTCAGTCTTCCATTTGCCTCTCCAAACCTCATTCATCCTCCCAGGCTGCTTTCTTTTGCTCTGATGCCTCCAGTAATTATAATCTGAAAGATTAATTATTAGCTTCACATCATATTGGTCATCAATTTTCATGCACATAGAACCAAGCTGAGCATGAAGGGCTAAAACAAAATGAAATGTAGCGTGGAGATGAACCCAGGCACTCCCTGTTCAAGATAGGCCTGGCCTCTTCAAGAAGGCACCCTGGTTGTGACCACATCTTTCAGCACTTAGGGCAGGCCTAGTGGTTTTGCCTCTTCCATTGGACTCTTGGCCTTCAGGTTGGTCTTGTAACCTCTCTGGATTAAGTGTTATCATCACATCCAGCAGTTGGGTCCTGGTGCTACCTGTGGGTAGACCATCATGCCACATGCTGGCAGTGCAGATGGGTAAGAGAGGCAGGAAGAATATGTAATAATAGCAATAGTTTAGGGGTTTCTACGTGCCAAGCACAATTCTGAGTGTTTCATATGTGATTCTTTAATTTTTTTAATTTTTAATTTTATTAATTAATTTATTTTTCTGAGACGGAGTCTCGCTCTGTCACCCAGGCTGGAGTGCAGTGGCACCATCTCGGCTCACTGCAACCTCCGCCTCTCAGGTTCAAGAAATTCTCCTGCCTCAGCCTCCCAAGTTAGCTGGGACTATAGGCATGCATCACTACACCCAGCTAATTTTTTGTATTTTTAGTAGAGATGGGGTTTCACCATGTTGGCCAGGCTGGTCTCCTGACCTCAGGTGATCTGCCTACCTTGGCCTACCAAAGTGTTGGGATTACAGGTGTGAGCCACTGCACCTGGCTTGATTCTTTTATTTTAAAAAACCCTTTTACTATAAAATAAAACATAGATACCAGAAAATCATGAAGTATTATAAGGCAATACCTGTGCAAACAGCCAGATCAAGGGACAGAACCTCACTAAGAACCCTAGCACCTTTCTGATGCATCCCATCCTAATCAGAGTCCCCTATTTCCCTTCCCCCAAGAAACAAACTCATCATTTTGATTTTTTAAAAATTATAGTAAAACACATAACAAAATTTACCATTTTAACCATTACCGAGTGTACAATTCAGTGTCATTAAGTACATTCACACTATTGTACAACCATCAACACCACCCATCCCCAAAACTGCTTTTATCATCTCAAATTGAAACTCCCATTACCCATTACACAAGAACGTCCCATTCCCCTCCCCCACATACTTAGTAACCACCATTCTATCTACTGTGTCTATGAATTTGACTACTCTAGGTACCTCATCTAAGCGGAATTATATAGTGTTTATCCTTTTTGTGACTGGCTTATTCACTTAGCATAGTATCTTTAAGGTCCATCCGTGTTGTAGCATGTGTTAGAATTTCTTTCTTTATAAGACTGGATAACATTCTATTGTATGCACATGGCTCATTCTGTTTGTTCATTCCTCTGTCAGCGGACACTTGGGTTACTTCTACCTTTTGACTGTCATGAATAATGCTGCTGTGAACATGGATGTCCAAATATCTCCTATGATTTACTATTTATACTTTTATCATCCAATTTTGCATCTGCAACCAAGCACTTTGTTTGGTCCCAACTCTTCCTTAAAACTGATATTCCTTTTAATTCAATTTTAATCTTCAGTTTTTTGTTGTTTTTTTTTTGAGATGGAGTCTTGCTCTGTTGCTCAGGCTGGAGTGCAGTGGCACAATCTCAGTTCACCACAACCTCTGCCTCCCGGGTTCAAGTGATTCTCCTGCCTCAGCTTCCCAAGTAACTGGGACTACAAGCAGGTGTCACCATGCCCAGCTAATTTTTGTATTTTTAGTAGGGATGGGGTTTCACTATGTTGGCCAGGCTGGTTGCGAACTCCTGACCTTATGATCCACCCACCTCGGCCTCCTAATGTGCTGGGATTACAGGCGTGAGCCACTGTGCCCGGCCTAATCTTCAGTTTTAAAATGTTATCTCTTGTCCTGACAAGCTGTACGCAATAGGACTATTACTGGTCCCATTATGCAGACGAGGACATTGAGGTTGCTCAAGGCCACCAGAGGAGTGATGGGTAAAGCTATGAAAGACATATGCTATGTCTGAGAGACAAAGCGTATTTAGAAAAAAGTCAAACTACTTCATCTATATTGGAGAATGTCTGCATTTGGGGACACGAGAAGAAGGAAGACAGTGTCAGAGACTAAGAAGAAATGGACAATAGGCTATGAGGACCAGGACAGGGTGGCATTGTGAACAGTAGATTGTGTAGTCCTTAAAGTTCACCATTTATAGTTTATTTACTTTGGTCCTTAGCTAGAGTGGGTTAAGTTAACCACATTCTCAGGTCACGGAATGTATGTTTGTATGAGGCCCTCTTGTTTTATGACTTTATTCTCTTTTACTTCTGCCTCCACTTCTACCTCCACTTCAATCTATCTTCCCTTAATTGCTATAATTATCTCTGAAAATAGCCAAAACATTGAGAGGTTAATCTGGTAAGTGAACTGGGTAGCTGGTCAAAACAATGACATTCATTCCAATACTGGATAAATTACCTCTTTCAGTGATGGTTAGTTGAAATCCGAAATCCTTCTTCCACTCATATAACACATATTTATAGAGCATCCCCTCCATGCCAGAAATCCTTCTAGGCACTCAAGATTTGGCAGGCAGCAAGGTAGACATGATGCTTGTTCCCATGGACCTATGTTGTTTTGGAGCTATGTGATGAAATTATAAACGGATATATCAACAGAAGAAATTCAGAAGAAAATTAAAACAGGTAGAAAACAAAGCAGGAGGTTGTGACTGGGTTGGGGTGCATGTAACTTTAGACAGCATGGTCAGAGAAAGGCTCTCAGAGGTGGTGACATTTGAACTGAGACACAAATGGCAAGAAAGAACCATCATGGTTCTTTCAAGCCCCAAAAAAAATAGGTTTGAAGCAGAAATATTAGCAAGTTCAGATGTCTTGAGATGACACAAGAGGCCCACTCAAGGAACAGAAAGGTTAGTCTCACTGGAACAGGCTAAATAGATGTCAGAAACAGACGCTTATAAGGATGACACGTTTACTGCACCATTGTTTACATGTTAAGTGATGAGGAATGGGCAGTTGGTTTTATCATTTCAACTCAGAATGAAGACCATGATGTTTTCAAAGAGAAGTGAGGCTGGGCAGTGTGGCTCATGCCTGTAATCCCAGCATTCTGGGAGGCCAAGGTGGGTGGATCACTTGAGGTCAGGAATTTGAGACCAGCCTGGTGAAACCCTGTCTCTAATAAAAATGCAAAAATTAGCTGGGCATGGTGGCGAGTGCCTGTAATCCCAGCTACTCAGGAGGCTGAGGCAGGAGAATTGCTTGAACCTGGGAGGCTCTGCAGTGTCGCGATCTCAGCTCGCTGCACTCCAGCCTGGTGTCAGAGAGAGACTCTGTCTCAAACAAACAAACAAACAAACAAAACAAAACAAAGAGAAATGATTATGTTTGACAAAGAAGGTCTTTAAAGTTTTATTTCTGAGCAGAATAAAATGGAGAGTAATTTTTCAAGTAGACTTTCCCCCTTCATTCTTTAGAGAAATTAATGCTGCTCAGTGATGTTGCTATGGTCAAAAAATAAATAGGGAAGTCAGTGTGATATGACTTGGATTGAGATTGACTTGCTTTCTATACAGACTGTGCAAGTAGTTGAGCACACAGTCAATAGACTGACCTCCTCATATAAGTGTGTGTTGTCTCTTGAGGCCTGCTTTGTGGCTAATTTTGTATGATTTGGCTATTATACTTCTTGAATTCAAAAAACAGGATTGATATTGTTTGGCTCTGTGTCCCCATTCAAATCTCATCTTGAATTCCCATGTGTTGTGGGAGGGACCCAGTGGGAGGTAATTGAATCATGGGGGCAGGTCTTTCCCATGCTGTTCTTGTGATAGTGAATAAGTCTCACAAGATCTGGTGGCTTTATAAGATGGAGTTTCCCTGCACAAGCTCATTCTCTTTTTGCCTGCTGCCATCCACCTAAGACGGGACTTGCTCTTCCTTGCCTTCTGCCATGATTGGGAGGCTCCCTTAGCCATGTGTAACTGTAAGTCCAATTAAATCTCTTTCTTTTGTAAATTGCCCAGTCTCGGGTACGTCTTTATCAGCAGCATGAAGATGGACTAATACAGTAAATTGGTACCAGTAGAGTGGGGTGTTGCTGAAAAGATACCTGAAAATGTGGGAGTGACTTTGGAACTGGGTAACAGGCCAAGGTTGGAACAGTCTGAAAGGGCTTAGAAGAAGATAGAAAAAATGTGGTAAAGTTTGAAACTTCCTAGAGACTTGTTGAATGGCTTTGCCCAAAATGCTGATAGTGATATGGACAATAAGATCCAGGCTGAGGTGGTCTCAGATGGAGATGAGGAACTTGTTGGGAACTGGAGCAAAGGTGACTCTTGTTATATTTTGGCAAGGAGACTGGCGGTATTTTGCCCCTGCCCTAGAGATTTGTGGAACTTTGAACTTGAGAGAGATGATTTAGGGTAACTGGCAGAAGAAATTTCTAAGCTGCAAAGCATTGAAGAGGTGATTTGGGTGCTTTTAAAAGCATTCAGTTTAAAAAGGGAAACAGAGCATAAAAGTTTGAAAAATTTTCAGCCTGACAATGCCATAGAAAAGAAAATTCAATTTTCTGAGGAGAAATTCAAGCTGGCTGTAGAAATTTACATAAGTAACAAGGAACTGAATGTTAATCCCCAAGACAATGGGGAAAATGTCTCCAGGGCATGTCAGAGACATGCACAGCAGCCCCTCACATCACAGGCCTGGAGGCTTAGGAGGAAAAAGTGATTTCATGGACCAGGCCCAGGGTCCTTGTGCAGTGTGCAGCCTAGGGACTTGGTGCCCTGCATCCCAGCTGCTCCAGCTATGGTTGAAAGGGGCCAACATAGAGCGTGGGCCATGGCTTCAGAGGATGCAAGCCCCAAATCTTGGCAGCTTCCACATGGTGTTGAGCCTGTGGGTGCACAGAAGTCAAGAGTGGGGTTTGGGAACCTCTGCCTAGATTTCAGATGATGTATGAAAACTCCTGGATGTCCAGGCAGAAGTTTGCTGCAGGGGTGGGGTTCTCATGGAGAACCTCTGCTAGGGCAGCACGGAAGGCAAATTTGGGGTCAGAGCTCCCCGCACAGAGTCCCTACTGGGGAACCACCTAGTGGAGCTATGAGAAGAGGGCCACTGTCCTCCAGACCCTAGAATGGTAGATCCACTGACAGCTTGCACCATGCACCTGGAAAAGCTACAGACACTCAACGCCAGCCCATGAAAGCAGCCGGGAGGGAGGCTGTACCCTTCAAAGCCACAGGGGTGGAGCTGCCCGAGACCATTGGAACCCACCTCTTGCATCAGTGTGACCTGAAATGTGAGACATAGAGTCAAAAGAGATCATTTTGGAGCTTTAAGATTTGACCGTCCTGCTGGATTTCAGACTTGCATGGGGCCTGTAGCCCCTTTGTTTTGGCCAATTTCTCACATTTGGCATTCCAATGTCTGTACCTCCCTTGTATCTAGGAAGTAACTAACTTGCTTTTGATTATACAGGCTCATAGGTGGAAGGGACTTGCCTTGTCTCAGATCAGACTTTTGACTGTGGACTGTTGAGTTAAAGCTGAAATGAGTTAAGACTTTGTGGGACTGTTGGGAAGGCATGATTTGTTTTAAAATGTGAGGACATGAGATTTGGGAGGGGCAGGGTGGAATAATATGGTTTGGCTCTGTGTCCCCACTCAAATCTCGTCTTGAATTCCCGTGTGTTGTGGAAGGGACTCAGTGGGAGGTAATTGAATCATGGGGGCAGGTCTTTCCCATGCTGTTCTTGTGATAGTGAATAAGTCTCACAAGATATGATGGCATTATAAGGTGGAGTTTCCCTACACAAGCTCATTCTCTCTTCACCTGCTGCTATCCATGTAAGATGGGACTTGCTCCTCCTTGCCTTCCACCATGATTGTGAGGTTTCCCCAGTCATGTGGAACTGTAAGTCCGTTTAAACTCTTTCTTTTGTAAATTGCCCAGTCTCAGGTATGTCTTTATCAGCAGTGTGAAAACGGACTACTGGCTGGGCGCGGTGGCTCACGCCTGTAATCCCAGCACTTTGGGAGCCAAGGCAGGCGGATCACGAGGTCAGGAGATCGAGACCACAGTGAAATCCCATCTCTACTAAAAAGTACAAAAAAATTAGCCAGGCGTGGTGGCAGGCGCCTGTAGTCCCAGCTACTCAGGAGGCTGAGGCAGGAGAATGTCGTGAACCCGGGAGGCGGAGCTTGCAGTGAGTCGAGATTACGCCACTGCACTCCAGCCTGGGCAACAGAGCAAGACTCCGTCTCAAAAAAACAAACAAACAAAAAAAGAAAACGGACTACTAACTAATACATGCATAAATATTATATTAAAACATTGTGATTAAAACCATTTCACTTGGACACAATCTCACTTCTGTGGCAGGCCTCCCATAAATACTTAATGACTCTCATCAAAGGAAAACACAAATCAAGTGACAAGCAGCCAGTACTCTTCAAAATGGCAAGATTATGAAGAACAAAGAAAGGCTAAGGAGCTGTTCCAGATTAAAGGGAATTAAAGAAAATTATCAAGTGTATGCAACATTTGATCTGCAATGGCAGGGTGTGCTGTCTTCTGGACATGAGTAATTTCCACTACCCATTTTGGTTACCACCCCCTGAGTATGTTCCTGCCTCTCTCCTCCAGGCGCCAGATTCAGTTCCTCTGCTTGGACTAAGTCAGTCCTGTTGAGCTCCCTCTAGCCCTGCACAGAGGTGGAAGGGGAGGAGGAGTCACCTCTTTGGCTTGTCTTGGTGGTAGTTTCCCAACCAGTGATTCAGGTGCTTACATACCCAGATCCTCCCGTACTCCCAGTTTTGCTAGTTCTGGGCTGGAAGCACCCCTGAAGACACCCTACATTTTACAGCAGTCCTCTCTTATATGGGCTTTTGCTTTCTATGCTACAATCCCACTGTAGTAGCAAGTGTACTCCTACAGTTTGGATGCTTGTCCCCTCCAAACCTCATATTAAAATTTGATCTCCAATGTTGGAAGTGTTTGGGTCATGGGGGTGGCTCCCTCATGAATAGATTATGCCTTCTGTCCCTCTGGGTGACTCCTCACTCTATCAATTTCCACAAGGGCAGGTTGTTAATCCTCTTTCTCACTTGTTTCCTCTATTGCCTTGAGTGGAACCAGCGCACATCACTCCCCTTTGCCTTCTGCCATGAGTGGGAGCAGCCTGTGGCCCTCACCAGAAGCAGGTGCTGGCACCATGCTTCTGGTAAGCTAAATAAACCTCTTTTCTTTATAAATTACCCACCTCAGATCTTCCTTTATAGCAACACAAAATGGACTAACAGCTACCAAAAACACCTTTTCTTCTTTTCTAATCTAATTACATATTTGTTTCCAAATAAATATCTCTCTTGCAATGTCTGAGATTTTGCAGTGAGAAGGAGAAGTTACAGAATATTCTCAGGAGTCTATCTCTTCAGAACAGACTTGCAAAGTGTTTTCTTTCAAGTTTTCTTGCCCCAAAGTACAGGAAATAGTGCTGAATCTATTCATTACTAGGAGTTATCTTTATATTCTATCAAGGTTATATTTCAGCTCCTTGAAAGCATATTGTATTATAGAGTTGCTCTTGTTAAAAGAGAAATCTTTGAAGGATGCCAAGGGTTATCTTGGCAGGAATCCATGGTAAACAGAGCTCTGGCTCTAAGAGATCACACAATATGCATCCTCCTGGATAGATGGTCCTGTAAGAGGAGGCACAATTCTGCATTTGGTAGCATAGTGTGCATGTGTGTGTGGGCTTTTATTTGCAATTTTTTGTTAATTAGTGAAGAACTATTGGCCAATATTTGGAATTAAATTATGAATAAGTGTAAATGAGAACTTGTGTCCATCACTTGAGGAAGATTCTCCTAGGGATGAACAGATAAAATATAATTTCTGCCTTTATTCCAAAAAAACAGCAAATTCAGCATTAAAGTTCTGCTCTGTGGTATGTAAAGTTTAGGTTTCAAAGAAGCCACAAGCCATTTCCTGTGGCTAGCAACAGAGCACTCTCTTCGCTTGAACTCACTTGTTCTATGCTCATCATTCATTCTTATGTTCATTGGATTAGCTAACTTTTGCTTTGCAATGAACTACTCCAACTATCAAAGACTTAAAAGAATGGCCATTGATTTAGCCTAAGAGTGGGCTGGGCAGTTCCCTGTCTGGACTGGGGTTGGCTGATCTCAGCTGGGCCTACTCATGCATCTGCAGTCAGTTGGTGAGTTGGCCAAGGCTAATTGCTGAAGTGGCAGGGGCAACTGCTCCAACTGGCCCACCTGTCTGTCACTAGCCTGGACTCCATGTGGGGACTGGGCTCCAATGGCAGCCAGAAAGTATGCCCCAGATCCTAAGCACATTGAGGCCTCAGCTAGCTTCATCTCATTAATGTCCCCTTGGTCAAAGCAAGTCAGAAGGTGAAGAATATGTTCAAACAGTGAGGGAGGGAAAGAATTTGTGGCCATTTTGCAACTACCAAGCCACATTTTCGTTAATTTTTTTTTTTTTTTTTTTTTAAAGACGGAATCTCACTTTGTCTCTCAGGCTGGAATGCAGTGGCACCATCTTGGCCTACTGCAACCTCCGCCTCCTGGATTTAAGTGATCCCCCCACCTCAGGCTCCCAAGTAGCGGGATTACAAGTGTGCACCACCATGCCCAGCTAATTGCTATATTTTTAGTACAGACGGGGTTTCACCATGTTGGCCAGGCTGGTCTCAAACTCCTGACCTCAAGTGATCTGCCTGCCTCAGCCTCACAAAGTGCTGGGATTATAGGTGTGAGCCACCATGCCCCACCTAGTTAATTCTATCAATGTGGTTTATCTATCCACCTGGACAGATTTCTACACAGAGTTGAAAGTATTAAAGAAAATACATAATGGGAAAATAACATAAATTACATAGT
This sequence comes from Pan troglodytes, assembly GCF_028858775.2. Classification (NCBI taxonomy): domain Eukaryota; kingdom Metazoa; phylum Chordata; class Mammalia; order Primates; family Hominidae; genus Pan; species Pan troglodytes. The sequence goes on from NC_072419.2 coordinate 23,225,079, forward strand.
AATTTCTTATTATGAAGTAACATGAGATTAGATAAGAAACTGAGTTATAACCACAGTCCATTTTGTAGCAATGTGACTTTGAGCAAATAATTTAGCCTGGGAGTTAGTGTTTTTTACCTTTAGAGTGAGGAAGTTGGTTTATCTCTGAGGTTTCTCTTGGATTGCCAAGATGTTGGATTATCTCTGAGGCTCCTCTTATCACTCCATTATTAGTAGAAAGAAATTTGACATGAGATGGATAAAAGCAAGCAGCTTTATCCTGAAGAATTTACCAACAAAATTTGTTTAAATCCAACAAAAATACAGGAATTTCTAGCCCAAGAATATGAGCTCTAAGTATTACCAGATTTGGACTTTTAGTATTTAATCTCCAGAGAACTTTTGTCTTCTCCCAAAACTTCTCCTACCTGTCCACTCAGTCTTTGACCAAATGTTCAGGTTTACTATGAAGCGCTGACACAGAGGGATTGGGGCTTCACGTCCTTGCCTTGCCATGTTGTTCTCCTGACTCCCCTCCATTAAAAGTTTGACCTCACTGAGGCAGACTGCAGTCTTCTTGTTCCTAGTAGTTAGTAGAGTGTTATATATCAATAATCACTAGACACTAGTTGAATGAATGGACTACAATTGAGCTGATTTTTCATGAATAGCAGAGGACTATGTTTCTTTGAGGACTGTAACAGTATACTTGTGGAACACTGGAAAACAGTGGAGGCTGCACTTAGAGCTAGAGTTAGTGGTTTTCTACTTTAAGCAAAGTGATTTAATTTGCTTTGGCTGTGAAGAGGGGATGCAGGGGCGCTGTAAGGTGGTGGATGCCTCACCTCCTCTAGAAGGCAAATCAGAGATCCTGTGCTGCTTGGAATAGAAGAAGGCAGTGAGGAAGTGAAAGTTCAGCCACCTCTGGGGCAACAGTGATCTAGAGGGCTCAAGGCACTTGAATGGGGGACACTCTAAGGTCAAACTTAGACCTGGCGCCACCTTTCCCAGAAGCGGGGAGGCCAGACCATTAACGCAGCCCTATTGGGCTCCATATCCTGCTCTAGCCCACCTCTCATGAACAGAGTGAGCTCCAGGAGGGAAACAGAGAGGGAAACAGCTCCATCATGAGCACCCTTGAAAACCAGCACTTGGATAATCACATCAGCAGCTGATCACAGACTGTTTTTAATCATTGACTTTCCATTGAGCGTCTGTCGTTATATGGTCCTGGGTTTTGGTTGAGATTATCTCTGAAGAAAAAAGATGAAAAGAAGCAAATCCATATTGGACTATGGAATTTCTTCCATTTACCATAAATAAGCAACAATAACAACAATGATAAAGAATATTAAATAGCAAAGAAAAAAGTCCTTGTCATTTTATGGATTCACAATAGAACTACTACATTTACTGTAAGATATTATATTGATTAACTCAGCGATATGATACTAGAAATAGGTCTTGCAGGGGAAAAAATCTGATTTAGAAAAAATTGTATTAGAGATTCATGTTCATTTTAAACCTCAAAGTGTGACTGGTAATGAAAAATTGAGGCCCTATGCTTCTGATTAAAACTGATTTAGAGGTGGCCTTGCCTGAAGCCTAGAAAATTCAGTAGAAAAATATCTATTATCTCTCTAATGTGGTTTTTCTCCAATTAATTAATTAACCCTTAATTATTCCACATAATGCTCCTGTGATGGAGGAAACTGGTGAAGTTACTGCCGTCTTAATGAGAAGGAACACGAGGCAATGGGATGTGAAATGATCTCTGGAGTCACAGAGGGAGCCGACACTGAACTCAGGAGAGAATGCAGAAAGCTGGGAATCTTCCTCTTCTGTGCAAAGAGGGGTTTCTCACAAATAAGCAGACTACTGCTTTCCATTCTCCATCAGAGTCAGCCTCCTTAATTTAAAGCAGGAGGAAGTTAAACTCTGCACCAAGTTATCTGCAGGCTTTCAAGACAAGAAGCTATGACGCAATATAGTACCTGCATTTCCAAATCTTGAATATTACAGTTTCAGAAAAAGAGAAAAACATGGTTATATATAAACATACAATAATCTTCATCTTAAGACTGGCTGCATCTGAACTGTTTATTTTTCTGTCTTCCAAAAGGATCCAGAAATTTTAAATTGGGAACATATTTTCAAAGCACAGTACAGGCAATGCATTGTGATTGCTCACAAATATTCCTTTTTAAACGTTTAAAAATGGTTCTTCCAAACAGTTTTGAGAGATTGAACTAAATGAGTGTTTTAGTGGCTATAAAACACTTTTGGGTCCTAAAGCACTTTATTTCAAGATTAAGAAGACTCAGAGAAAATATAATCAGAATAAATTCTGAAAACTGGAAGGAGTAGGTGCTCTTAATAAGCGGGCAGATAGACTGTGAAATCCTATCCGAAGAGCACGAACAACAGGGTTCTGCAACGTGGTCCTCATTCAAATTCATGGAAGAATAAATCAACAGCGTTTGAAGTGCCTCAGAGCAAGGATGAACGTGACAAGCACAGAAGGGCTCACTGGAGGCATGAATTCAGCTTTGTGTGGCAGGGTTGCCGAAATCCAGTTTATTTACTTTTGAACCATTCAGAAGAAACCATTAAGAGGGGTAAAAAAGGAAGAAAAACAGAATATAAGCTGATATTTCCTTTTTAGTTTTTTTTAACATGCACTCTGGGTGACTGGACACAGTTGCTTCCATTGGTCCATAAAAGCCATCATTGTATTATAGCTGGTGGGTTGTTGGATGACAAACAACAGGAGCAGATTGCCTCAGTGGAGTTCCTCCCCTGCACGCAATGGTAGTCAGGGTTTAGACCTTGAGAGCTTCCCCTTTTTGTGAACATTGCTTGGGAAAAAAAGCCTTCCAGCCCCGACTTGGATGAAGTTCAAGTCTTCCCAGCTGTTATGGACTAAATTGTGTCAAATTCACATGTGGAAGCCCTAACCCCCAGTGCTTTAGAATGTGACTGTGTTTGGAGATGGGGCCTTTAAAGACGTAATTAAGTTAAAATGAGGCCATTAGCATGGGCCCTGATGCAACCAGGCTGCTGTTCATATAAGAACAGGAGAGTAAGACACTCCTGGAGAGACCAAGGGTGCACATGGAGGAAAGGCCCCTTGAGGACACAGTGAGATGGCAGCTGTCTGCAAGCCCAGGAGGAGGCTTCAGAAGAAACCAAACCTGCCAACAGCTGGATCCTGTCCATCCAGACTTCAGAGCTGTGAGAAAATAAATTTTTGTTGCTTGAGCCACCCAGTCTGTGGTATTTTGTTAAGGCAGCCCTGGTGAGCTAGAAGATCAGCTTTGGACCTAGTGCTGTTCAGTGCTCATCTGGAATTGAGTAGACTTTCTATGTCCAGACATGCAATGGCAGTTCAGTGATACGTGTTGAGTGAACGAATGGATGATCTTCCTTTTCACACTTTCCTTATTTTTGGAAACAGGCCTAGTTGTAATATCTCCATCACAGGGTTGTAGTCGGAAGTACCTGTAAAATGCTTAGCGCATCCACTGGTGCACGGTCACACCATAACAGTATTTGTTCCAATGATTTTTACTATTAAGCTTTATATTCATTTTTAGCTTTTAGTGGTGTTATAGACAGTGATTCTTAAGCTAGGCAGTGGGACACATTCATGAGCACCATGAGTATTTTACTTCCTGCAGTTTCAACAGAACTTGGGCTATTTTTCTCTAATGTACTGAATTTGGTTTGTGGACCAGAAAATCATAGGAATTAGAAACGGATGAGACGGGCCCCATCACACTGGGCTTATCTTTTAATGGTTGGATTAGGTGGTTTTATGACTCTTTGGTATTTTATATCAGGGGTGGGAATGGAGGGTGGAAGGAACAAACCGATGTTCTTCCCTTTTCTCAGTTTCCCACTTCTGAAGTCCCAGCAAACACATCGGACTCAAAGCAGGCAGAGCTTGGGCCTAAACTGCACTTTAGGGTGAAGGGAGGGAGGAAGGCTATGTTCCTCAGGTATAATGAGTGATAGAACTTCCATAATTTGTGTCTTAATAACTCTTCCACTATGGACTAGATTTTACTTCTCTGGTCGAAAATTTTCTTAGCTTTATTCAATTACCTTCGGTTAGTCTCCTTTTCTCAGAAATAATCTTCCACGGTAAAAGCCCCCAAATAAAGTGCATAGAGCTAATTTTCGTGCTCTCTGTACTTCGTGATTATTGAGCCAGCCTTCTGCATGCTGCATTAATCTCTCAAACCAGCCTCAGACTTGGGCTGCAAGGAAAGTGTTTCCAATTTTAACCTGTCTGCATTCCATAAGGCTTTGTTTATGAAACTGACACTGTCCCAGAGGGCCCCACGGCCCTTCAGTGTCCCTTGCGTAAATTCCATTTCATCACTGTGTTATTATTAATTTGAGGCTTCTCATTGTTGATTACTTATGCATTTGCCCACATCTTGGAACCCCTGTAGGTGGGGAGCTGTGGACAGTCCGCCTGGTGTCCTTTGTGCTTCTTGTAACCTGTACTCCTGCATGAGCAGAGCGTGCTCCATAACGAGCTGATCGGATGGGAGCAGCTGGCCACACGTCCATTTCCACCTTCCATCAGTCTGCGCATCCGTATCGCCTCTTTTTTATTTTCTCTCCTTGATTATGTTTTTTCTGAGCTGTGTAGTGTAGCACTTCGAGATTGACAAGTATGCCATCAAGAAAGCAGGCAGAGAGGGAGAATGTCTTAAATTTTTAATTTTGAAATGCTCTGCACCACCAGAAACAGCAAACAGGGCAGGTTCGGCAATTTGGGGGTGGAAAACAGCACGCAGAGGATGCATGAGCTCACAGCAGCAGCTGCGATAAGGAGGGTTAAGACAGATGCCAATGAGAGAAGAGAAATACAGGCACTTTTCCCAGCCAACTGTCAGCCCTGAAAGCAAATGGTGCCAGCCCAGAAGGCCGCTGACAAAGGAAGAAAGAGAGAAAAGGGCCTCATGCAAGAGAAGATGAGGAAGAAATCTAGAAAATGTGGTTATAGCAGCAGCCTTCCAGTCTCTCATTCTTCTGTAAAGGATGCTCTGCCCTGCCACACACATGGGGGATGGTCAGCTCCAGCACAGCGGGGTGGTTCACCCCAGAGCCCCCTCCCTAGTGACTGGAATTTCCTCCAGTGGCCTAAAATGAAAGAATTTTTCTCTAGTTTTTTTTTCAGTGGGATTTTAATAGACGCTTAGAACCATATTAGAGCGAAAGCGTGTTTGGGGATTTTACAGCGTGCAGTAGTAGCATGCAGAGACCTGAGGATGAGGGTTGCATACTGCGTCCCACAGCTTGCCATTTTTTGTGTTTGTTTTCTAGTGAACTTTTTATTAAGTATAACATACTCAGATAAAATGCACAAATGATAAATATACAGATCAGCGTCTTTTCCACAGAGCGAACACGTCATATCCCTGCAACCAGAACCCAGATTAAGAACTTCACACTCCCGTCGGCCCAGAAGCCCTCATTGAATACTGCTCCTTTTCTTTCCCAGCAAGGATAACCACTACCCTGATTTCTAATAAGATAGATTAGTTTCACCAGTTTTTGAAATGTATATAAATGAAACCACACAGTAAGGCCAATTTTGGCTTCTTTCACTCAACATTATGCTCGTGAGATTCATCCAGGCTGTTTGTGTGTAGAAATAGTCCATTCATTTTTGTTGTTGTCTTATACTCTACTGTATGAACGATCTACATTTAATGTTTATCCATTATTCTGTTGATGGACCTATGAGTAATTTCCAGTTTGGGGCTATTATGAATATTGCTCAACATTCTAGCGCTTGTTTTTGTTGTTTTTCCATGTGCCTGTGCATTTCTGATGAGTATTTAACTTAAAGTGGAGTTTCTGAGACATAAAATATACCTATGTTCAGCTTTCTTTTTTTTTTTTTTTTTTTTTTTGAGGTGGAATTTTGCTCTTATCACCCAGTGGAGAGCAATGGCGTGATCTCGGCTCACTGCAACCTCTGCCTCCTGGGTTCAAGCGATTCTCCTGCCTCAGCTTCCCGAGTACCTGGGATTACAGGCAACCACCACCATGCCCAGCTAAGTTTTGTATTTTTAGTAGAGACAGGGTTTCACCATGTTGGCCAGGCTGGTCTCAAACTCCTGACCCTCAAATGATCCACCCATCTTGGCCTCCCAAAGTGCTGAGATTACAGGCATGAGCCACCACGCCCAGCCGTATGTTCAGCTTTCATAGATAAATGTAAATAGTTTTACACAGTGGTTGTAAAAATTTGCACTTCCATCAACAATTGTCTTCTTCATTTTAGCCATTCCGAAAGATGTGATACAGTTTGCTTTTGAGATTCAAATAACTTAGGAATTTTTTTCCTTGGTGGAAACATCCAATGAGCTGGTTGATATATGCGCCTCTTGTTCTGCTGCCTGCTGCCAGGGCAACCTGTAGGACTCTATCTGCCTGGAAATAATTAATGCCTAAAATGGAATGATATAAAAAAATATGAAGCAAGGACTCTGACCTCAAAGAGCTCACACTCAACTTGGAAAGATAGTAACTCTACACACGACACTAGCAGGCCACGATGAAGTACTGAAGTGTTTGGGAGTACTGTTAAACGTTTGCTTAATGTTTCTGAAATGTTAGTACTAACGGTAAAATGCAAACAGTGGAATCAGTCCCCGAGTACAAAGAAATGAGAGACGGCAGAACACCGGCACTGGGAAAAGCCTCAAGAAAGAAATGGAACTTTGCTGAGCTGTTTGAGTGTAAGATGAAGAAAACTGAAATATTTCAAAACATTTTTTTTGTCATGCACATTGCTATGTATATGACACTGAGCAAATATCTTAATATTGACAATGGCCTAAATTGCTGGCTTTGTCACTTAACATCGGAAACACAAGTTAAATTGAATGTTTCAGAACCTCTTGAAGTTTCTAATCATCCTCTTACCTCTTACATTAGCTGTAACTTTAGTGATTATGTCAAGAGAGTGAATTGTGCTTTGAAATTAGGGGAGGTTGAAAACATGGTTTGTATGCTGTCAACTGTTTAGGGTGGGGAAATGGATTCTACAAAATCTGCTTCCCACCTCTGATTTCAAAATATTGAAGTAAATTTCACATTTCGTGTAGGCAATTAAAAAGGACAAATGTTGAAATTATATATCACTAGAAAGGTCTTTATGATCCATGTAACTTGGTGGGTAAATATTTTAAAAAATCTCTTAAGTAGTAAATTTGACAGAGAGGGCTTCTTGCTTCCAAATATTAATTTTTACTCTTTGCCTTCAGATAGCAAAATCTTGGGCAACATCTCCTGCCAAGAAACTACATTTCCTGGCCTTTTTGTTTTTTAAACTTGGTGAGCCCATGTAACTGAGTTCTAGCCAAAGTAATACAGATGGAAGTATAGTTTTGAAGCCTACCTAAAAGACAGTGGAGGCTAGGCACAGTGGCTCACACCTGTAATCCCAACATTTTGGGAGGCTGAGGCAAGAGGATTGCTTGAGGCCAGGAGTTTGAGACCAGCCTGGGCAACAGAAGGAGACCTCGTCTCTACGAAAAAGAAAAAGAAATACAAAAATTAGCTGGACATGGTGGCATACGCCTGTAGTCCTAGCTACTTGGGAGGCTGAGGAGGATCACCTGAGCCCAGGAGTTCAAGGCTGTAGTGAGCTATTATTGCAGCCTCGGTGACAGAGCAAGACCCTGTTTCTAAAAAAAGAAAAAAAAAAAGACAGTGGGCAAAGCCATTCTCCTTCCTTCCTGCCTGGAACTTCAGCAGCCATTTGGGACTGTGAAGTCACCTTTTGAATGAAAGCAGAAAAGCAGATCAAGAAAATAAAACGGAAAAGTAGAAATTCTCTCAGTCCATGAAGACTTTGTGGAACAGCCTTGAACTGCTGATCTTCAGGTGTCTTTTACATAATAATCCTTTGTGAGTTTCAGCCACTGCAAATGAGTCTCTGTTGCTAGTAGTTGAACACAGCTCCCCACTGATGTAGATGGATAGAAATGTAGAATCCATACTTTCTCGATCTAAAGATTAAGAAGTCCATGGATTCTGATGGCATTTTCTTCTTCACGGGATCCCCAGTGGAGAGGGATGTGCAGTCTACCTCTGTGCTTGGCTTCCTCCACTATTTGTGACTGTCACTATCAGGCTTGTCCAGTTTATTCCCCTTCCCTTCAGTTCTGGGTTGATCGCTAGACTGTGGGGAAAATAAGATGTATTAATGTCTCTCTTCACATAAAAACTGCAGACTCTGTTATGGCCTCTATATCAGAGGCATCCATGGAACAAAAGGCTCGAGGCACCTTGAGGAAAGTCATGGTGACCCCCACCCATGAAGAAGTGTGAAAAAGCCATTCCTCTAGACAGCCCATGAAACAGATGATATTTTCTAAAAGTGGCTATAAGAATATCTCTGGTCCCACGCAAACTTCCAGAAATGTTCTACTTCCCTCATCAAGACTAGAATCTACGTCCCCTCCCTTTCAACCTAGGAAGGTCTTTGTGACTATCTCAATTAATAGAAGACAGAAGAGGAGATACTACATGACTTTCAAGACTGGGTCATAAAAGACAATACAACTTCTGCCTAGCTCTGTGTCTAGGAACAGGTGTGTTTCTAACCCTGTAAGAAGCCTGCTACCATAAAGTCACCATACTAGAAAGACCACACAGAAGTAAAGATGCCCATGAAATCCAACTGCTCCAATCTGTTTAAATATTGATGGCTCAGATACCAAACATAGGAGTGAGGAAGTCAAGATGATCCTAACCCCCGCCACTGTCTGACATGAGAGATCCTGAGCACCAACCACCTAGCTGAGCCCAGTCAACCTTCAGAACTATGGTCAGGTATGGTGGCTTATGCCTGTAATCCCAGCACTGTAGGAGGCCGGTGGGGAGAATGCTTGAGCCCAGGTGTTTGAGACCAGCCTGGGCAACATGATGAGACTCCGTCTCTACAAAATATTAAGAAAATTAGCCAGGTGTGATGGTGTGTGCCTGTGGTCCCAGCTACTCAGGAAGCTAAGGTTGGAGTTTCCTTTGATCCCAGGAGGTCAAGGCTGCAGTGAGCCATGATTACGCTACTGTGCTCTAGCTTGGGTGACAGAGGGAGGCCCTGTATCAAAAAAAAAAAAAAAAAAAAAAGAAGAAGAAGAAAAAAACCAAAACTCCCAGAACAATGAAAGATAATATAAAATGATTATTATAGTTTTAAGTCACTGATTTTTAAGATGATTCGTTCACAGCAACGTAAAACTAGATCAGCCCAACAAGCTGAATGCCAGGTCTCTGAGATGCCATTTCTTCCTGCCCTACATCTATGCTTAGATACCTGCAGAGGTGTCTCTGGTAGGTGGTCCTTCCCAGTTCACCTGAACACCTCCAATAACAGAGATTCACTATCCTTGGGAAGCCTGGATAATTTTTTATCTTCTCTAAAAGCTGAAATTCTGTCTCCCTCTGGCATCCACCTCTTGTTCTTAGCTCAGAGGTGTGGGCCCATTCAGAGCAAGCCGGATTCCTCCTCCACAAGCAATCTTGAAACTACTCAAAGACATCTTTCTTGCTTCTTGTGGGTTTTTGCTTCTTTAAATACTAAGTATGCTTTTTTATGTCATTAATCTCTTCGTGAGCACCCCTGAGGAGCTAAGAGTGAGAGAAAATGGTATGAAACAAAAAACTTTTTGTGCAAAGAAATCTCCAGATTTCTAGATGTAATAGAAGGTGAAAAGGCAAGATGTGAAATTATGTATTCACTAGAATTATAATTATGTAAAATAAACCTATGAAATAGGCTTCAAGGAAATATCCCCAATAGAAATATTTAACTAAAAGTGTGATTTGCTGCCTGATTTTCGAAACTTTTTATACCATTGTTAAATTACTTACATATAATGCATTTGAGATCTTCTGAAGAGGGAAAGGATGCTTTTCAGCCTAGGGAAGGTGAAGACAATAATGAAGTCTTTCATTTCATCCAGGCTTTCCAGGCTTGCCAAAGTGTGCCACACTTACTCTCAAGGGCTTTTACCACATCTACAAAGAAACAAAATGAGTGTATTTAGTGCCCTTGCTCAAGGTCAGACAGTCAAGCTGACCTGTCAGGTGACTGCCCACAAGTCAGTTTATCCAAACAAGTAAACCAAATTCACTGTTCCAAGACCATCCGATTTTTCTCTCCCTTTTCTCCTTTCTCTTATAAATCCTGTATTTGCCTTGGTTCATTGGACGTCTATGGATTATCTTCCTTGTAAGAATAAAATTTGCAAGCAAAAAACTAAAAATCTCTTTTTAAAAAAAATATAAAAAGAAAAGCAAACCTTCAATGACTCCCCCTTTTTTAAAAAAATTATTTTACTCTAAGTTCTGGGATACATGTGCAGAATGTGCAGGTTTGTTACATAGGTATATGAATGCCATGGTGGTTTACTGAACCTATCAACCCATCATCTAGATTTTAAGCCCCACATGCATTAGGTATTTGTCCTAATGCTCTCCCTTCCCTTACCCCCCACCCCCCGATAGGCCCTAGTGTGTGATGTTCCCCTCCCTGTGTCCATGTGTTCTCATTGTTCAACTCCCACTTATGAGTGAGAACATGTGGTGTTTGGTTTTCCGTTTCTGTGTTAGTTTGCTGAGAATGATGGCTTCCAGCTGCATCCATGTCCCTGCAATGGACACGGAACTCACACTTTTGTATGGCTGCCATGACTCTCCATTTTATAACATCAAAAACAGAAGCTGCTCCCTACTATTTATTCAAGTTCATTTCACATTTCTTTCCGACTCTAACATTCTGGCAAAGTTTATTCATTTGTCCCCTGAATGTGACCGACAAATTCTTATTTGTCTCTATCCGTCCTCAACATGCCTGTGTGGTTTTCTTTAATGATTCAAGCTCAAATTCCTTCTGTATGTGTGTGTATATAAATTTATAAGCCAAGACTTGACAGTCCATGAACAGAAGTGTCACTACCCATTCAACTGTTTGATTGTAAAATATCACATACTCTGTTCAAAGGGCCCCTTTCATTGCTATCGGGTAGAACCAAAGCTTTGCTATTGGGATTTATGTGATGTGAGAGCAGGAAGGAACCTTGAAGAGACCATTCAGAGCAGCCACTCATTTTATAAATAAAGGCCTCAAGGCCCAGAGCCGGTAAGTTAATTGTTCAACTCACACAATTAGTAGCATGAAACAGGGCCTTGAGTTCAGTGCTGTGCTGGGACAGCTTGTTCTAGCTTGAGACTCAGTTTTCAAGTTTTCAGCAATTTTTTCAGCCAGCTGGGGTATTTACACCATAGAAATTGGCAGACTAAAAATTGGGGCATTCTTCTCTTCTCCTATCCCTGGAGAGCTGGTTGTCGAGCATTTATCAGCACATCATTGACCTTGATTTTTTCTACATTTTCTTGAGAGGTTGAATGGAGGTCCCTTGGGTCCCTCTTTTTTCTCTGTCATAGTAGCCAGTTATCCTGCGCTTGCTTGTCACTCAGCAGGGTACAGTTTCCAAAACATCCAGGCTTGCCTATCCATCTGTCTGCTTCCCATCTCCACCTGGATATCTTACAGTCAACTGAAACTTAAGCTATCCGAAATAAAACACCTGATTCCCTACCAGCCGCCTCTAGCCTGCCGCTGCCCCAACACTATCCATTACTATTCCCCCAGGTATTTGTTTTGGAAACCTGGAAGGTGCCTCTTGATTATTCCTCCCTTTTCCTTATGTTTTGCGTTGAATTGTGCCCCCGCACCCCTCCTAAAATAGGTAACTGTGACTGTGACATTATTAGGAAATAGGGTCTTTGCAGATGGAATTTGATGTAAATTGAGTTAATTCTGGAGTATGATGAGGCTTTAATCCAATGTGACTAGTGTCCTTATAAGAACGGAAGAGACACAGAAAGAGATACACATGTAATGACAGAAGCAGAGACCAGTGTGATGTATCTATAAGCCAAGAGATGCCAAAGATTGACAGCAATCATCAGAAGCCAAGAGAAAGGCACCGAACAGATTCTCCCTAGAGCTTTCAGAGAGAGCATGATCCTGCTGACACCTTGATTTCAGACTTCTGGCCTCCAGAGCTATGAGAATAAATTTCTGTTATTTTAAGCCACCCAGTTTGTGGTAGTTAGATATAGCAGCCCCAGGAAATAAATACACCTTCCAACCCTCACCCCCTCCATGTTCAATCCATCAGCAAGGCTTTGAATCATGTCTCTAAATAGAACTGGGATCTATCTACTTCTCTGCTGCCACTTTAATTCAGGCCACCTTCATCTCTACCTTGGACACTGCCATCATTTCTTCACTAGCCTAGACTTGACCCCTCCATTCCATTCAGAAAGATCCACACATAGCATTATATCATATCTTCTCCTGCTTAGAAGTCTGATTTCTATTGCTCTTAGCATAACCCTCAAATGCCTTAACATGGCTTACAAGATGCTAGCTGATCCTGGAAATCTCATCTCAGTCAACTTTCTCTCTCATCTCCTGTGTTCCAGCTGTAACTGTCTGCTGCTTTTTTTTTTTTCAGTTCCTCAAATTTGGCAAATTCCTTTCCATCTCAGACCTTTGCAAGAAGTATTCTCTGCCTGAGGAACTCTCTATTGCCTTCCTCCTACTTACTACTTTTCTAACTACCAGCTCCTTCTTACCTTTAAGTCTAGAAAGCCTGCCCCTCCACCAGAATAGTCTCTTCCTTCCCAGAAGTGGTCTACAATGTAAATTTTCCATTCTCACGTCAAGTAATGGAGTCCAATTCCCTTCCCCTTGAATATAAGCTGGCTGGCCTCATAGCTCACTTGCAGCCAACAGAAATTGCTAGAAGTTTTGTTGTGTGACTTTCCAGGCAAGGTACAAAGCATCATGAAGCTCCCACCTAATGTTCTTGGAATGCTTGGTCTGGGGGAACCTGGCACCTATGTAAGAAATCCAACAACCCTGAGACCATCAGGCTGAAAACAACCTGTGGAGCTGCTCCAGTTGACAGTCCCATCTGAGCTTAGCCTTTTAGCCACTGCTACCACTAAACATGGGAGTGAAACTGTTTGGATCCTTTAGACCAGGCTGTTCACCTGCCACAGTCTGACTGAATTCCTGATCTACTGGATTCATAAGGCATAATCTAACAGTTGTTGTTTTAAATGATAACTTTCTGAGGTAGTTTGTCACGCAGCAATGGTAATGGGAGCACCTCCATAGGAGTTATTCAGACTCCCAAATGTTGACATGTTGGTGTGACATCTGTGAGATGGGAAGCTCTGTGACAGCAGGGACCATGACTATCTTCCTCACTACTGTATCTCCAATAGCTAACATAGGATTTGCTATGTTGTAGGTGCCCAATAAAGGTAAGACAGTAAAGGTGCCCAATAAAGGTAAGATGTAGGATTTGCTATGTTGTAGGTGCCAAATAAAGGTGAGACAGTCCCAAAGTCTTAGTATGGTTTTAGGCTACTTAAAGTATTTAAAGCTTGACGCTGTACAAAGACTTCTGGGATATCCTATGTTAACCGAAGAAAGGAATGAGCTCTTTCCATCTCAGCCTCTTGTAATGGAATCTGACATTTGCAATTTCGGTCACGAGGAAATAACTTAGAACTAATTTCTTTCAGGCTTCTAAACTGACCAGTCTTATTCATAATCTTCTACTGAGATGACAAAATGTATTATAAGTTATATTAATATCTTTGGAAAGCTGAAGTAATTTGGTAACATTAAATGTCAGGAAGTAGCTTCATATTAAAGCTGAACAAAGACTATGATTACAGAGAGACCATCCAATATCAACAAGAGACAAACACAGTTTCTTATTTTTTCAGCACCAGTTTTAATAAACTCATTAACCCTTGCGATGATGTTTCTGCCAGTGAATGATAGAGAAATTTACAATACTTGAATTGACCCACATTCACCTTAAAATAGAATAGGAAATATCAGCCTCAATTACGTAATTGTTTTGGACTCCTTAGACAGAAATAATTTTCAGGGTTGTCTTGTCCGTGCATAATCTGCAATTCAAACTAGAGGCTTCATAATTTTTTCTTTCAACTTCTTTGTGATAAAATCCAACCTGTCTCCTGAGTTTAAATCTTGCCTGATATGTTTTATACATATTTGATCTTGTGTTGCAGGATGATTCTGACCAACCTAAAATTAGACTGTGAGCATGATATCTCTTTATGTCTTCAGAATCCTTCTCTAAAGGTTTGTGAAAATGCTATGAACCACCAATTCTTCTCTAAGCTTGGCCCTAACATATTTTCTCACATATAGTCGTCTTATATAGGTGCTTAATAAATGTGGGGTTAAATCACTCGATAAAGGTCACTCAGAAGATGGATCATATAGCTATACATTGATTACTTTGGTTTTTTTTTTTTTGGAATGTCAATTAGGCAGAAAAACATTGATTACTTTGACTTTCCCTTTAAAAGGTATGAGTCACCTGAGATATATAACCTCTTATGTACTAAAAACAGTTTATAGTTGTGAAATAGTCCAAAATTCTTTCTTTCTTTTTTTTATTTTTGAGACAGAGTCTTGCTCTGTTGCCCAGGCTGGAGTGCAGTGGCACGATCTCAGCTCACTGCAACCTCCGCTTCCTGGGTTGAAGCAATTCTCCCTCAGCCTCCCAAGTAGTTGGGATTACAGGAGCATGCAACATGCCTGGCTAGTTTTTGTATGTTCAGTAGAGATCGGGTTTCACCATGTTGGCCAGGCTGGTCTTGAACTCCTGACTTCAAGCAATCTGCCTGCCTCGGCATCCCAAAGTACTGTGATTACAGGCTGGGTGTGAGCCACCATGCCCAGCCAAGAATTATTTCTCAGAGGTGATTTTGATCAATGTATAAAGTCAGGAGGTGCTAGGCTATGCTGCATTAACAAATATCCCCTAAATATCAGTTAATTATTTCTTGCTTTTATTACATGACCAGTTTGAACTTGTGTGTGTGTGTGTGTGTGTGTGTGTGTGTGTGTGTTGGGCAGGAGGAGGGTGTCCTTTAATCATTAGTGCCTACACTTGACAGAGGTTCCATCTTGCAATATGTTTCCAAGATCACAAGGACAGGAAAAAGGGCACCTGGCAAATTGTGCACTGGCCTGTGATGCTCCTACTTGGAAGTGATGCATGTCTCATGCTCTCACAATTCATTAGCCAAAACAGTGACTTGGCCATGCCAATTTTCAAAGGATGTAGAGTAGTGCAAGCCCTCCATGAGCCTGGAAGGAGCAAGAATCACAGTATTTGTGAACAGCTTAAATGACTACCACAAATTAGAAAGTGACCCAGGGCTCCCCAAATAAGCAATCACCTGTTAAAAAGAATAAATATTCCAGACTTTCTTTCTCTCCAGGTTTATTTCTAAATGCCCAGTAGAAGACAGTTAAAATAAAGTTTCAAATAAATATGAGCTCCTTTGAAAGAAATAGTTGATTTGTGTTTCAATAGGAAGATAGTATTCTGTATCTGATAGTATCTCCATGGCTCTAGAGATAACTACAGCTTGATACTAGAATAATCTACCAACCATCTTTTTTCTTTTTTCTTTTCTTTTCTTTTTTTTTTTTTTGAGATGAGGTCTTGCTCTGTTACTCAGGCTGGAGTGCAGTGGTGTGATCTCAGCTCACTGCAACCTCCACCTCACAGGTTCAAGCAATTCTCCCACCTTCCCACCTCAGCCTCTGAAGTAGCTGGGACTACAGGCATGCACTACCGCACCAGACTAATTTTTGTGTGTGTATATATATATATTTTTTTTTAAAAAAAGAGACGGGGTTTCACAATGTTGGTCAGGCTGGTCTCAAGCTCCTGACCTCAAGTGATCCACCCACCTCAGCCTCCCAAAGCTCTAGGACTACAGGCATGAGCCACCATGCCTGGCCTACCAACCATTCTTTTTTTTCTTCTTCTTTTTTTTTTTTTTCGAGACAGAATCTGACTCTGTTGTCCAGGCTGGAGTGCAGTGGCATGATCTTGGCTCACTGCAATCTCCACCTCCTGAGTTCAAGCAATTCTCCTGCCTCAGCCTCCAGAATAGCTGGGATTACAGGCGCCTGCCACCACGCCCAGCTAATTTTGTATTTATAGTACAGACAGGGTTTCACTGTGTTGGCCAGGCTGGTCTCGAACTCCTGACCTTGTGATCCGCCCGCCTCGGCCTCTCAAAGTGCTGAGATTACAAACTGAGCCACCGCGCCTGGCCCCAACCATTCTTAAAAAAGAAATGCTTAGGTTCTTGCTACCCAAAATGCGGTATGGGACCAGCAGCATCAGCATCATCCGGGAGTTTGCTACAAATGCAGCTTCTCCGCACTGGATTAAGATATCTGGGGAATGCCCATGAAATCAACAATATATCACTTTTGAAATTACACAATCAGGGCCTGACAGTCTTTTTTTTTTTTTAAGCTATTCTTTTTAAATTTTGTGTTTTCAAACTGTCCTAAGGCTTAAGACTCAAAAAAAATTACAGGGATTAATCATAGGAGAAGCAAAACCCACTATATTTAAAAGTTGTGTGTGCATAATATTTTATTTCATGGGGGCATCTCATGGGACTGAAATCTTAATTTTCTAGTCTCAAAGAGAACGACAGTTGTATGATGCTACTTTAGCTCCTTTAGGGAAGGGCAGGTGATACAATACTGAGCACAACCTACATGTCTCACAAAAAGTTCACCAAAAAAGTTCAGGTTTTCCCCACACTTCTTTGGATTAATGATCAGGTCCTCAAAGAAACTTTCCAAACTTAATGGAATGTGCACATTCTCATAGCCTATCTGAGACATCACCCATTCTGGGGAGAGGGTATTTTGCTGCATGTGAAAGACACACTATTCTTAACATTAATACAGTAGTGAACATCAGAGGCAATAGTCATATTTGGGTTTCTTTCATTCCTAAAAGCAAGAATGTGTCCACAAAGAATGAAATGTAAGAATTAAGTAAAATGAAAGAAAATTAATTGCACAAAATTATTTCCTCCCTGAATTGGGGGCGGGAGAGTGGTGCTTTCTAGGAAGTTTCAGTCAACATTATCCCAACCTCCCCGGAAAACATAAACCTGATTTGGTGCTCAACAATAACGCCTAGATTTGTTTAATGTTTGTTGTGAAAATAATTTCACTCTAGATAAATTTCTTAATGTAATCACCACCTGGGGAGAGAAAGAAGATACAAACGAATTGCCATACATTTTGTGACTCTATGTAACATAAATAAGACAAAATTTATCCACCAGTTTTATGGTGCATTTTCCTTTATACATGGCTCCTTCTCAAAACTACTGCAGCAAGATACCAAAAACATTTCATGAGAAACATAAAACAGGTGCAGATAAGGTAGGGAAATGTATGTGTATTCGGAGTCACTAAGAGACACCTCAGTTATCTTTCTTATAATTTAGACATCTTGGCACAGTTTTATTCCCTACTGTTTGTAGCAATTTTTCTGCTACTCCCAAAATAAGCAAGTTTTATCATCTGCAAATACATGACACTTGGATAGGGTGGTTATAACGCTGCCTCCTTGTTTCTCTCGATTAAAAAAAACCTGTTTCACAGGAAAATAAATCACAATACCTAACCCAAATATGAAAGAACAGACTGAGCAGAACTAACAAAACTCATTTGCTCTTCTAGTTTTTAAAAATGTGAGTTTTGGACATCTGATTCCTGATCTCACCCTCAAGAAGTGGATCTGGTTATAAACTGATGATGTTTTACAGTACATGTGACCATAGTTTAGCTGCTATAATATTCTTAATATAGTTATATAGCCAGGCTATGCAAGGTTTCTCACAAAACCAGAAAAGCTACTCGATCCTTATCATTCCCTTCCTGTACTGTTCTCAATAACTGGCTTCTCAAATCATTCAGGAAACCACTGAGAATCATTAACGGGTTATTGGAATGCCCAGAGTGACTGCCGAAGGACAGGAAAACGCACTGGCTGTTTTTAGAAGAACCTGGAAAAGTGCATGCAGACCATTGTGGCTGAGTTGGCAATGGATGATTTCCTTCTCACAGTGTAATGTACAATAACTGTAATTTAATTGTTAATAGAACACAACATGCAGTCTGCCTTCAGGCCTCTGTGTTTCTTGTGGTATTTTCTTCCCAGGTCGGAGTGTCTTTGTATAATCACACCTTATTCTCTTTTAACAGTTATCAACTCTTGGCTAGATCCCCTTATACAATACAGAGTATAGTTTATTCTCAGTAGTGTAGCCATCCTCATTATCATCAAACAGAACTAATTGCTGAGATGTTCATACTAATATGCAAAACAGCTTGTCCTTTGTTATTTAGAAATTGTTTATATTAAGTTTATACTCTCTTTTAATTTGTTAAAGATATAATTCTTTGACTGAGATAGGACATTTCTTCTCATTTGTTTATTTATTTTAGAGATGAGATCTCACTATGTTGCCCAGGATGATTTCGAACTCCTGGCCTCAACCAGTCCTCCTGTCTCAGCCTCCCCAAATGCTAGGATTACAGGTGTGAGCTACTACACTCAGCTATTTCTTCTAGTTTTAGATCTATATAATAAAACGATGCTTTTCTGTGATCCCTTAACATTCTCTACACTCACGTGCATGTTCAAAGCATATTTGTTTTACTGTTGCCTAGTTTTCCATGTCATTCATTGATTTATCTAATGCATATTAATTATCAGTCACTTTTCTCATTACTAAGGGTACTTGAGTGAACAAAGCAGACAAAACCCCCACCCTTAAAAAGCTTATATTATTTTCAAGTTGTTGCAACTTTAGGTGTTTTTTAAAAAATAAAAATTCCCAGCTGATAAAACCAACTTATTTGACAGCTACCTGCCTCACCAATATAACCAAGTTATAGCCAGAATTCAGAAATAACATTTTTGAGCATTTATTGTGTGTGACAATGTGCCAATCACTTTACATTTATTTTAGCTCATTTAATGCTTACAACAACTAGAAGGAGGTACTATTAGGATCCCTATTTTACAGATGAAAAAAGTGAAGGTCAGAGAGATTAGTTAAGCAGAGGGTACAAGATTAGGTTCCAGTTGACTCTTAACAACCATTTCATATTCCAGGTGATGCTTTACAGACATCTGATGAATGGATGGATGAATGAATGCATGCACTTTGGGAACTCCCATTCAGCTTGGCATAAATACTAACTCCTTAGAATACCCTAGAAAAATCTAGACCTTTTGTTGGAAGAAAAGAGTGGGAAGGGTGGTAGGGAATTATTTTTTCGAGTGAATTGAGGCAGATGATCTTACAGATGACTGGGTTCTAGTCAGCATGGTTGCTTTATCTGGTGAGAGATGAGAATTGTGCAGACACCAGTTCTGTCTGCCCTGGGCCCTCAAACTGGGTAGCCTCTGAGATTCAAGTTCATCAGTACAGTGTTGGAGGACAGTTCCTGCAGAGCCCCATGAATCAGAGGAGACTCGGAGGCAGGAGGAACTGGCTATCCTAAAGGTGATTTTAAACCGGGGTAGCTAGAGCCCAAAGAAGGGCGAAACCAGGACTAACTGCCCCATAGCATGAGGGGCAGCGCCTGTAAAATTACATAGGATTTGTAAAGGTGGAAGGCACTGTTGCGCCGGGTAAAGCTTCGCAAAGTCGTGGTAGGGGAAATGATTCACTCCCCTTCCCTATTCCCTCGCAGCATGGTCCTCACAACCCCCTTCTCTTTCCCCATTTCCATTTCCGGACTCTTCTCCTGCCCGCAGGGCATACGCACGCGCAGAGAGATTGCCAGCCCCGGAAGCATCGATCGGCTCTGTGCTCGGCTTCTAGACTTGTCGGCGCTCGATTGAGGAGCGTGGCTACGTTGCTTCCGGTGCCTGGCTCCGTTTCCTGCTTTTGGTTCTTACAGTAGTCGGCGTAGGCCTTAGGTGGGTTCGTGCGCCTTCTACCTCGCTGTTTCGGTTTTCCTGGCTCCTCGGCCCTTTTCTCCCCTGTTGCAGCTGGGAGCGGACGAAGCGCGAAGCTGGGGTGGGTACGCGTTTGGCCCGGGTTTGGATCTCGGAGGGGCAGGCTTGGGGGTGAGGAGACTGACTCTGGAGCCGGGCATCGCGTGGCAGCTCCCTTGGACTTCGTTAGGGGGCCTTGGGCGAAGGTGCTTGTGTCTGGAGAGGCGGGAGGCTTGCGCGTACGAAGTAAAGGATAGTTAATGTCAGTCTGCTTGTGCGAGGCGTGGACAGTTCACTGCGCTTTCAGGTGTCTTCCAGCGGCTCCCTTTTGGTGGTGGCGGGTAATTCAGGGTGTCCCTGTAACAACGCAGCCCACGAGCAAACCTCGCATGAAACCCTGCAAGAGCCTCCCCTTTGTCCCCCTACCTTCACTTTGACCTCTGCCTCAGTCACTTCCCTTTCGTCGTCTCCTTTGCGACCCCTGCCCCTTCTCCAGATTTCGATTTAGGGGGTCGCAAGGCTTTGAGAAGCGTTACGTTTTACCTGTTACCTGCACAAGTGCAGCCCCTGCTTGTAGGCTCTTCCCTTGTCAATCATCCAATGCAATTCACATACAGTGGATGCTCTGTAAATATTGTGAGATAAAGGAATATGTGGGGCACACAAGGAAATCATCCAAGTTCACAATTTGCAAGTAAAAACCATGTAAAAAATGCAGTAGTGTGGTATATGAGGAAGAGAAGTGTAGAGGAGAAAGCAAGGGCTGAATTTCCAGGCCTGATGCTTATTAGCTGTGTGACCTTAGGCAAGTTCCTTACCTGGTAATAGCTGTTAATAATAGCTACTTTAAGTGTTTACCGCTGATGCAGAACTGTGCTAGAATTCATTTAGTCTTCTAAGTTCTATTGGGTAGGTTCTGTTACCATTCTTATTTTACTGATGAGGACCTGAGAGGTTAAGGAACTTCCCTCAGGCAAACAGCTAGTAAGAAGCATAAATAGGATTTGAATTCACATCTGGCTGGTACTGGAATCTGAGTTTAATCGTCATGCCACACTGCTGTCATTGAGCTCCTTTCTTTCAAGTCGGTTAGAGATAACCTTGGAGTCCAGACAGCTTGGTGATGCTGTATACAAATTAATAGGTATGGAGGGACTTTGTAAGTGCACCCATTAAGTAGTTGGCAAACTTCATTAATGTCTAACCTTATGATTTTTACTGGATGTACATTTGCTACTTTGGTCATTTTTCTTCAAATCTACATTTTAAAATTATTTCATTGAGGAGGTGGAAAGAAAATGTCACGTGTCATAAGTGAAACGTAAGTGTAAAAATAAATGTGTTGAATTAAATGATGTTACTAAAATCTGGCTAGGTATTGGTGCTCCAAGTTTTGAGCATGAGAAACTGTTCTTCTTCTGTATGAAAAGGAGGGCTAGTAGGTGCTGGAGATACCATAAAGGCTACAGCCAAACTGACATTTTCTGACAACTGGGATTGAAAGAGAAATGAAAAGTTAATAATTCTTGTGTTGTGTCCTTATGCCACAGTCCAGTATAATTTACTCCTTCCTTTTTATAACAGATTTTTTACTGTCTCCTGAAGAATTTAACACAAACATGGATATCAGACCAAATCATACAATTTATATCAACAATATGAATGACAAAATTAAAAAGGAAGGTAAGTGCTTTTTAGAATACTTGTTCACTACTAAAATGTGTTTATTTACTACTGTCTTAAAAATTGTACTGCCTCAAAACCTCTCACCTCATCATCTTAGTGCCTGAAATAATGGTTTATCCCATTTCCTATAGGGATTTGAAGGCTTTTAAAAAACAAAAATAGGTAGGAACTGACAGTGTGTACAGTCTGTTTCTACTCATAGATATAATGGTTTCATATAACTTTTAAAATTATATATAGCCAATGGGAATAGTATATGTTTTTATAAATATTAAAATATATAACTGTATAAATAAGTGAATGGTGTGGGGGCAACTCAATGCAGTATCATTTTATGAAGACTTTTGTCATTATTTTATTACCAATAACTTGTTTCTTTTCTAATTTGGACAGAATTGAAGAGATCCCTATATGCCCTGTTTTCTCAGTTCGGTCATGTGGTGGACATTGTGGCTTTAAAGACCATGAAGATGAGGGGGCAGGCCTTTGTCATATTTAAGGAACTGGGCTCATCCACGAATGCTTTGAGACAGCTACAAGGATTTCCATTTTATGGTAAACCAATGGTAAGCCAATTCCATTATTTCACTTTAATCAAGAAATTAATGATATTGATGGGACAGTAGATTTGTAAATATGCTTGAAACTGTGGCTATTGCTTTCTGCTTTTAATTATGTGTGTTTGGGTTTATGTATTTTTATAGAAAAACCGTAGCAGTAGAGTTTAATTTATGACAGCTCAGATGGGCAAAAACAAAATACATTGAGATGTAGAATATTTTAAAAAATAATGGCAGTCTAGGCAATAGTCTTATCTCAAAAAGTTAGAAATTAATAATATCCTGGAAGACTTGAAAAGAAACCTGTTTGTAAACTTGTAAAACATGACAAAACAAAAGTCATGAGTCAAAGAGGAAATTCAGTCTGAAGTTTTAGAAAATGTCGTAGTGAAATACTATGTGTCAGAAGCTGCACAGTCTAGATGAAACAATGATCTAAGGAAAAATGATAGGTTTAAACTCATAGGTTTTAGGAATAACAATGGAAATGAAATGGTTATGAATGGAGAGTTTTAAACTCAGGAATGACATAATGAGATTCACATCTAGCTGCTGGATGAAGGTCGCATTGTGGGAGGGACAGAAAGGCAGTGGGAAACTCAATTAGGAGGCCCTTGATGTAAGTCAGAGATGGTAGAGGATCAGATAAAGGTGACCACAGAGTGTGAAGCAAGGGGTTTCTATGTATGAGTGAATACACCATATCTTAGGTGTGGATTCCAAACTGCTTTTTTTCTGCGATTAGAATGTGATGTGAAGGAGTGTTGGACAAAGAGCCAAGGGCCAGGGTTTAGAGGAGCTGGGTCTTCATTCTGGTTGTACTATTAACTGGCTCTGTGCCCGTGGTTAGTTTTACCACCTCCGGTAAACAAATTGGTTGTTCTTTGGTCTAATGCAGGCATCAGCAAAAACTGTAAAGAAGTACATAATACCTTAGGCTTTGTAAGCCATATATGGTTTCTGTTACCTGTTCTTTTATGTACTTACGTTTTTTAACAACCCTTTAACATTATCTAAGAAAATTCATGTAGGCCATGCTGATGCAGTCTGTGGGCAGGGTTTGGCTCACAGACTGTGGTACAGACTGCTGATCTAACCCATTCATTTTGCAGATGAAGAAACAGGCACAGAAAGTTTTAATTGTTCATCTAGGTTATAGTAATATAACCAGTGGCAGCCTCAGGAGTTGACAACTAATCTAACAGCTAGTATTGTGATTTTTTTTCTGCATTACAGGTCAGCAAACTTTCCGTAAAGGACCAGATAGTAAATATGTTACACTTTGCAAGCCAGATAATCTGTGTTGCAACTACTACTCAACTCTGCTTTTATAGCAGGAAGAGCAGTCCCAGATGAGAACAGGCAGTGTTGGCTACAGACAGTAGTTTGAGGACCCCTGTTTTATACCATGATGCTTAATTCAAGACTCAGCACCTTTTTTTCTGTTATTAGAGCAAGTTCTTCTCATCCTCTATCCAGCTTTCCTTTTCCCATCACTTCCCAGCTGACTGGACACCATTTTTGTGGAAAAGCCTATCCCAGGAAACTGTGGGATGATACCTATGTAATGTAATTTTTAGTAAATTGGTGTTTCCTGAAACCAGGCGGTCTCTCATAGTAGTATAAAGAAACACCGTAATTGAGATCTCAGTTGGCAGCAGCATAGGGCCTGGGTTTTAGCTTACATCTAAAATTATATTAACTTGAAAGTACAGTTTCTTCCCATAGAGGGTTTAGAGCTATTTTGCTGAGTTGAGATGACAAGTTTGCATGTGTCTGTTACTCAGATACAGGAAAGGAAATTGTTTGCTGTGTTGGGCACCAGCCTCACCTTGCCAACTAATTATTTTTTAAAATTAGTGGGAAAGTGTATTAGATTGATTATTATATTGAAGCATTTTGGGAGGTCTATTCTTTTCCTGCAGAAAGGTAACAGATACTGCCAAATCTCCATCTTAGAAGAGGGGAAATAGAGTTCTTTGGGCTGTCTTGTTTATGTCTTACTGTGGTTTTAGTTGCTCTTCTGTTTTAACTCCAACATACTGATCAGAAATGAACAAACTTTGCTATAACTTGGAACTCAGAACAGAATTACTCTCTCTGATTCAAGGGCGTTCAGTTAATGCCAAAAGTACCTTAATAAAGTAGAACTGTCTTCCTAAGGGCTTTGTCATGAAAACTTTGGCATAAGTGTAAATCTTGCCCTTCTCTAAGTTGTGGTTAGACTTTTATCTCTAATAGGTATTTAGCCTAGACTAGCGTTTCTCAACCCTGTCACTTTGGACATTTTGAAATGAGTGAGTCTTTGTTGCAGGGGGCTGTCTTGTTCATTACCCCGTGTTTAACAGCATCCCTGGCCTCTACCCACAGGATGCCAGTAGCATAACAACGAGTAATGTCTCCAGCTAGTGCTAGCTGTGCTCTGACAGACAAAATCACCTCTGGTTGAGAACCACTGGTTTAAATGAGCCAGCTAAGAGCTATTGCTGAGATCAGGTGTTTTCACAGGTGACTAGGTCATAAGGACAGACAAATCAGGTCACCCAAGTTCTATTCAGGTCAGGCACGAGGTTGCAGAGCCAAGGGAGTTGTGAGGGAACCCTTAGGACCAAGTCAGAAGTTAGTCTAACCCTTCAGCCTGTCTCCTTTTGGTTAGATGATGATGGCAAGACTAGCAGAGTTGCATGCAGGGATAAGCACACTTAGAGCCACTGTGGTACGGCAGCCCAGACCAGCCAGAAAGAGCCTGGGATTCTGAGGTGTGGGTTTAGGCCTACTCCCTCCCCTCTTGTTTCCCCAGTGTAGTCATCTCTAGCTGAAGTAAAGGAAGAGGAAGAACTGATCTTGGTTTTGACAAATTCTTTGCTTTGTAATCCACGCTACTTTAAAATGTTTCTTGTTCTCTTCAGATCAAGATCAAATTCTTGTTATACGGGGCAATAAAATTTTGCATACCTATTTTATACAAAGTAATTTGTACAGATTACTACAAAGAAGTAATTTGTACAGATTACTACAAAGAAGTAATTTGTACAGATTACTACAAAGAAGTAATTTGTACAGATTACTACAAAGAAGTAATTTGTACAGATTACTACAAAGAAGTAATTTGTACAGATTACTACAAAGAAGTAATTTGTACAGATTACTACAAAGAAGTAATTTGTACAGATTACTACAAAGAAGTAATTTGTACAGATTACTACAAAGTAGTAATTTGTAGGATTATTGCATTTTGATCAGAGAGGCAATAATTCTTTCAGCTCCAAGGAGGAAGAGTTTGCTTGAAATGGAGGTTGGAGATTGCAGATAGTCATACCTAGATAACGGTTTAACTCATGGCAGAAATATTCAGACAGTTCATTGGTGCTGAGTGTAGTTATGTGATAATGCTTTAGGCCAGGGCTACTCAAAGTGTGGTCCCCATACCAATAACATTACCATCTTCTTTGTGCTTGTTACAAGTGCAGAATCCCAGGTTTGCCCAGACCTACTACATCAGAGCTTTTACCTACTTTCCAGGCATTTGGAATGCAAACTATAATTGATCAAATACTATCTTGGACAAGTTTTTGAACCCTTCCCTGTTGTAACAGGTGCCTCTTGGTGCCAGCATGAAAGCATATGCAAGTGGTCCAGTCACATTATCTGTGATTCCATTCTTTTGTTTCCTTTTAAAACATTTTAAAATTTAGTAAGTTGATTCCACTATTAAAGTCATTTCATGTAAAGGTGATAGATTCAAAGGAAAGTCATTCCCAGTCTTCTGTACTTTTAACTATTGGAAGTAACATTCCATATGACACATTCCACAGCTGATGGACACATGTCAATGCTTCTATTGAGAGTCACTGGTAAGGGGAAGGCAACTCTCCAATGCATTTTTGTTGTTGTTGTTTTTGTTCTGTGTGTGTCTGTTTTTTTAAACACACGTGCTTATAGCAGCTTTATTCCTAATCGCCAAAAACTGTAAACAAACCAAGTATCCTTCATTGAATGATGTAAAACAAATTGGTACATCAATACAATGAAATACTACTCGCTGTTAAAAGCAATGGCGTAGATCTCAAAGGCATTATGCCAAGTAAAGGAAGGCAGCCTCCGGGTTACGTCATGTATGATCCTATCTATGCGACATTCTGGAAAGGGCAGCAGGGACAGAGAACAGATGAGTGTTTGGAAGAGGAGGGGTGGGGTAACAAAGGGGAAGCATGAGGGGATTTTTAGGTGATAGAACTGCCCTGTGTCCTGACTGTGGTGGTAGATACATTAGTCTTTACAAGTGTTACAACTCAGAGCTGTACATCCAAAAAGTAACGATGCAAAAAAGTTTTATTTAAATCCCCACATTTATGATGTTTAGAATTCTAAAAAATGAAAAAAAATTCAAATAAACTCATTAAAAATGGTTTAAAAGAAATTTTCCATCTAGTTTTCTGCCAGAAAAGTTGTTCTGTGGGGACTCTGCCAAACCAGCCCTAGTGTTCTGTGGGCCTATTCTATCTGTAAAACAGGATTAGTCTAGAATGGTGATTTTCTTTATTTTTCACCAGCTCCCTGAAATTGCATCCCTAGGTGCTCCCTGTGTGACTGTGGGGTGAGGGTAGGTTTGGAGAGAAAAGGGCATTTGGCCTCCAGTGGGCTCTGGAGCCACAGTTCTATGTCAAGCTGAGCAGTTTTGCTTTTGTTGTTTTATATGTTGTTTGTTGAAAACCTCTGGATTAGAATAGCTGATCTTGAGCCAGATCCTCAGGCACTGAGGAGATTTGAACAGTTCAGGATTCCAAAGCCCGCTGGTGGAGCCCACTCATTTGTCCCTTTAACACTTCAATGCAGTTTTCTCTATTCTTTGATGAAATGGAGAGAAGCCGTGTTACAGATATTTCAAAGTCCTGTGTTTCTCACATGAAAATATATGGTTTTTTAAAATCTTATAAACACACTTGTCTAAATTATGAATTATAGCCCACAGTTTACTTCCATTTGGCACTCAGTATATTCTGACAGATTTCCTTAGGGATATGTTTAAAATTAGCTTGTAGTGTATTTGCGTAATGAAATTTGAAATATTAATGACTAGTGTAAACATCCTTCAGCATGAGAAGTAACCTGTTTTCAAATAATTAAAACAGCGAATACAGTATGCAAAAACAGATTCGGATATAATATCAAAAATGCGTGGAACTTTTGCTGACAAAGAAAAGAAAAAAGAAAAGAAAAAAGCCAAAACTGTGGAACAGACTGCAGCAACCACAAACAAAAAGCCTGGCCAGGTAAGAAAGACCAAAAAAGTTCCTGTTTGTATTGGTATTAAAAACTTGATAGATGCTTGTCTTACAGGTGAGGAATGATCTTAGGCTTGTTTGTGTATGTGCATAAATGTGTGTTTAAAAGGTGGTTTTAAGAAGCTAGAATGGTTGACTTATAAAATTCAGTATGAAGAAACAAAATAGAAACCTTAACATGCAGATTTATATTAAGCAGTTTTAAATTTGCATGACATTTAATTCCATCATTGTCTAAAATATGTTAATACCTTTTGGTTTATTTCTCAAGTTTTGCTGCCTATAAATAATACTGTAGTTATTATCTTTAATCATGAGTATACTCAAAGTGTCTTTCTGGCCGGGCGCGGTGGCTCTTGCCTATAATTCCAGCACTTTGGGAGGCCGAGGCAGGCAGATCACGAAGTCAGGAGATCAAGACCATCCTGGCTAACACGGTGAAACCCCGTCTCTACTAAAAATACCAAAAAAAATTAGCTGGGCTTGGTGGCGGGTGCCTGTAGTCCCAGCTACTTTGGAGGCTGAGAGGCAGGAGAATGGCATGAACCTGGGAGGCGGAGCTTGCAGTGAGCCGAGATTGTGCCACTGAACTCCAGCCTGGGCAACAGAGCGAGACTCCGTCTCAAAAAAAAAAAAGAAAAAACAACAACAACCAAAAAACAGACAAAAAAAAAACAGTGTCTTTCTTTGAACAATTCAGTAATACAAAATATAATTTGAAATACCAGATAAAAGTGAAATTAACTGCTGGGCGCCATGGTGGCTTATGCCTATAATCCCAGCACTTTGGGAGGCTGAGGTGGGTGGATCACCTGAGGTCAGGAGTTCAAGACCAGCCTGGCCAACATGGTGATACCCCATCTCTACTAAAAATACAAAAAATTAGCCGGCCGTGGTGGTGGATGCCTGTAATCCCAGCTACTCAGGAGGCTTGAAGCAGGAGAATTGCTTGAACCTGGGAGGCAGAGGTTGCAGTGAGGTGAGATTATACCGTTGCACTCCAGCCTGGGTGACAAGAGCAAGACTCCATCTCAAAAAAAAAAAAAAAAAAAAAAGTGAAATTCACCAAAAAGTAGTTACTTCTGGATTGAAAGTGATTAAAAGTCAGTTTTACTAAATGACTTATGTCCAGTTGTTTTTAAAAGTAAGACTAGGCCTTGGTTTTCTCTTATATATTTCTCCATAATTTTAAAGCTAAGAGGTTAAATTTTATAATATACTATTTAAAGTTTAGGGCTGGCCTTAACAAAAATAACCGACAAATTAAGAACATGAGTGTTTGAGTCAGTGTTACGATATAAATTCTTAAAGTAAAATTAAATGGAGTAAGAAGGATATCTGTTGGAATTAATGTTATTTTTAATGCAGTAATTATAAATATAAATACCTGCTGCGTTTTTGGAGGGATTGGATATTTAAACTCTCCCTATTTCTTTTGCTTAGGGAACTCCAAATTCAGCTAATACTCAAGGAAATTCAACACCAAATCCTCAGGTAATTTTTTTTCCATGTCGTGCTTACCTTAAAATAAGATTGTAAAAATTACAGCAGTGGTATAAAACAATTTCCATGTCTCCAAAAACAAAATGATTTCATCTACAAGACACAGTGCGTGAAATTGTCTGCCACTGTAATGTAAAAACTCACTCCTGAAGAACATTTTAATTCTTTTTTAGAGAGAGAAAACAACACCTGACTTTATTTCTTGTTTTCCATAATGAATCAATGACAGAATCAAAATGACAGACTTTAAACTCTGAGGGCTGGGAGCAAACATTTTGGTTTTCTCTACAGTACCTAAAGCTTTACACAGTTGCATGGGTGAGGGTAACTGGCAGGGTCAGGGGCTCTCTTCCATTCCAGTTGGTTGAAACACTACAGTGTTTTCTGGAGACTCACACACTCTTTGGGCACATAGTTTTATAGTTACCTTTGCTCTCACTTCCTGAACACAAATAAATGTCAGCCTTTTTTTTTTTAAGCCTCCTTGTACAAATGTTTTAGAAACTCCGCTTTAAATCTCCCCGTGATGTACCTCAAAGAGAAAGCCTCAGTAATGTGCTGATGGTTTCATACTTTTTTTTTCCAGATGCCGGGGTCTGGCAAGATCCTTAAATCCGTAGAATTCTCTGTACCACTGAGGTTTTTCTCCTCTTGTTTTAAGTTACTTGGATTTTTTATCTCCTCAGCATTTATAGTCCAGTTCACAAATGCCAGCACTTAATCCTCTAAGCCTTGAGTTGTTCACTAATTGTTTTTTATACTTGCTCTTTTCTCTTTTATGACAGTAGCCTGAAGACAGAGCTCTTTTCTTATATACAAGACCCTTTAGTTTCCCATAACCTCTGGGTGGGATATCAAATGAGTAATATCTAATAAACTGTTTGTTACTGCTTGTTTGTATGTAACTAGATGCTGTGTATATCTCATTTATTTGCCAAAAATAAGTAAATTAAAAGTCCCTAAGCAGTGGTTCTCGGTGGTAATCTTTCTAGTTCCAATTTTTTTTTTTTTTTTTTTTTTTTTTTTTAGTATGCTGGGAAGTAGTAACAGTACAGAGGAATTGAGTATCTGAGTGATACTGAGTGTGGTAACCAGCTACGGAGGGGTGACATTGCTGGCCATCTCTAATTTTGTTAAGATCTTTGATTATGTTATCCAGGTGACAAAATTCTCCAATCACGACTCACTTCCAGAAGCTTAAAACATAATTTTTTCATATACTGTTAAACACTTAAGAGATTTGTAATTTTCCAAACTTTCAATGTCTTTACTTGAATGTCTGCCTTGCTTAGTTACTGTAAGGTTTTGATTTATTTCTCCAGTGTCATTGTTTTTCAGCTTTATTGTTTGATATAGTAAGATTTCACATGCCTAGCTTACGATGCTGTTTAAACTTACAAGCTAACTTTGCCTTTTTACTTTTTAATAGGTCCCTGATTACCCTCCAAACTATATTTTATTCCTTAATAACTTACCAGAAGAGACTAATGAGATGATGTTATCCATGCTGTTTAATCAGTAAGTTTTTTCATAAATAAGTCTGTTTCTGAGAGCTTCCTCACAGGACAAGTAGTACTTCCGTGGGTTGAATCCATTTATCACACAGCAGTAATTCCTTACAGGTTCATTGATTTGGTTTGGGATGAATCATGAATTGGAGCCAATTTGCCGATTTAGCAAATAAAAAGCTAAATTTCCTCTAATGTTTGAATTCTTAACTCTGATTGATGTAATAACAAAGCTTTGATATAATATAAAATAGAATTAGTTTATTCTTGCAGTTCTTCCATGGTATTAATTACACATTAGGCTCTTCCGTCTACTCAGTATTCTTGGTTAGGGTATGGTTATTTTTCTTGGACTAGTATTAGGAAGTTACTTAACAAATTTTAACACAAAGCAAACATTTATGTACTTGTTGTATACAAGAATTGTTTTTCTTCTTTATAGGTTCCCTGGCTTCAAGGAAGTACGTCTGGTACCAGGGAGGCATGACATTGCTTTTGTTGAATTTGAAAATGATGGGCAGGCTGGAGCTGCCAGGGATGCTTTACAGGGGTTTAAGATCACACCGTCCCATGCTATGAAGATCACCTATGCCAAGAAATAACATTTGGGATAGTCGTCTTTAAAAGACTTGGTGTTATTTATAGTGTTTGTTTTGATAACGTTTGGCTGGGTCATTTTAATAGTTAGAGATAAGGAGGAGTAAAAGTGAAATTTTTGTGAAGGACTTAAATTATCCAGTGTTTCTTTAGCCTTGGTGAACTATGAAATACAAAGGCCTTAATTTTGTACAATAAACTTTTATTTGTATTCTGTGTATATAATGCTTTCTTGATTGACCCATCGCCCTATCATCAAATGACTTCTAGTCTAGAACACACTTAAGGTTTATAAACTTGGGTAATAGGATGCTTTTCTAGTGTTACTTTGGAGGAGCTAATGATACAACATCATTGAACCATTCATTAAAAGTTAAGTAAAATTAGATCACAGAAGCTAGTAGATGACTGTTGTATTAATGGTAACAATGATTGTTCTGGGTATTAGAAGAAAATGAGACCCAGGCAGGATCTAAATTTGATCTTTGTATCCTTTTAAGAAATGAATATATTATTTTGCTGCTAGTAGGGATTCCACAAGTTTTCTTCATTCAGTATTAAATAAAGGCTGTTCTTACTGTTTACTGAGAAAACAGAAAGGGAATGCTATCTTCACACTTTGCATTTAATGCTGTTTCCTTCATGAGGCAGGACTGTTCTAAGGTTAATACGCAACCTCTTTATTGAAAGACCTCCAGGGTAAAAATTTTTTGATCTATAGTCTCTTTTCCCCCTTAAGACAAATAGACTGATTAATAAAGAGTTGCCAGTGCTAAGCTTGCTACTTCTTTGTAATTCTTAAACACCAATGTTCAAGTATTTCCAAAGCCCATTTTCTTTAGCTTTTGATTTATGTTTAAGGCTATTGATTCAGTCCTCTGCTGAGTAAACCATGGGTATCTCCAGAAGTGGACAATTTGTTTTTACAAGTATGGTACATATTAACAGTAACAACAACAAAAAAGAAAACAGTACTTATTTTTCTGGTGTTCCTGTTTTAGTATTCCTTGAACAAAACCTTTATCACTTGGAATTTTTATTGTCTACTTATGGAAAGACTTTTAGACTTATGTAGACAGTATCACATCACTCTTATGCATACATAAAGAGGAAAAAAAATGTTTCCTATAACTTTGTCACAGTTAGTCTGACTCTTCTGAATAACTTTTTTAATCCCAGTAGTCAAGCTCCTGTACTTTTGTAAAATATATTAACAGTGAATTACTAGAAAATGGGCCATGTTCTTGTATATTACAGTGATGTCAATTGCTGATAAATTTTCTAACTGCTTACTCTCGGATACCGTACTTGTCTAAGAACTGAAAATAATTCACAGACTGATCCCGTGCCTAGGCCTGGCCATGCTTTGAGTGGCTGTATTGGAGCAGAAAGGCCAGGGTGGCTCACCTGGGGTGAGAATGAGGGGGGTGAATAGTAAGAGGGGTCGTGTAGGTCTTCTTCAGGATATGCTTATACTCTTGAGTGAAATGGGGAACTATTTTAGAGAATTTTTTTAAAGCGAGTTAGAATTTACATACAATAAAGTTCACTCATGTTAGTGTTCCATTTGATGAGTTTGGGCAATTGTATATAGTCATGTAATAATCAGTACAGAGCATTCCATCACCCCCAAAATTTCCCTTATACCCCTTTGCAGTCAATCTATTCCCCTCTACCCTTGGCCGTAGTCAACTACTGATCTGCTTTCTGTCCCAACAGTTTCGCCCTGTCTGGAATGCTTTGGAAATGTATCTACTGTTGCCTACATCAGCAGTTCCACCAATGAATGGGCATTTGGGTTCTCCAATTTGAGGCCATTAAGAAAGTGGCTATGAAAATTTACATACAAGTCTGGGCATATGTTCTGTTAGATTTCAAGCAGAAGAGTGATAAGTTAGTTTGATACAATTTCTAATTTATATAAAAGTTGCAGAAATAGTACACAGAACTCTCATAAACACTTCAAATTAATCATTAATGTTTCTAGGCTTCTGGGCTATTTGAGGTTGTGGTTACATTGACCTGATACCCCGTTATTCCATGGTACTTCAATGTGTGTTCTTAAGTACAAGACCACCCTCCCACATAACCACAATATGACCATCAAAACCAGGGAATGTGGCTGGGTGCGACGGCTCATGCCTGTAATCCCAGTGGTTTGGGAGGCTGAGGTGGGAGGGTCATGTAAGACCAACTGGGGCAACAGTGAGACCTTGTGTCTACAAAAAGTAAAAAAATAAGCTGGATGTGGTGGTGTGTGCCTGAAGTCCCAACTACTGGGGAGGCTGAGGCAGGAGGATTGCTTGAGCCCAGGAGGTTGAGGTTAACAGTTATGTGTGATCATACCACTATGCTGCAGTCCAGGCAACAGAGTGAGACCCTGTCTCAAACAAAACAGGAAATAATCCCATATTATCATCCAATCCAAGTTTTGTTTATATTCCAATAATGGCTCAAGAATCCAATCCAGGATTGTGTTGCATGTAGTTGTCATGTTTCTTTAGCCTCCTGCTGATTCCTCAGCTTCTCCTTGTCTTTCATGATGTGAATTTTATATAGAGATGGTCTGTCTACCTCTGGATATATCTACACAGTTATGTTAAAAACTATGAATGTCTAAGAATGTCTCTGCAGTCTTAACAGCACTGAGTTCATCCTGGCTCTCCCCCTTCCCCTGTGTATAAATCACTTCTCCACCAGTCCCATTAACTTCAATATATTATATTTGCTTATTTTCCCAAATCTTTCCTGTGCAATCAAACTCTATAAGGCTTCAATAGGGAGCAGGGGAAAGGAAAAAGGAGACAGCAATGCTTTAAAGAAGATTTGATCAAACTAAGATCTTTTGACCTTCCCTATCTCACCCATCTTTTGGGAGTGTGAGTTTTGAGGAATGATTGAAGGGAGTAGATGTTATTTAACATAGTGGTTCTTAACTTTGGCTGCATAATATAATCATCTGGGAGCCATTTTCAAATACCCATGCTCAATCTACACCCCAGATCAATTAGTCTCCAGGGATGAAACCTAGTCATCAATATTTTTATATAACCCCGTCCCCCCACCAAGGGTGATTCCCTTGTCACCCAAGGTTAAGAACTAAGAAAGCAGTCTCCTACTTTCATGAAGTAGGGTATCATAGATCATTGACTCAAATGGTGTTTTTCAAAAGTAGTATATTGATAAATAGAGGATAATGTTAACTCTGGAAATGGTTGTGATGCAGGGCAGGCAAGCCTCAAACTTGGGGCTTAGCCCAGGAGGATTCTTGGCTTCACCCAGGAAAGAATTCAAGGGTGAGCTCGTGGTGGTAAACAGCAGTCTTGGTAAATAGTGTTGCCCCTTGCAGAGCAGGGCTAATTCATACACGGTGTGCCCAGAGTTGGCAAAGTATTGGCTCTTGGCAACTGCATTTATACCCAGTTAAACTCACTTTCGGTCACATGCAAATTAAGGGGAGGCTCAATACAAATTGAGGGGCAGATTATTTAGAACTTTCTAGGAAAGGAGTAGTAACTTCTGGGTCATTGCCATGGAAAGGGGTGGTAATTTCCAGGTTGTTGCCATGGCATTTGTAACTGTCATGGCACTATGGGAGTGGCTTATGCTAATAAACAATGAAGACAGCTGAGGATCGCTTTTCTTGACATCTCCTTGTCCCTGCTGGTTTCTTCACTTTTTACTGCCTGGACCAGATCCTGTTCTGGTCAGCAGGGTGGTGACCAGAAAACAAGTTCTGCTGGTCTCCTACCTCAGTTGCAAGAAACTCAAAACTCCATTTTAAACTTTAAGCCTTATAGTATCTTCCGTTTGAGTATTTAACAAGCATTTGTTTTTCCTTGAAAATATATCCAGCCAAGACCTTATGAAGAATGTGAGCTAAAATTACGGTATTTTACTTGCCTGGAAACAGTACTTCTCAAATGTTAACGTGCATACAAGTGACTTGAGTATCTCGTTAAAACGTCGATTTAGATTGTGTCTCCGGGGTGAGGTCTGAGAAACTTCATTTCTATAAAGTGATGTCAAAGTCACTGGTCTGGGGACCATGTTTTGGTGGCAAGTTGCAAGACCCCAGAGTTTCTACCCTAATGATTTATTCAATGACTCTTAGAGGTGTTATCAATCTGTTTTTAAAGCCAGGGACTTTGCCCAGGGGAAAAATGCATGCATACACACACACACACACACACACACACACACCCCTATGCGTACAATTTCAGAGCAATTGTGCATTCATTCAGTGAATACCTATTTAATGCACACCAAGTATCTTTCCGGGTGCTAATGACAGAGTGAGGAACAAGATAGCAAAGATGCCTGCCTTGTGGAGCTTTCATTATAGTGTTGGTTGGAAGACAAACTAAGTAAATAAAGCAGGCATGTCAGCTATGATACATGCCTTAGGACAGTGTACTGCAGCCACGTGATACAGGGATTGGGTGGAGGAAGGTTTGAAGTGGCTCTTTTAAATTGTTCTGTCTGTGGAGGCATCTTGGCCAGGAACCTGAATGCTAGTATCTGGGGAAAAGCATCCTAGGCAGTAAGTTCGGAGCACCTGAAGAAGAAATGAGTTTAGTGTTTTCAAAAGTTAGAGAGAACTGGTATGGGAGGAACAGAGCGAGTGGAGGAGAGAGCAAAAGGTGAAATCCCAGAGGTAGAAGGGCCTGATCCTACAGGAGCTTGTAGGCCATGACAAGGAGGCTGCCTGCACTTGACCGAGCCCATGCTTAGATCCTAAAGGAGCCATGGCCTCCATTTAAGAACTCCAGACAGAGAATCTAATTTAGGAACTGAAGGGGGAAAATGTCATTTAGGGATTAAATGTTTGGAGAATGCATCTGAAAATCTAGAGGAACGAGTATGAAAACTGGGGCCAGAACCCTTACTGAACCCCCAGTGGCCCCAGTGTCTTCGGCATAACTGCCAGACACAGCTACTTGCTGAATTATTGCAAGTTCAAATTCCTATTTGCATGCAATTTTACTGAGAAGCCTCTAGCTTCTGTCCTGTCTCTGCCACTTTAGAATGCCAGAACACCACAAGCTTTCCCAGGCTGCACTCAGAAGGCTTGGTTATCTCATTACTTTATTTCTTCACCTTCAAATGTCCAATAATGGCTTCACGTTAGCATTAGCCTGATTTTCTAAGTTGTGATAGCTTGAATGTCACATTTTGCTTTTCATTTTTAATCATTTTATTCTGCTTTTGGGGGTCTGTATATGCTCCCCAATGGGGAGTTTTTGCAGTCCCCATTTCTTCAAGTGCCTCTTAAATGACAATTGTCTTTTAACTCTCCTATGCTGAGGGCTGGTTTGAGACTGGAACAGTCCATAAAACAGCTGCACAATCACGATTAAGAAGATTTAATCAATACTTTAGTTTTCCCAGAAATTTAGACCCTTAGATTGATTACAGGAGAAAAATTGGAAAGGCATTCTGCTTTCAAAAATAATATCGAATTCAATCTTTCCTTGATGTGAAACAGGAAATAAATGATTTATTCTAATTTGACAATTCCAAGTTGACAACAATGAATTGAAATAGCATTGAACCATGATCCCTCTGGTAACCTTTAGATAGGATGGTTCAAAATGACCACTTTAGGACAGGTGCAGTGGCTCATGCCTGTAATCCCAGCATTCTGGGAGGCTGAGGAGGGCGGATCACTTGAGGTCAGGAGTTTGAGACCAGGCTAGCCAATATGGTGAAACCCCGTCTCTACTAAAAATACAAAAATTAGCTGGGCATGGTGGTGCACACCTGCCAGCCCAGCTACTTGGGAGGCTGAGGCAGCAGAATTGCTTGAACCCTGGAGACAGAGGGTGCAGTGAGCCGAGATTGCGCCAGTGCACTCCATCCTGGGTGACAGAGCAATACTCTATCTCGAAAAAAAAAAAAAAAAAAAAGCAACAAAAAACAAAAAGACCACTCTGGCATTTGCTGTGCCTCAGTTTCCTTGTCTATAATGAAGGTATGAATAAAACAGACTTTCCAATCAGGACCAGCTATATAAAAGATCCTCCCTTGAAAGTCACACACACACACACAGCCACACACACACACACAGCCACACACACACACTCACAGCCACACATACCCACACCCATACCCACACCAAAACTCTTTTACATACACACACAGATGCACTCAAACCAATACAACTCTATCACACACACACATATACCCAAAACAAAAAACCTTTTTATTATATTTTGCCTTACCAATTTATCCCTTGGGAAATTGTATTGCACAAAATTATTTAGTAAGTTAAATTCTTGTCCCTCATTTTATGAGGTTACGACTTTGGGGTTGGGGGAGAAGGTACTGCTCCGAAGTCACATCATCAACCAAGGTGGAGAGGGCATCCTGAGAGGGATCTCTATTCTAGAAGCAATGGATAAGAACAGGGGAAGGGCCACCTTATGGGAGAGATGCCAGCCTCAAACACCCTATAAAAAGCAGTAACTTACTGTCTGTCTCTTCTAATAGAAAGCAACACTTGGGGCCAAAATATTTTTTTTTAATTTACTGCTATATCTTTAGTGCCCAGAACAAAACCTGGCACAGTAAGTGCTCAGTAAATATTTGCTGAATAGATGGAGCTAGGGACTGGCGGTTCCACTTTGGTGCCTCTAGGAGTGCTCCTCTCCCCATGGGAAACATGCTCAGAAGCAGGAAGTTCCAGGTAACATAAACTTGTAACTTCACTCTCTTCTCTTTGACCTGTCACCCTTGAGCATTTGAGACTGAATTGCAAAAGTCTTAGAGAGAAGAGGTAGGGGAAAGATTGACCTATTTTTCCCAACCCACCCATCTCTTTCCCCACTAGTAGGGTCTAAATGGGGCATCAACTAGTATGTTAGAATTCATCTCTAGCCTGGGACAGGCATGCCTTCTAAGAATCCTATCATGAAAGATTTGTAAGCATAAGAATCCTTCATTTATCTATTATGTAAATCCAGATTTATTAATTGAATTTGTTTAAATCAAATTATTTGTGCTATAGATCTCACATTTTCAACAAATTCCTACAACTAGTATGTCTTTGCTCATAAGCTGAAAGAAAATTAGGGGTGAATTAAAACTAAAAATGGTTTGAAATTCTCATAGTCCTCTCAACAAAGCCCTACTGATTGATGCAATAGACCACTGCTAAAGCAGCTTTAACAATAGTGGACCATTTTGGATATTATCTGTGTGTAGAAAGACACAGAGTTTGACTCTGTTTGGAAAATCAGACGCTAAATAGCCCCTGAAGCCGAGTAGCCTGTTATGAAAACGGAGGGGTGGTAGGCCCTTCTAATTGGCCAGGGTATTTACCCAGAGCTCTGGCTTTCACATAAAAGGCAGGAACCACTGAAGTCAGTCCCTGCTTCCAGTCACAGTTCAAGTTAAAACAGAAAAAAGGAAGATGGCAAGAATATTGTTACTTTTCCTCCCGGGTCTTGTGGCTGTATGTGCTGTGCATGGAATATTTATGGACCGTCTAGCTTCCAAGAAGCTCTGTGCAGATGATGAGTGTGTCTGTAAGGACTTTTTTATGCTTTTCATTATCTTTCTATTACATAATTGAAAATATATCCACTAATAGCATAAAATCGAATTGTACTTTGAAGTGAATCTCCTCCAATGTGTATGTTATCAGCTTTGTTTCTTCTGGTCTGCGTGTTTGGTGTCTTACTATGGAGAATTCACTTGGCTGAGTTTTGTTGCAGCTTTAATATCTTGGCTGTCTTCTTTCTCTTGGATAGACACCAGCTATGAACTGGGAATTATCAGTCACTCTGATTTTCTAGTTTTTCTAATATACATTGCCTTTTACTGTTATAAAATTCAGGAGCCTAAAATGTAATCATTTAAAATTTTTTTCTTCCAGATACTATTTCTCTGGCTAGTGCTCAAGAAGATTATAATGCCCCGGACTGTAGATTCATTAACGTTAAAAAAGGGCAGCAGATCTATGTGTACTCAAAGCTGGTAAAAGAAAATGGAGCTGGAGAATTTTGGGCTGGCAGTGTAAGATGAGATAATTTAAACACCTATTGACGCATATTGCTCTTAACTTTTCCTTGATTACCTACCTTCAACGTTTTTTAATGCTTAATACTAGTTGTTAAGAACCATGTAGTGATTGTAGATGGAAATGCAAAAATGCAGGTATATTTGCTATTGCATTTTAAAGAAAGAAAGATCAATTTCGTAACAAAACCAAATGTAGGTTAATGTGATATTTTGGCAAAAAAAAAGTCAAATACATGGGGGCTTAAACATCCCAAAGAATTTGAATCTTATCCGAAAACGTCTGAGAAGATTTGCCAAGTAGAAGGCATGTGTGTTGGCAGTGAGTCTAAGTATCAATATTCTTTTAGGAAACTTTGCACCCTAATTAATTCGAAAGAATCAGCGTTCTTCAGTTAAAATATACAGGGGCGGTCCCTGGGGAGGGATGAAGCAGGGATGATTTTCTGTCCTCATCTGCAACCCTAAAGGTAAGTTCTAAATTAATGAAGGATTAAATTTAAAGCCATTTGAATTGTTGAAAACTGAGAAATTTGCATCATTTAAAATAAGTGTCTACAGTACTTTAAAAAAAGTACTGTCTTTATATATTTATTTATGGGTTCAAAAAAGATTTCAGGCAACTCACAAGACTGCGTAAAATAAAGTCATGCTAAAGTAGTGAAATAAGACTGGGCCACTAAACAGTAGATGCACAATTCCTGCGGTTTAACTTAGTGCTCCAAGTAAACTTCGGATTTGCCGCAGAGCCCCCTGGACCCCGGAGTGAAAGGGAGGTATTGGCAGCTATGATTCTCACCATCAGCAAAGAGGATGCCTGCGAGTTTCTCAGAAGACACTCAGCATCAGCTTTTTCCTGATTGCTATTCTTCTGGGCACTTAGGTTTATGGTGATGGCCAGGACGAGATGGGAGTCGTGGGTTATTTCCCCAGGAACTTGGTCAAGGAACAGCGTGTGTACCAGGAAGCTACCAAGGAAGTTCCCACCACGGTAAGCATCTCAAAAGTGACTAGACAAGGACTCAGATCTTGGGGCAATGTAGGCTGGTGTTAAAAATGCATCATGCAACTTACAAGTTGTATAGAACAAAGCCTCCAACTTTCAGTGGCGACTTTTCTGAGATAATGAGGTTTGGGGGACCATTTATAACTACTGTCAACGTTGAAAGATGAGTAAACTTTCTCTATACCACCCCCTTTTGTTTTATTTCAATTTACTATTTTTTGTCTCATCTTTTTTCTATATTTTTTCAGCTTTATTGGGTTATAATTAACAAACAAAAATTGCATACATTTAATGCATACATTATGTTTTGATATACATTGTGAAATGATCATCACATTCAAGCTAGTTAACACATACATCCCCTCACATAGTTACCTTTGTGTGTGTGTGTGTGTGTGTGTGTGTGTGTAAACATTAAGATCTGCCCTCTTAGCAAATTTCAAGTATACAATACAGTACCTCTTTTGTTTTAGATGCAAGTTATCTTGCAAAGCAGTCTATGTAACAAATAAAGAAACCAAAGTCAGCACTAACTGACTCTTACAGATGGTTTTCACTAAAGATAGGCTGAAAAAAAATTATCATGTTTTTGATCAAATCGAAATATTCTAGAACAATCTTTGAATGTCTTATTTTTGTGGTAAATAGATTCTATTTATGTATGAAATAAAGTTATACTCTTCCTAATGCCCTGGGGTCCTGTAAACTCAGGACAGAAAGAAAAGATGCTTTCTGAGCTACTTTGCAAGGTGCTTGTTTTGAAGTGATTCTTCTGGAGCTAATTGCTGTGCTGCAAACACTGCTCATCCTACACAAATGGGACTCACTTGTCATCACTTCTTAGCATTAAGCTGAAATCTGTCAGATAACTGCAAATTAAAGGTTCATTTGAGGACCTTCATTGTAAGTAGTTTTTGACTTGAAGTGGTAAATATTTCATATTTTTGGGGGGTCAACCTTTACTTACTTTAAATCCAAATTTCTCTGATTAGATATTATTTTAAATACAGAATCTACATCTGTTTTTTAGCCTAGGCTATTTCGTTCAATCTTTTTTTGTTTTTGTTTTTTTTCCAGGATATTGACTTCTTCTGCGAGTAATAAATTAGTTAAAACTGCAAATAGAAAGAAAACACCAAAAATAAAGAAAAGAGCAAAAGTGGCCAAAAAATGCATGTCTGTAATTTTGGACTGACGTTTTAAGAATTTGTTACCTTACAGAAGAGCAAGGGCTTAGGGGTTGGAGGTGGCAGATAAAAGAGGATTTTCAACTCAAATCTTGTTTCCTGCTGGCCTGGTCTGCCCACGAGCTAGAGCGGGGAAATGTTGAGCTCAAATGGGTAAATTGAGACCAGAAAATTATTTTTTCAACCTAGAGAATCTCCTCTTACAGGGGGATGCATATAACAGATCATGTATGTGTAGTTATTTCTAAGTAGTAATTCTTCCCAGCTCTTTGATTTGCCATATATAAAATAGGTGGGTCGTATGTCTTCCCTTTAGACATGATGTTTTCTACTCATTTGTCTCTCTGGCCAATTGAATTATTAATAAAAGGTCTGTATTATCAAAGAGTATTCTAGTATTTTTGTTACTTTTAATATTTGATGCCTTTTGGAGGTAAAGCTGTTGGGGGAAGAAGAGTTTTTGGACCCATAGATGTTTGGATGATGTCTCTAATTTGTCATTTAGAAAAATCTCAAAAATGATTTCAGTTGAATAACTTGCCTTTTAAATGATCAATTTACTTCTCCCCCAATTTTAAAGAAGTATGTGTATATTTAATAGGGGAAGGTAGTTTATGGAAATATTTTTAATGGAATAGTTTTCCCTTAATATGTATCCTTGCTGGATATTATTCAAGCTTCAAGTCATCAAAAGACCCAGAAAAAAAAAAGTCTGTAGGTTATTTTCTCTACTTCTATTTCAACTTTGAATTTCCTCTTCCTGTACAAATTCCTCTAGTCAAGTGTGATATATCAAGAAATCTGAGGAGGATGCAGGTTTTGTGGTCCTGATGGGCCCACAAGTTTTTCTATATTTAACTGGAAATATGCTTTGATTTTGTGTTATTAATATAATTCTTTTGATGTAGTCATGAGTTTTTCTTTGTTTGCATATAATTAAAATGCCTGTACTC
Organism: Pan troglodytes; assembly: GCF_028858775.2. Taxonomy (NCBI): domain Eukaryota; kingdom Metazoa; phylum Chordata; class Mammalia; order Primates; family Hominidae; genus Pan; species Pan troglodytes. Next base: position 23,267,308 of record NC_072419.2, read on the forward strand.
TACTTAATGTCACAATTTCTGAGTTTTTTCTTAAACATTTTTCACCTTAGAGAATGAAAGTGTGGGGGAGTTGGGAATGAAGCTTGTTTTTCAGTTCTCTGTGATCTGGACATCCCCTAAGCATGAAGAAGAGAGCAGAAGAGGGCATTTAGGGTGAGCCACAGACTTGGCCCAGGGTCATTTTTTAGCTCCGTCAGCTGTGATTTTGGGTGAATATCTTTTTACCAAATTCTTATGTAGGTCGGTCAAGTAAAGTACCAAAATGCAAAACACAATAAAACAAAATACCAATGTTTATTTGTTTCTATTTTACTTTATTCCAAAGAGGTTTCAAGTAGCATCTAGGGCTCTCGACACAATTTTAGACTAAGAGGTATTTATCCTACTTCTGCTTCTATCTGCCTCTCACTTCCTGGCCTTTCCATTCCAGAAACACCCAGAACACCTGAGGTGCCCAGCACCCCCATTGCTCCCACCTGGCCTTAGGCACACAGCTTCACTCCCCATGCATGGGGCTTCCAGGGCAGAACTCCCTCCTTAACTCAGTCAGCTCCAACCCATCAAAACTGAGCTCATCCAGGAGTTGGAAGGTCATTGACTGATTTCTATCTTCTGGGGCCTATCTGCATTAAAAGAAAGCAAGCACTTGCAGGACTTTAAACACTCATCTGTCCTCTAAAAATGCAAATGGCCAACCCTGGACCAGCAGCAGCAGCAGGTGGTCCTCACCTGGGAGCTGGTTAGCAGGCAGAATCTCTGCCCACTGCATGCCTTCTGTGTCAAAATATGCACTTTTAACAATAACTCAGGGGATTCCTGTGCTCTTTAAAGATTGAGAAACACTAATTTTAGTTCCCTCTACTCATCTTACAGAAAAAGAAAGAAACAAAAGGCTAGAGTATATAGGAGATACAGCAACTCTCTCCAAATTAAACAACAGGATTGCAACATTCCTATCAGTACTTTTCCAACCCTATCACAGCACTGTCTTGATTCTCCACTGATGTCTACCCAGAGAAAAGGGGGCAGAATGGTGCCAGGGTGAGAGTTTGTGGGCAATGAGGCCTTTGGGACCCCTTTCCATTTGATGAATTGTTTTTCTCCCTTTCCCACTAAGAGAAAGGGCATCTTCACACCTCTAAAATGTTGTCAACTGTTAACATAAAAAGAATTTTAGTCTAACCCTAACTTGTAGGCTTCCTTGATACTCCAAGCTAAATGATATATATCTATATATCTCTCTATTTATCTATATTAAATACGTATATATTTTAAGCAGCCCAAGTCTTTGCCTTAGTTTATTAATCATGTACCAGGTAGTTGGGCCTGGCCACTTGAGTACCTGTGACCCAGCTCCATTGTGGAGAGTCCCCAGCTATGCAAACTCATTCTGTTTTAGCCAAGATTAAACAGAACAAGGGCGCTGCTACTGTTTATCTTTTAGTCTAAAGATAGTTAATTTCGTGTAGGAAGGGCTTAAGTTTTACTATGCAGCTCGTACTGCCTCCTTGTGGGAGAGAAAGAAGACATTTAATCCTCCATCTCTGACCTCACAGAGTATGGGAAGTAAGACATCTACCTATAGAAGAATAAAGAACCATTGCAGAGCAGTGGATGTGGGGAGGAAAGGCAGGTAGGTTTCATGAGCCAGCTTGGGGCAAGTGGTAGACTTTGCCTACAGCAGAGCCCTTGCAAGGCATTACCAGGGCAGGATGAGGCAAGTTAAGAAACTGATCAGAGGTGAGAGGAGTCAGGGCATGGCACATGATAGTTGGCAACAAAATGAAATCATGTTGAAAGGAAATGCGTTGGGTGGCACTGGTGGCTCAGAAAAGCGAGGTGATGATAAAAGATCCCAGGGCATCTTGGAGCTTTGAAATAACTGGGCTGCCGTTTTCTAGCTGTGTATACTTAGATAAGGTTCTGACTATAACTGCAGGACCAGCCCAAACAGGACCCACTCTGTCGATAACAAAATGTTGAGTTGTCTTTTAAGTATAACAGAGCCCAAAACTGCAAGTCCTATTGCCTAGGCCTGCACAATACAAAAAGCTTTGACCTCTAACAATACTCAAAACCAACAAATCCTCCCTTTGGAGCCAAGAAGACCAGGACAGGACTGGAACATGAATGCCAGAACACTTTCAGAAGTGAGGGGTCTGTTGGCCCTAAAGATCTGGGGTTAAAATCCTCCTTAACATACCTTTCTGTAAATGGTCAAATTTAAAGCCCTCCAATCAGACCCAGCCAAGCCAACATTCCCAGATCCTTTCTCTTGCCCACTGTGATGGTTAATATTGAGTGTCAACTTGATTGGATTGAAGGGTGCAAAGTATTGTTCCTGGGTGTGTCTGTGAGAGTGTTGCCAAAGGAGATTAACATTTGAGTCAGTGGACTGGGAGAGGCAGACCCACCTTCAATTTGGGTGGGCACCATCTAATCAGCTGCCAGCATGGCTAGGATAAAAACAGGCAGAGGAACATGGAAGGACGAGACTGGCTGAATATTCCGGCTTTCATCTTTCTCTTGTGCTGGATGCTTCCTGCCGTCGAATGTTGGGCTCCAAGATCTTCAGCTTTTGAACTCTTGGACTTACACAAGTGGTTTGCCAAGGGCTCTTGGGCCGTCGGACACAGACCGAAGACTGCACTGTCGGCTTCCCTACTTTTGAGGTTTTGGGACTCAAACTGGCTTTCTTGCTCCTCAGCTTGTAGATGGCCTACTGTGGGACTTCACTTTGTGATCACGTGTGCCAATTCTCCTAGTAAACTCCCCTTCATATACACATATACCCTATTAGTTCTGTCTTTTTAGAGAACCCTGACTAATATAGCCACTGGCCCCCAGAATCTCATGTTCTTCTCACATTGCAAAATACAATAATCCCTTCTCAACAGTCTCCCCAAATTTTAACTCATCCCAATATTAACTCAAAGTCCAAAGCCCAAAGTCTCATCTGAGACTCAGGCCACATTCCTCCCATCTATGAGCCTGTAACATTAAAAAAAAAAATTATTTACTTCCAAGCTACAATGGTGGTACAGGCATTTGGTAAAAATTCCCATTCTCAGAGGGAGAAATAGGCCAAAAGAAGAGGGCAGCAGACCCTACACAAGTTTAAAACTCAGTAGGGCAGACTTTAAACCTTAAAGCTCCAAAATAATCCTTGACTCCATGTCCTGTATCCAAGGCACACTGGTGCAAGGGGTGGGCTCTCAAGGCCTTGGGCAGCTCCACCCCTGTGGTTTTGCAGGGTATAGCCCCCATGGATGCTTTCATGGGTTGAAGTTGAGTGCCTGTGGCTTTTTCAGGCTCAAGGTGCAAGCTGCTGTTGGCTCTATCACTCTGGGGTCTGGAGGGTGGTGGCCCCATTCCCACAGCTCCACTAGGCAGTGCTCCAGTAAGGACTCTGTGTGGGAGCTCCAACCCCATATCTCCTCTCAGCACTGCCCTAGTAGAGTTTCTCTGTGGGGCTCTGGTACTCCTGCAGCAGGCTTCTACCTGACCACCCAGGCTTTCTAGTAAATCCTTTAAAATCCAGGTAGAATCTCCCAAGCTTCCTTCACTCTTTTGCTCTGTGTATCTGTAAGCTTAATACCACATAGAAGCCACTAAGGCTTACAGCTTATGTCTTCTGGAGCAACAGCCCAAGCTGTATCTGGAGCCTTCTGAGCTGCAACCAGAGCTGGAGGAGCCAAGGTGCAGGCAGCAGCATCCTGAGGTGGCACAAGGCAGCAGTACCCTGGGCAAGGCCTCTGAAACCATTCTTTTTTCCTCCTAGGCCTCTGGGCCTGTGATGGGAAGGGCTGCCTCAAAGGTTCCTGAAATGCCTTCAAGACTTTTTGCCTGTTGCCTTGACTATTAGCATTTGACTCCCTTTTAGTCATGCAATTCACTCTAGCAAGGGTTGCTTCCCAGCCTGCTTGGATTCCTTTCCTGAAAATGCTTGTTCCTTCTTTAAGACATGGCCAGGCTGCAAATATTCCAAATTTCTACGTTCTACTTTCCTTTTAGTTATAAGTTCCAACTTTAAGTCAGTATTTTGCTTCCATCTCTGATTGCAGGTTGGTAGATATGGCAGCCATGCCATATCTTGAATGCTTTGCTGCTTAGCGATGTCTTCTGCCACGTACACCCTAGGTCATCATTTTTGAGTTTACTCTTCTACAAATCCCTAGGACATGGACACAGTGCAGCCAACTTCTTTGCTGGGATGTAACACAGATGTAACCTTAGCTCCAGTTCCCACTAAATTCCTAATTTCCATCTGAGACCTTGTCAGTTTGGCCTTCGCTGTCCATATTTCTATCTACATTTTGGTCAGAACTATTTAACCAGTATCCAAGAAGTTCTAAATTTTCTCTCATCTTCCTGTCTTCATCTGAGCCCTCCAAACTCTACCAACCTCTGCCTGTTACCCAGTTCCAAAGCCACTTCCACATTTTCAGGTATTTTTATAGCAATTCCAGACTCTTTGGTACCAATTTTCTGTGTTTGTCCATTTTGCATTGCTATAAAGAAATATCGGAGACTGGATAATTCATAAAGAAAAGAGGTTTATTTGGCTCCTGATTCTGCAGGCTGTATAGGAAGCATGGCACTGGCATCTGCTTGGCTTCTGGTGAGGCCTCAAGAAGCTGGTACTCAGGTGGAAAGTGAAAGGAGGGCAAGCATGTCATACAGTCAGAGAGGGAGCAAGAGAGAGGAGAGGGGAGGAGGTGCCAGGCTTTTTAAAACAACCAGCTCTCACACAAACAAATAGAGCTAGAACCCACTCATTACCTTGGGGAGGGCACCAAGCCATTCATGAATAATCCACCCCCATGACCCAAACACCTCCCACCAGGCCCCGCCTCCAACATTGTGGATTACATTTAAACATGAGATTTGGAGGGGACAAACATCAAACCACATCACCATCTTAGCAAGGATCACCATCTTAGCAAGGATGGTGATATGGTTTGGATGTTTGTCTTCTCCAAAGCTCATGTAACAACATCTCTGGGGGAAACAGTCTCCAAAAGAGAGTTTCTCACCACAGTGTAAGCACCTTGAGTTTCCATAGCTTGATGACAATTGCTATGAGGACAGAAGTGTATTCTGTCCCTCTGCGTTCTTGATGCTAGAAGTCCAAGTCTCTGGTTAGAAATTTTGAACCTCACTCTGATAAGAGTCTTGTGCAAGATCCAAAGCACAGTGAAGACAGAATGCCTCCATAGACCACAACAGGTGCCCATCTGGAGACTGAAGTACTGTGGCTTTTACTCCTTTGTATTAGTCTGTTCTCACGCTGTTAATAAAGGCATACCTGAGGCTGGGTAATACATAAAGAAAAAAGGTTTAATTGACTTACAGTTTCACACAGCTGGGGAGGCCTCAGGAAATTTACAATCATGGTGGAAGGGGAAGCAAACATGTCCTTTTTCACATGGCAGCAGGAGAGAGAATGAGAGCCGAACAAAGGGGGAAGTCCCTTATAAAAGCCTTATAAAATCATCAGATCTCATGAGCTAGTGAGAACTCACTCACTATCACAAGAACAGTATGGAGGAAACTGCTTCCATGATTCAATTATCTCCACCTAGTCCCGCCCTTGATGTGTGGGGATTATTACAATTCAAGGTGAGATTTTGGGTGGGGACCCAGCCGAACCATATCATCCTCCAAAAAAGTATACATGGGTGGGGGATGCATGCCAATGAGAAGTTTATTCTGGGTAGATTACGAGATTGCGTGATTTTATATTGGATACAACTTTGTTAAGTAATCCTATAATAAATACGAGTGATTTGAATAGGCTATGTTTTACTGGTTTCCTTATATTACGTAAATGTCAGTGGAATACATGAAGTGGGGATCATTATAGGTCTCAGAACCTCAGGAATTTTTCCACATTGTGAGGAATGATGGCTCAGGCTTCTTTTGTTTGTGGGACCATGTTCAACTAACCACTTGCTTCCCAATTCACTTATCTAAAAAATGGGTAATGCCTTTGGAGGGTAACTATCTTTGGGATAATTGTGAGCATTAAGTTAGATACTGTATGCAAAATCACCCAGCACACTACACAGTACACGGTTGTATGTAATAAATGGTAGTAAAATTAAATTTTAAAATGAGAGGGTTTTAAAACATTTTGAAATGTTTGAAGAACTAGACTTCTTTTTAGTGAATTAGAAGTATATCTTGAGCATCTTTTCCTTCTAGAACACTCTTGCTTTTCTCCACAGTTTTTTTCTGAAATGGTCTGCAAGGCATGTTACTAATACTTTGCATAACAGTGAAAACTCTCTTTCTCTCTCTCTCTCTGTTTCTTGACAAATGTTATTCTTAATGTCTGGGTGGGCACTAGGCAAAAGAGATCAAACCAGGAAGGTTTTGTTCTCTTATATGCTCCCATGTTCCTACCTTAAGTCCTTCTCTCCCTCAGTCTCTTGGATCCTGGAATGAATAACATTGCAAATGGCAGGAGGCCATTCTACTCTCCCTGCTGTCCTACACCCAGCCAATGGTGACTTCACTCGACTTTAGCCAATTCTGTGAGCACTTGTCCTTGGGATGACTAATACAAAAGTGGCCAGTGATCCTTTTGAATAAAACATTTATAGTGCTGTAGAAATTATTAATAATGGCCTAGTTAATGGGTCTTTACATCTGCAGGACACCTCATTTTCAGTGTATGGGCTTTTGAGTTCCCTTTCTTGGCTACTTCATGGAAACAAACCTTCAGGAAATAGCAAGAAAGAGCAATTTAAGGCAGGGCTTCGATTACCTGCTGAAAGCACCTTAAGCTCCTCCCTGAAGACTGGGCAGCATATTGCTGCTGTAATAGCACTCCTTTTGTTAAAAGTTATATCTCTTTTTCAAGGGGCATGTGGTTGAAACTGCTACTTTTGCTTTCTGCAAAACTGTAAGAGGTAAGTCAGAAATCAGAATCCCCATCAGATATTAAGATTAGAAACCAATCCTTTAAATGCCTGGCCAGGAATTCATAAGATCCTTTCTGAAGCAGGCCTAGCAAGACTTTTTTCAGAATTGCTGTGTGAAATGGCAAAATGAAATGGAATAACTGAAGTAATTGTTGGAATTGTCAGTAGAGTTTTACCAGAAACATTTGGGTTATTGTAGTCACCATCCCCCTACAATCCCTCCTTCCCACTCCTGAACTGCTTTTGTGAAGACATAGTCTGTGTGAAAAATATCTGAGTCACAGATGACTTCGTTCATTGTTCACAATGAACATTGTGACTAAATTTAGCAGCAGTTTTTGTGCAGTAAAGTTTTAGAACACCATGGCGTATTTCCTAAGCTTAGAAGATGAGAGTGTCATTCCCTCTAGCATCACCCACTTCTGACCTCAGATAAATGGGGCCCATCACTGCTTCTAAGGTTTATTGGCTGAGGGGATGTGAATATCCTCAGGGATCAGGTTTAGTACAGGGAAATATTTAGCTTATTCATGTAGTATTTAAACTAATCTCTGGAGGAAGTAGGTATTTCTGCTATGAGTGGAGAGAAGAAATAAGATCAAATGCACTAGGAAAAAAATCTCATTTCTTCAACCATCATCCTCATCTATCTGAAAATGGTGGAAAAAATAAGAAAAAAGCTAATAATCTTCCTTATTATACCACTGAAACACAATTTCACCACATAAAGGTCTTCTGGGCTGCATCCCCTGCAAATACCATAGTATATCAGTAACTTAATCAGAAAAATGATATATTGATCCACACACTTTATATAATCTACACTCTATGTAATCTAGCCCATTATTAACAAAGAGAATGCTCCCTGTCTTTTGATTTAAATATTTTTCTAAATGGAAATTACTTTTCTGTCACACGTGAGCAATTGTTTTAATCATTTTTCTCAAGCGCACGCTATGCTAAAGTCAGCATGTTGTGGGGGTAAAAAATTAGGTGGTGCTGCTAATGTCTCACCACTTCTCCCTCCTTCCATCTCTTCCAACTCTCCCTCCCTTTTCTCTATTCACTTCAGCTTATGAATTTATAATGGCCAAATGAATCAGTTGAGATGAGAATGCTGATTTGCTTGAGCAATGCTATGTTGAACTGGGAAAAAAAAATAAAAAGCCAATGTTGGGGCTTAGGTTTCTACAAACCAAAGGCAGAAATCCTGAGTCACAGCCAGGTTTTTCCCCCGTGAAACACCCACCCAGGTGTGCACCCTACCCTCTCACTGGATCCATTCATGGCTTGTCAGATCTCTTCCAGCTCCTTCGCCTCCCTTGCCCCTCATGACTCTGAAATAATTTAAGGATCTTTTTATCTGCTCCTAGATCTTTCCCTGGGCTTTAAATTACTACTCTTAGTGCTGCTACAAATGGATTAGCAGACAAATTCAAGCCTGGATTCCCAGGAACCGCAAGCAGACACATAGGTTTCTGCGAACCACTTTAGCCAATGTTGCGATGGACAGACACGGAGAGGTCAGCTGAGCCTGCTGAGGCCCAGGAATAGACTTGCAATACCGGTCTGTCCTGCAGGAAAATGCCAAGGGGCACGGAGGCTACTCTAGGTAATATGTGTTCCCAAATCCCACGGTTACCTGAAGCAGCCAGGTAGACGATCATGGGGAAAAAAATCAAAAGTTTTGAGCATCAAGTTTAAACCAGTGTCTTGGGTCAGATTCCCCAGAAGCAGACCCTGTAATGAGGATTTACGTACAATGATTTATCAAATAATGACTCCCAGGGAAAATAGGTAAGGCAGAGAGGGACTGCAGGACACGGAAGGGGAGGAATCTCAGACAAGCTGCAATCTCAGGCAAGGTCCAACAGTGGCTGGTTTGTGCCTGATCCCACAGGGGCCTCTGGGAGCTGGAAAGTTACATCTCAGAGTTGCCTGGACCTAAGGAGAGGAAGCTGAGCTTTCTTGTGGCCTGTCAGTTATGGATTCAGGGTTTTGGTGAGAAAGCATAATTTTTAGGCAGTTTTGCATATAGATAAAGAGGTCTCAAGGCAGCTGGAAGTTCTGGCATTGGCAATAAATACCACTGAAGCCAGGAGGTGTGTGAAAACACTACAATGGCATTCAAGGGCATTTGGGTGTTGCATTGACTTTACTAGCTCCGCCCAAGGTGGCTTTTCATTTCATTTCATTTCATTTCGTCCTTTCACAATCTAGTCCCTGCCACAACCTCTGTGGGTCGGGTCGCTAATACAGCCTCACATTTTCTCCTTGATTTGCTTCTGCTGAAACTTTCTGCTGTGCAAGTTAGTCTTAAGTGAGAAGCTTTGGTGGGACAAGGATGACCTCTAGTGGTCAGTTTGAGATCTGGCATCCAGAGAGACATTTCTGGACTAGAATCAACAACCCAGGGTGTGAGTGGTTCTCAACAGCATTTGGAATTGTCACTGTCAGGGCTGCCTTCTCAGGTACTCTCCATACTCCCCCTCACTCCCAGCACACACGAATTTAAAATCTGCTTGACACATGGCATAGATATGGGTATTAATATGCCTTTATTGCTAACCTTATAGTCACTTTGATTGAATTTGAAAATACACATATTAGGGGAAAGCTGACATTTCACTTTCAAACCTACTTGTATGTTTGTTTTGATATGGAGCCCTGCAGAGTTTGTAGATAGTTTTAGTTGATTTAATCCATTTATAGAAAAGCAGCAATAGCACCTTGAGCTCAGAGAGTAGAAACTTCCTAGAAAACAATTAACACAACCTGTAGTTCCCTCCAGGGGCACCATGGGGTGGCTGGAAGGCACAGAACCTGGTGTCTCAAGTCATTCACTCTAGGAGCAGGAATTTGAAGCCAGATAACCTGGCTTCAAGACCCACAACCTGTCCACAACACCCTGCCAGAATATGATTAAACAAACGTAAATCTGGGTTTCTACTTCGTCTAACAGGGTGGTTCTCAACTCAGGGCTACTTTGACCTCTCAGTCCTCCCCTCTTCCCCTCTCTCCAGGGTCATTTGGTGATGTCCAAGGACATTTTTGCTTGTTCCAACTGAAGGGGGTCACTACTGGCATCTGGTGGGTAAAGGCCAGGGATGCTGCTGAACAACCTACAAGCACAATGCAGCTCCTCACAAAGAATCATCAGGACCCAAACGACAATGTGCCAAGGTTAGGAAACCCTACTCTAAGAGATGATATTAATCAACGGGTGAATTTTGAAAGAATGAAGAATGATGAATGCTGGAGGGCCTCAGCAATTATCTGGGGGTGCATTTGTTTTCTAAGTCCATTCTGGGGCATATTTGCTCACTAACAAGCCATTGGGTAGAGCTGGTACCTGAAAAATAGGTTTGTTCAGGCTTATCCTGGCACACATCTCATCACACTGGCCAGAGCTGTCAAGACAGAACCTTCATTCTGCTTGTTGCAAATGAGCCCTGGCGATTCCCTTTCTCCATGATTTTAAGCACGTTCCTTTTGCTTCATGCTTGAGTTGTGCACATCCTGGCTCCTGATTTAGCATTTCACCAAATGCCCTTCATGTGCTCCAGCAAGCCTCCCGGTGTGAAGGGTTGACACATGATGGGGTCTGAAGGCTTATTTTCATTTCTTCTTGGGTCTGTTTTCTGTCTCCTCTAGGAGATTGCTTAATTGCTTTTCAAACAGCTATCATGTGCTCCTAGCTTTACAGCTTCTTCCCAAAGATGATTACAACATCTTATTATTTTTCAAGTAAAAATAGTGCTTCTTTACCCCTCTGTAATGTATGCAGTGTCAGTTTCAATAGCACCAGCTGTCTCTCCCCAACATGGATCTCTTTTTTTCTTTATTTCCCCTCCTTTGCTATTGTCATCCTGTTTAACCTTTCTCAGAAGAGCTTCCTAGGCACACAATTATATTTATAGAGTCTCTGTGCATCTGTGGATACAATTAAAATTTAAACACTGCATATTTAGTCTAATGTTGACACTATTCATTTTGTAGAGAAAAATTTATTTAAGCGTTAATAACCAGATGTGCAAAGTACTTTCCAGTGCATCAATTCTAAGACAGGGAGAAAGAGATCATGCAGTTCTCATCTATTAGAATTGTGAGTTTGTTTGAAATATATGTGTAATTGGAGACCCAAAGCCTCATTTCAAACGTGCTACTTTATCTCATATTCCAAGCATCCGTGAACGTAGATTTTTGAATGAATCCTAAACTTAATCCCTGTTCTAGGCCAGCCTGTTACTGGTTTTGAGTTTGAATAGGGCTTGCGTGACATTTTTTTGATGTCGCTATCAAATTTAAGTTTACAATAAATAAAATATTCCCCGCCCTTCTCCCAAAAACCTCCCACCCTACATTTTTCAAAATAGACAATCTGAACTAAGAAAGTAAAAGATGGCTAAAATACATACCAGGGATTGGAAGTCGGTTTGATCACCCCAAACCCTGCACTCTCTGCCTTCTCTGCTCCTGAGACCTGCCCAGGGAGGGGCATCCACAAGGTGAAAGAACCCAGTGGGCTGCAAACTGTCACCTTAATTAACCATTAGGTAAGCACCCAAAGATGCCAGCATCTCCCAAAAAAGGGCTTCTGTGGCATAGGCTGGACTCGATGATGGGGCTCAGCCTGGGAAGTAGACATGAGGTTTTCTTCTTCCGGCTTCCTTGAATCTAAGTCACCTGGTCTGTGAAACAGGATTCAACTAGCCATTGAGACCAATGGCTGATGCTGTCAACTACAGATGGAGAAACTAAAGCAATAGAGAGGAAGAAGATTAGGTGCTATTGATACCTGGTCCACACCTCCCACATCTCTTTGTCTGATGGCATTTATGGTCATCGGAGTTTGCTCTATTCTTTCATGGCAGTTTGGAAGTGCAGGCAATGAACACCCCCCTGGGAGGGCCCTTAAGCAATGATTGACAAGGGTTGGTGGATAATACTATATTATCACACTCCACCCTGTGAGGGGATACCTCTTAGGTGTGCAGTCTTCTCTGTCTCCCAGAGGTCTGGAGTGAATTGAGCTTCAGGGACCCACAGAGATGGCTTTGCTGATAACACACCCACCCTTTGTGGCTTTTTTCTCTTCCCTGCCTCACTTTGCCACTCTCCTACTGATGTTTCTTGGAATCACCTCCCAAATACATTATTTGTACTCAGATCCTTATTTCAGTGTCTGCTTCTTGGGGAAGCCTGTACTAAGACCAAATGTATGACTGATTCTGTCCTTAATAGGCAGATCCTGTCCGAAGCTGCTGAAAGCATGGAGCATGGGAAGCACCTGGGAAGAACACCTGGCACTCAAAAGCACAGGAGGTGAAAGAAATGTGTCGACCTAGCTGCATGCCCTCTCAGCCCTGTAGTGTCCACCTGCTATGGTTTAGATGTTTGTTCTCACAAAACCTCAAGTTGAAATTTGATCCCCAGTATTAGAGGTGGGGCTTAAAGGGAGGTGTTTTGGTCATGGGGGCAGGTCGTACATGAATAGACTAATCCCCTCCTTTGGCTGAGGGAGCAAGTGAGTTTTCATTCTATTAGTTTCTGAGAGAGCTGGTTGATGAAAAGAGCCTGGCACCTCCCCTCTTCATCTTTCTTTCTCTCTCGCCATGTGATTTCTCTGCACATAGTGACCCCGTTTCACCTTCTGCCATGAGTGGAAGCAGCCCTAGGCTCTCACCAGATGCAGACACCCGACCTTGAACTTTCCAGTCACCAGAATCATGAGCCAAACAAACCCTCTTTCTTTATAACCTAGCCTCAAGTATTCCTTTATAGGAACACTAAACAGAGTGAGACACTACCCACTAGTGGAACTTGGCCCATGAGTTTCTCAGATTCTGACCAACAGGGTTTCCAATTCTTTCTTCACTGGGGAAGTGACAGTGGAAAGCACAGTAGTAAAATAATTGCAAAATTTATTTTCAGGTTTCCATTTCACACTCCACACTCCAAATAAAAGAACAAACCTGAAAAAAATGTTTCTCCTCGCTATAGTTCAGGTTTATCCCAGGCTACTTCCACTTCAGAGTAGCAGACACTTCAAGCTGCCCTGGGTCAGATCTCTCTGAAAGCTTCCTTGCAGGAAGAAGAAATACTATTTGTCTCTATTTCGTGTTCAAAGCTTCTTACCATTCCCAGCTACCCGTCACTTTCAAATTCATCAAGCTAGGACTGACTATTCAAAAAAGACAGTTCTTTAATTCCTCACTTTCTGGTAGGAACATGACTCAGAGCTATGAAAACCTTGTAGTACAGCCTTTTGGGTGCATTTTATTAAAAGCTAAGATTATGCTCGAAGCAAAGGTTAGGCAAACATTTGCTTAATGCCTTAGAACTCAACAAAGAGGGAACATTTTCTCAAGTCAGGAAGCTGAATAAAATGGCTACTAGGTTGAGAAAGGTCTTTACTTAAAGGTCAAACTAAAATATAATGGGAAAGAAAAATAGTTTAAAATAGTTTTTTTTTGTTTTTTTTTTTTTTAAAGAGACTGGCAGTTCTAAGTGGAGATTTGCTTCTTCTTTCAAAATTTCAAAAATTCATATGTCAGTTTTGAAACATAATTATTCTTAAAAACAAATACATAATTGAAGCAGTGCCACTAAACTGGCCCTCAGCGCAGGCTCCAATTTAAACAGGAGGCAAGTTCTCAAGCATTTGGAGGCGCCAGCCGCCCTCCTTCCCAGCAAGACCTAACCAGCTCCTTCACAGCACCTGGCTTCTCCAGGCAGCTCCATGTTCCAGATTGCCAGACTGTGCCCTGTTTGCTGCCATTTCACCCTTTCCATCAGATCCCATTTCCCAAGGACACAACTGGGTTGGGAAATGCAGCAGCAACTCGAACTTTTTCTGGGGCCAGAAACATTACACTTCACAGATGCAGCTAGCACAGTGCCTTTCTGCCAGAGGGAGGAATTGTGGGGCTGGCAGGGAGCTGGGTGCAACACCCAGGTCTGGGAAGCTTCTCAATTTTCTGGAAGCCCCACATGTAGGAGGCCACCAAGATTTCGAGCAAGCACCAGGCAATACATACTTGTTTCATGGTCAAATGAAGAGTTGGGGATGCTCTTTTTTTCCCAAGCTCTTAACATGCTCTCTAAATTCCAGCGAATTTTCTCATCCAAATCTGACTTAATCAAACCCTCTCAGGAACTTCTTTGTATTTGTTATATTGTGTAGAAGTGACATTTTGAATATCTGGATTTGATAGACGTTGTTGCCTCTGTGAGATGTATGGAAGGTAGATTAATTCTCCTAGATACATGGGTACCAGTTGTACCCATATATTTTGAAACACTTCCTTACTAGTTGGTAAATAGTTATTTCCCTGAAGCCCCCAAGAGTGTTCCTTCACTGCCACACCTGCCTCGTAAGTCCCTTCCCTGGTATCACCAGGACCTCAAACAGTTACAGGGTGAATGCCCGGAAGAGCATCTGTCCTTCAGGACTCTGCTCTATTCTAATGGGCTGGTGCCTGCTCTCTCTCTCTGTTGTACTAATTCAGTGAGACTGTGCTTCCTTCTCTTTGGGATCTGGTTCTTCACGACCTCACTGCTTTGGTAGCTCCCTGAAAGCACAAACATATTCATATATTTTGTGCAGCTTTTCTGTTTTCTCTTATTGAGAGAGTTGGTAAGTCATAAGCCAGTCTATCACCACTGGCAGCAGGAACCATCAGTGTATTATGTGAAACAGATGTGTCTCTACGAGTTAAGAGTTTGATTACTTGCAGCCAAATGAATTCTTAACTGTTAAGCTTGTTATGGCCAGGACTGTGCTATGTGTGGATCTATGCTATGTTGATGTGTGTAACGACTTGGGTGTGTGATCTAAAGGAAAGAGACTGGGCGAGCTGCTTTGATCAGAGAAGAGAACTATAACAAGCAGACTCCAGAACAAAGTAAATACTTAGGGTAATCAGAGAAGGATAATTTGGATTTCTTCATTGAGAAACAAAAGGCTAAGAGATCCATAAAGTATACTAACAGGATAAAACGGTTATTAGAGAGAAAGGTTTGGAAACTGCTGAATGGTAATATTTCTAAGTTAACAAATTGCTGAAACTCAAGAGGAAGTCATTTTGTTTTAGCTTTGCCATTAAGCACAAAGCTGAAACTTTTGGCACATGATTTATAACACTCAGAGCTCTGCAGATTTTATTAAAAAGTATTAAATAAAGCCTGAAACCTCCCAAGGTGTCCCACAGCCTGCAATATGGAGAGATAAAGGGCTTTTTCCATGGTCAGACATTAGGCATGGGTATAAGTGATTAAAGGAGACACACAGTTAAAATGCTTATGAACGCACACATACACAGGTATTTGGTAGGAATAGCCTGTCTAAATCTCATGCCTTCTGTGACACATTGAATTTTCCAAATATGGCCCTATCAGCATGTTCCATCACCCATGTTCCTTTTCTTGGCACTGGCTGGGCCTGTGACTAGGTGAACAGGATACTGTGTGACTTCTAAGAATAAGTCCTCGGAGCCGTACAACTTTCAGTAGCCCTCTTGGAACTCTTGACCTTGGATCCTGCCACCCACCACATGGAAAGGCCACTATAGGCTGTTCTGGCCACAGGCCTTATCTGAGGTCCTAGATGACAGTTCACATTGGCCGCCCATTATCTATATCATCTGCAGCAGCCATATGAGTGAGACTTCAGAAGATGCCTGCCCCAGTCTTTGAGCATGCCACGTGGAGCTGAGATGAGCTGTCCCCATTGAAAAACTGCTTTTTCAGATTCATAGGGAAAATACATGCTTTAAACCACTAAGTTTAGGAGTGGTTTTTCATGCAGCAACAGCTAACTCCTCTTCCCTATATCTGAGTGTAATGCTTACGAGAGTTGCTCAGATATCGCTTAAGACAGAGAAAGAACCTGGAGAGACATACAGTGTACCAGGAACATTAGCTGATCCAACAAACATTAAAGGCAAAGCTCTGGCTTAATAAAGCCTCTATCTAGATCTGGCATGAGGTCTTTCCTTGTGGAGAAGATTGGCAGAAGTATAAAGGCAGTTCTGGCCCCAACCTTTAAATGATACTGGTTTTAAGGTCCCTGGGCATGGCTTTTTTGAGAAAAAAATTAAAGATAAAAGTCAAAGGGTATTTGACAGAGACCACCAATTGAATCCCCAAATTTGTTTTCTCCTTCATCCTTTAGTAGTAGTAAGTTCCTGAATTTTAGCAATGCACAGACCACTCAGAATCAAGATTCCTATTTCAGGTGCTTGTGATGCTTCATGCTGCTGCCCTGCAGTCCATGTAACCTCATGGCAGCCCTGGATGACAGGTTCAGGCATCAGGCACACATGGAGTCTTTCTATTCTTTCTTCTCTGAAGCTGTGGAAGGACAAGTGTGGGCATAACCTGGACCTGTAGGGACAACTGCCCTCGGCCAATGGGGGATGGTAGTGGATGGATAGAGGCCGCCACCTCCTCTTCCTTAGATGGACTAATTCTGAGCTGTGTTCTACAAGGTTCCCCAAAGGCCTCCTGTGGGTTTGAACCCCAGATGCCTAGAGCAGCAAGAAGCTCAATGACACTCCCTCTACTGGCTTTTCTTCTTCCCTTGACTCACTTTTATTACTCAGTCACTTCTATATTTTGGAAGTATCTCCTAAGTAAAGTACTTGTGCCCAAGTCCTTATTTCAGGGTCTGCTTTTGAAGAAACCCCAACTAACACAATTATGTTTCCCAGCTTTTCTTGCAGCCAGATGTCACTATGAAACTCTGATCTGCTTCCCTGTGCTGTTACTCTATAAATTGTGGTGACTCTTTTGTTTCCCTTAGTCACCAGTGCTAGAATATGGCCTGTTGTCTCAACTTTCTTAGTATAGCAGTTAAGATTTTGAACTTTAGAGCCCTAGAGCCAGATTTCTAGGGTTCAAATCCTGGCTTGGCCACTTGTCAGCTGTACGATCTTTGGATGGCAGCTTAATCTTGCTGTGTCTCAGTTTCTTCATTTGTAAAGAAAATATATATAATGATGATAATAGTAATCTTGTTGTGGGTGCTAAGTAAGGAAACATATGTAAAGTCATGAGAAAAATGTCTGATAGATTGTAATAGTCTGTTTTGTGTTACTGTAATAGAATACTTAAGCTTGGGCAATTTATAAAGATAAGAGATTTATTCAGTTTATGATTCTGTAGGCTGGGAAGTTCAAGATTGGGCAGCTGCATCTGCTGAGGGCCTCAGGCTTCCACTCATGGAAGAAAGTAGAAGGGGAGTGGGCATGTGCAAAGAGATCACACAGTGAGAGAGGAAGCAAGAGAGACAAACCAAGGAAGCCAGAACCTTTTTAACAACCTGGTCTTTCAGGAACTAATTCATTCTTATGAGAACCAGAACTCACTTATCCCTGCAGGAGGGCATTACTCTATTCATGCGGGATCCACCTCCTACTAGGTCCCACCTTCCAACACTGCCACATTGGGATCAAATTTCAACATGAGTTTTGTTGGGGACAAGCCACATCCAAACCATAGCATAATGTTAAATCATAAAAATACTGTTATATATATTCTTAATAAAATATCTAACCACTTCTTGATAAATAAAAATGGTTGATTCCCATACTTGCGCCCAGGTCACCAAAGTGTGAATGATTCGGAGACCAAGGCAAGAACTCTGGCTCTGGAATCAAATCAGGAGAATGCCTTAATTGCGACTGTGCTGCTATTGTTGAGAAGACAACTTGACAACTCACTGTTGGTGAAGTAACTTTCTGAAGACTTGAACCTCATGCATTTCCTCCAGAAACAGACACAGGTGGAGGACTTAAGGTTAGGGATGAGGAGAACATGATGATAGGGCCATGTGGCACCTCAGGGACTTGTTAATCGGTCATGTAATTAGGAGTCTCTTGCTTGGCTCTGCTTGCTCTAATGTTTGTGTGGTTTGCTCTAATGTTTGTCTGTGTAATGTGAGAAGAGACAAGCCAAATAGAAAATAAAGATGGTTTCTTGCTTCTCATGAGATGCTTATACCTTGTCCATAGGCACTGAGACACACTCATTCAGCTTAATTTCAAGAAGGCTTATTTCGTGTCTATATTAAACCCATCAAGAATCTCAGCTTAGGATCCCTAAACTGAAAATGAAACTGTCGTTGGATAGATCTTTTAATCTTGGAAACAAATTTGGGGAAAGAAAAGCCTTTTTTTAAAGGTGGAATATGTTTTGAAAATGTTGCAGACAGTGCTACAAGACATGAACAAAGACTTAAGTATCAAAAGATAATGTTCACTCTGTGTTCCTAGTTTGGACCACTCAGAAATTTCCATCTCAAGAGTGATTCCTTTTCAATAAGGAGTTGGAAAAAGCTAATTAGGTGAATGGGGTTCTATTGTTTTTGTCATGTGAAAATAATGGATTCATTTTTAATGCTTTTTTAATGATAATTAAAAACATAGCATACTTGCTAAGTGTCAGTACTGCCTTGCCTCATTGAATCTCAAATTGATCTGATGAGATGAACAATTTTATTTTCCCATTTTACAGATGAGAGTATTGAGGCATAGAGAGGTTAAGTAACTTAACAACACCACCAAACTAGGATTTGACTTTGGATAATCTGGCTGGAAGCTCACTATCATAACAATCATATTATGAGACAACTGTGGCTCAAAGTTTAAATTCGTTTATTATATTTCCTGAAAAATCTAAAATTTGAAATTTGGGACTTTAAAAAACTTTTATTCCTAACAGACACTGATGGTCTTCTAATTGTTTTCTCCTCTATGTTATATTCATTTTTACTCTCTGTTTTTCTAATTGAAATTAGAAATAAAATTCTTATAACTGAAAATTCACCATTTTAACTATTTTAAGAGTATAACTCAGTGGTTATACTCTTAAAATTTGTAATATTATGCAATCATTGCTAACATCTAATTCCAAAGAATGTCACCCCAAAAGAAAACCCTGTGCCCATTAAATAGTAACTCTCCATTCTACCTTCCCCTTAGCCTCTGGCAAACTTAGTGTACTTTATGTCTCTACGGATTTGCCTATTCTGTACATTTTCTGAAAATGGAATTATATAATATGTGGCCTTTTTAGCCTGACTTTTTTTAGCTTAGCATAATATTTTAAAGTTTATCTATGTTGTAGTATATATTAGTACTTCATTTCTTCTTATGGCTTTATAATATTCCATTGTATGGATATGACATATTTTTGTTATCCATTGATAAGTTATGGGGCATTGGCTGTTTCTACTTTTTGGCCATTATGAGTAATGCTTATGTAAACATTTATGTACAATTTTTATGTAGACATATGTTTTCACTTCTCTTGGATATACATATAGGAGTTGAATTGCTGAGTCATATGATGATACTATGTTTAACTTTCTGAGAAGCTGCCAGAATATTTTCTAGTGGCTGTACCATTTTATACCCTCATCAGCAATGTATAAGGGTTCCAGATCTTTTCTAACACTTATTATTTTGTCTTATAGCCATTCTAGTGGATGTAAGTGGTATTTCATTGTGATTTTGATTTGCATTTTCCTACTGACTAACAATGTTCAGAATATTTTCATGTGCTTATTGCTCATTTGTACATCTTCTTTGGAGAAATGTTTATTCAAGTCCCATTCTCATGTTTTAATGAAGTTGTTTGTCTTTTTGTAAGAGTTCTCTATGCATTCTGGTTACTAGACCCTTATCAGATACACGGTTTGCAAATATTTTCTCCCTTTATGTGGATTGTCTTTAGACCTCTTAGTAGTGTTCTTTGATGCACAAGACATTTTAGTTTTAGTGAGTGAAATTTATCTCTTTTCTTTGTTACTGCTTGTGCTTTGGTGTTGTAGTTAAGAAACCACGGCCTAATCCAAGGTCATAAAGATTTGCATCTATTTTTTCCTTCGAAGAGTTTTATCACTTTCATTGAGGTCTTTGATTCATTTTAGTGATTTTTTTATATGATGTTGAGGAAGGGGCTCAAATTCATTCTTTTCTATGTGGATATTCAGTTGTCCTAGAACCATTGTTGAAAAGAATAGTCTTTCCTCATGAAATGACTTTTGTATCCTTGTTGGAAATCACATGATGTATGGGTTTATTTCTGGATTCTCGATTTTATCACATTGATACATATGTTTATCCTTATGCCAGTAACACATTTTTGTTTACCGTATCTTTGTAATAAGTTTTGAAGCCAGAAAGTATGAGTCCTCCAAATTTATTCTTTTTTTTTTCTTTTTTGAGATGGATTCTTGCTCTGTCACCCAGGCTGGAGTGCAGTGGTGTGACCTCGGCTCACTGCAACTTCCACCTCCCAGGTTCAAGTGACTCTACTGCCTCAACCTCCCGAGCATCTGGGACTATAGGCGCCCACCACCACACCTGGTTAATTTTTTGTAATTTTAGTAGAGAAAGGGTTTCATCATGTTAGCCAGGATAGTCTCGATCTCCTGACCTCGTGATCCACCTGCCTCGGCCTCCCAAAGTTCTGGGATTACAGGTGTGAGCAACTGTGCCCAGCCCTTCCAACTTTATTCTTATTTTCAAAGATTATTTTAGCTATTTGTATTATCCTATGATTTCATATAATACTTAGGATTAGCTTGTCCATTTCTATACAAAAGAAACCTGGAATTTTGATAGGAATTTAATTGAAAATATAGATAAGCTTGGGAAGTATTGCCATTTTAAGAATATTAAGTCTTTCAATCCATGATTATGAGGCTTTTCTCCAAGTTATTTAGGTCCTCTTTAATTTCTTCAGACAATATGTTGTTGTTTTGTTCTAAAGTTTTTGCAATTACTTTGTTACATTTATTCATAAGTACTTTATTTCTTTTGATGATATTGCAAATGGAATTTACTTTTATTTTGTTTGTTCACTGCAAATATATAGAAATCAATATTTGAATATTGATCTTGCAACCTGCAACTTTGCCAAACTCACTGATGGTTTGGATATTTGTCCCCTCTACATCTCATGTTAAAATGTAATTCTCAGTGTTAGAAATGGAGCCTGGTGGGAGATAATTGGATCATCGAGGCAGATCCCTAATGAATTCTTTAGCACCATCCCTTTGGTAATAAGTTAGTTCTTGCTCAGTTAGTTCATGTGAAATCTGATTGTTAAAAAGCATGTGGCACCTCCCGCCTCACTCTCTCTTTCTCCAGCTCTTATGATGTGATGCACCTCTTCCTCCTTTACCTTCTACCATGATTGTAAGCTTCCTCAGACCCTCAGTAGAAACAGATGCTGGCACCATGCTTACTGTACACCCTGCAAAACTGTGAGCTAACTACACTTCTCTTCTTTATAAATTACCCAGTCTCAGGTATTCCTTTATAGTAAAGTCAATGGCCTAATACAGAAAACTAGTATTGAAGAGTGGGACATTGCTATGCAGATACCTGCAAATGTGGAAGCAGCTGTGGAACTGGGTAATGGACAGAGGTTCATAGAGTTTGGAGGGCTCAGAAGAAGACAGGAAGATGAGAGAAAGTTTGGAACTTTTTAGAGACTTGTTAAGTAGTTGTGACCAACATGCTGATAGGGATGTGAATAGTGAAGGCCAGGCTGATGAGATCTCAGATAAAAATGAGAAACTTATTGGGAACTGTAGTAAAGATCACCTGTGTTATACCTTCGCAAAGAACTTGGCTACATTGTGTTTATGTCCTAGGGATCTTTAGAAGTTTGAACTTAACAGTGATAACTTAGGACATATGGTTGAAGAAATTTCTAAGCAGCAAAGCATTCAAAGGCATTCAAGGTTTGGACTGGCTGCTTCTAAAATGCTATATTCATATGTGGGAGCAAAGAAATGACTTAAAGTTGGAACTTACATTTAAAAGGGAGGCAGAGCATAAAAGTTTGGAAAATTTGAAGCCTAGTTATGTGATAGAAAAGAAAAGCCCATTTTCTGGGGAACAATCCAAGTGAGTTGTGGAGTATTCACCTGCTAGAGTGATTAGCATGACTAAAAGGGAGCCAGATGCTGATAGCCAAGACAATTGGAAAAAAGCCTGGGAGACTTTTCAGAGATCAATGAGGCAGCATTTTTCATCAGAGGAAAATAGGCCTAGAAGGAAAGAATAATTTCTTAAGAACCCTAATTTCCTAGGGTTCTGCCACCCTGTGCAGCCTCAGGACACTGCTCCCTGTATTCAGGCTGCTCCAGCCTCAGCCTCAGATCAAAGGTCCCCAGGTACAGCTTGGGATACTGCTTCAGAAGGCACAAGCTATAAGCCTTGGTGGCTTACATGTGGTGGTAAGCCTGTGGGCCCACAGAATACAGGAGTGATGAAGGCTTGGTGGCTTCCACCTAGATTTCAGAGGATGTATCAGAAAGCCTGGGCTGGGCATGGTGGCTCATGCCTGTAATCCCAGTACTCTGGGAGGCTGAGGCAGGTAGATCATTTGTGATCAAGAGTTTGATACCAGCCTGACCAACACAGTGAAACCCTGTCTCTACTAAAAATACAAAAAAAAATATTAGTGGGGTGTGGTGGTGCATGTGTGTAGTCCCAGATACTTGGGAGGCTGAGGCAGAAGAATAGCTTGGACCCGGGAAGCAGAGGTTGCAGTGAACCAAGATTGCAGCACTGCAACTCCAGCCTAGGTGATGGAGCAAGACTCTGTCAAAAAGAAAGAAAGAAAGAAAAAGAGAGAGAGAAAGAAATAAATAAAGAGAGAGGAAGGAAGGAATGGAGGAAGGAAGGGAAGAAAGGAAGGAAGATAGAAAAGAAAGAAAGAAAGAGAAAGAAAGGAAGGAAAGGAAAGAAAAGAAAAAGAAAGAAAGAAAAGGAAGGAAGGAAGAAAGGAAAGAAAGGAAAGGAAGGAAAGGAAGAAAGGAAGAAAGAAAAAAGAAAGAAAGAAAAAAAAGAAGAAAAGAAAAGAAAAGAAAAAAAAGAAAAGAAAAAGAAATCCTGTTGTCCAAAAAGAAGACTGCCACAGTGGTAGAGGCCCCACAGAGAAACTCAACTAGAGCAAAGCTAATGGAAAATGTGGGGCTGGATCTCCCACACGGAGTCCCCATTGGGGCACTACCTAGTGGAGCAGTGGGAAGAAGACCACTGCCCTTCAGACCCCAAAACAGTAGATCCATTGGTAGCTTGCATCTGGAGCCTGGAAAGGCTTCAAGGACTCAATTCCAACCTGTAAGGGAGCTACGTGGGCTGCATCCTGCAAAGCCACAGGGGTGGGGCTGCCCAAGGCCTTGGGAGCCCACTCTTCACATCAGGATGTGGGATATGGAGTCGAGGATTATGTTGGAACCTTAGGATTTAATGCCTGCTCTGCTGGGTTTCACACTTGTGTGGGGTCTATTATTCCTTTCTTTTGGACAATGTCTCCCTTTTGGAACAGGAATGTTTACTTAATGCCTGTATCATTATTGTAACTTGGAATTAAATAACTTGTTTTGATTTTATAGGTTCATAGGTGGAAGGAGATGAGTCTCAGATGAGACTTAGGACTTTGGATTTGATGCTGGAATGAGTTAAGACTTTGGGGGTCTGTTTGGAAGAGATGATTGTATTTTGCAATATGAGAAGGACATGAAATTTGGGGGACTGGGGGCAGAACGATATGGTTTAGTTATTTGTTCCCTCTAAATTTCATATTGAAATGTAATCCCCAGTGATGGAGGTGGGGCCTTGTGGGAGGTAATTGGATCATGGGAGTGGGTCCCTCATGCATGGTTTAGCACCATTCCTTTGGTGATATGTTAGTTCTTACTCATGCAATATCTAGTTGTTTAAAAGTGTGTGAAACCTCTCCCCTCATTCTCTCTTGCTTCTGCTCTTGCCATGTGATGTGCCTGCTCCCCCTTCACCTTCCACCATGATTGTAAGCTTCCTCAGGCCCCAGCAGAAGCAGATGCTGCCACCATGTTTCCTGTACAACCTGCAGAATTGAGAGCTCATTAAATTTCTGTTCTTTATAAATTACCCAGTCTCGGGTGTTCCTTTATAGTAATGCAAGTGGACTAATGCACTTACTTATTAGCTCTAATCATTTTTTCATGAATTTTTAAAAAGTATTATTTCTATAGAAGATGATGTCATCTTATATGTAGAAAAGACATAATTTTACTTCTTTATTCCCAATCTGCATGTGTCTTTCATTTCTTTTTCTTGCCTAATGGCCCTGGCTAGAGCTTCAAGGACAATGTTGGATAGAAGTAGGGGGAGTAGACTTTGTCTTTTTCCTGAACTTAGGAGGAAAGCATTCAATTTTGTCACCATTAAGTATGACATTAGCTGCGGGTTTTTCATTGATGTCCTTTATTAAGTTGAAGAAGGCTCCTTCTATTCCTAGTTTGTTGAGTTTGTTGTGTATTTTTACAGTAAAAAGTTGTTGTATAGTAAAAGGGTGGTGTACATTTTCTGTATCTTTTTTAACACACTGGTCAAGTGCTCTTGTTAAAATACAAAGTAGACCATGCTACTCTTGTGTAGGGATATCCAATCTTTCTTAGATTAAAACCAATATCCTCATCATTGCTTACAAGGAACTAAAAGTTTGGTCTTCTTATCCCTCTGATATCGTCTCATTTTTCTCTTTTCCATGCTCTCTCCTTTCCATTTACAATGACCTTCTCATTGTTTTTCAAACATTCTGGGAAAGTGTCTTTCTCTATGCTACATTGTTTTTGCTTGAAACCTTCATCCCCAGATATCCTGTTGGCGAAGTTCCTCTCCTTCCTGAAATCTTTGCCCAATTTTCACCTTCTCATTGAGGCCTTCCCTGACCCCTTTATGTAAGTTTGACCATCTTCACAACATTCTGAAACCTTCATATTCTATCCAGCTTTATTAATAATTGTTATCTTCTATGTGCTGCACAATTTATTTGTTTATTGTGCTTATTGTCTACTCTCTATTTCTTCCAGTAGAATTGAGGCTCCACCAGGGCAGGGATTTCTATCTGTTTTGCTCACTGAATGTAACCTTAATACTTAGAAGAAGGTCTGAGACATAGTAAGTGCTCATTTTTGGGGTGAATGTTCTAGGCAATAGCGTGTTGGTAAATGTTTAACAACAAGCTCTTCAGGAGAAAAAACAAACCCTGATTTGTAGCATTTGTCAATTTTCATGGTGCAAATACTCCCACCCTTGCTGATTTCAAGCTACCAACAAGATGTTACTGAGTGAAGAGTTAGGAAGATGTGAACACAGCTGGCTTTCCCAGCACAACACTTGTCCTGTGCCAAGGATAACATATGGAATTTATCTCCTATGAAAACTCTGATCAACTGGCAGAGTCTGTATAGACACATTGTTGAAAAGGATACTGAAACTTGGCCCAGGCTCTGCAGGAAAATGTGTCCCAATAATTGGGAATGCTGCATAGACATAGGAAGGGCATTTGTCATTCCATTTTAGAAAATTTATTTAGGAAAGAGATAATGGGGATCCTGAAATATCTTTATTTTTCCAGTTTGCTTTTTGCCCCTTTTAAAATGTTTTCTCTCTTCTTACGAGCCCCCACGTTTTCAGCTGTACCACAGATGAGAAATTTTCCTAATGGGAGAAGCATTTATTTATACAAAATATAGTTTTAAAATACTTTTAATTTCTAAGCCAGTGAAATACTGTGAGTATCATGGTTATTGTGGCAGTATTCGTTGTATAGGAACTCTTGTAGAGGTCAAGTGTTTGTGTCAAGCAACTGTCAAATCACCATCTCCATTTGTTTTGTGAGTTAGAAACGCCTTCAAAAGTGGATGATTCTTTTTCTTTTTTCTTTTTCTGTTTTGATGAATGAGTGCCTGAAAAGCTAAGGAAAACATTTATTTGGGATCTCAGAGTACATGGAAAACCTTCAAAATAACATAATGAAGTCCTACTATTTTGGTAAATTAGCTGCCCAGGTAGAAGAGAAAGCAGGTGAGACATAAAAGAGATAGGAAGCTCTTTAGGATGGCACTGCCACAGGCATCAGCCAGCAGGTGGTAAAGGTGCTGCCCCCCGGGTCTCCAGATAGCAAATAGCTGGTTAGGAAGCCGATTGATGAGCCTCCTGAAAAGATGAAAGAGAAGGGAAAGAGAAAGAGAAAGGAGGTGATGACAGTTTCTGATGTTATAATTTTTATCCCTAAAAGCAGAACAAAGACTAAATTTATAGTTCTTTTAAAAATATGCCTCTTTCTTCTTTTATTTTACTACTAGGGATTGGGTAGAATTTATTTGACTCTATTTGAGATCAGAGAAGGCCATGCATAGAAAATGGTAGTGGATGAACCCACAGTTGCTCCAACATTTTTTTCAACAAATGCTTATTCAACAAATATTGAATGAGCACGTACGCTGTGTGCCATTCTTCTAGGCCCTAAAAATATGATGGTAGAAAACAGTCCAAACTGTTAAAGGGCAAACTTATTGAAGGTAAAATTATGACTCTTCAAGAAATATAAAATGAGACTGGGTCTAAGATTTTATTTAACTGATTTATTAATGAGAGAACCAATAACATACTACAACTGGTTCAAAAGAGAATTACAAGAACCTAATGTATATAAGTAGTAAGGAATGCTGAAAAGAATTTTCAGATGGATGCAGAATTGATCTGTCTATAGGGAATAGCTAATTGCATTCCACAGAACATAAATCATTTGCATTTCTATGGACAAAAATCATTTGTTTTATTATCAGTTTTCTACAACTTACAGAGTTATAAACTACCTCAAAGTCAATAAAAGGCAGACAATTCCAGAAGCAGGCTCTGAAAGGACACCAGGAATCTGCATTTCTCTAATTTCAAAGTATGATATGATTTTCTCAAGTAACACTCAGTAAATATTTGATCAATGAATAAATAGTGAACCAGAAACAAAGGAAGAGCATATTTCAAGAAGAAAAGTGTGATCAACTGTGTCAAATGCTGCGGAGAGGGCAGGAACGATGAGAATTAAGAACTGATCACCGATTTGGTAACATGGAGGCTTTAGTGGAATTCGGGGGGGCAAAAGCTCAATTAGAGTGGGCTCAAGTGCAAATGGAAACTGAGGAAGCAGGGAGAACTAGGCCATTGTTTGGGAGTAGCTTTACCAGAAAAGGGAACAGAGAAATGAGGCTTTAGCTAGCAGAAAACATGAAGTCAAGGGAAAACATTTGATTGATTGATTGATTTTCTTTTAAAAATTTTTTTTATTGTACTTTAAGTTCTAGGGTACATGTGCACAATATGCAGGTTTGTTACATATGTATACATGTGCCATGTTGGTGTGCTGCACCCATTAACTCGTCATTTACATTAGGTATATCTCCTAATGCTATCCCTCCCCCCTCCCCTCACCCCACAACAGGCCCTGGTGTGTGATGTTCCCTTTCCTGTGTCCAAGAGTTCTCATTGTTCAATTCCCACCTATGAGTGAGAACATGTGGTGTTTGGTTTTTTGTCCTTGTGATAGTTTGCTGAGAATGATGGTTTCCAGCTTCATCCATGTCCCTGCAAAGGACATGAACTCATCCTTTTTTGTGGCTGCATAGTATTCCACGGTGTATATGTGCCACATTTTCTTAATCCAGTCTATCATTGTTGAACATTTGGGTTGGTTCCAAGTCTTTGCTATTGTGAATAGTGCCACAATAAACATATGTGTTCATGTGTCCTTTATAGCAGTATGATTTATAATCCTTTGGGTATATACCCAGTAATGGGATGGCTGGGTCAAATGGTATTTCTAGTTCTAGATCCCTGAGGAATCGCCACACTGTCTTCCACAATGGTTGAACTAGTTTACAGTCCCACCAACAGTGTAAAAGTGTTCCTATTTCTCCACATCCTCTCCAGCACCTGTTGTTTCCTGACTTTTTAATGATCACCATTCTAACTGGTGCGAGATGGTATCTCATTGTGGTTTTGATTTGCATTTCTCTGATGGCCAGTGATGATGAGCATTTTTTCCTGTGTCTGTTGGTGGCATAAATGTCTTCTTTTGAGAAGTCTCTGTTCATATCCTTTGCCCACTTGTTGACAGGGTTGTTTGATTTTTTCTTGTACATTTGTTTATATTCTTTGTAGATTCTGGATATTAGCCATTTGTCAGATGAGTAGATTGCAAAAGTTTTCTCCCTTTCTGTAGGTTGCTGGTTCACTCTGATGGTAGTTTCTTTTGCTGTGCAGAAGCTCTTTTGTTTACTTAGATCCCATTTGTCAATTTTGGCTTTTGTTGCCATTGCTTTTTGTGTTTTAGATATGAAGTCCTTGCCCATGCCTATGTCCTGAATGGTATTGCCTGGGTTTTCTTCTAGGGTTTTTATGGTTTTAGATCTAACATTTAAGTCTTTCATCCATCTTGACTTAATTTTTGTATAAGGTGTAAGGAAGGGATCCAATTTCAGCTTTCTACATATGGCTAACCAGTTTTCAAGGGAAAACATTTTAACAGATGAAAGATAATTCAGCATTTAGTATGCTAGAGATAAATTGATAAAATATCAACAGTAGGGAGGGAATGACTGTGAGAGGGAAGGTCATGAGTAGGTGAGAGGGAAGCATGTGCAGCTTAAGTGGAGAATTGCCTGAGGTCAAAGAATGGAAAATTCATCGTTCACTAGGAGTTTTCTTCTTCTGTCTGAATTAAAAAACAACAATAACAACAAATATAAATCTGAAAATAATTTAAGAAGAGCCACCAGACATACCCCAGAGAATTTACTAAAAGGTGGCTAAAGCAACTCTACATGGTGGCTGTCATCTCATCCCTACTTGGGGACTGTGCTGTGTAATATGGTAGCTACCAGCCAGATACAGCTATTTAAATACAAATTAATTAAAATTAAATACAACTGAAATTTTCAGTTTCTCAATCATTCTAACTATATTTGAAGTGCTCAATAACCACATGATGTTAGTGCTATTGCACTGGACAGTACAAACGTAGCATTATTTTCAGCATCACATGAAGTTCTGTTGGAAAGAACAGAAGATTAATCTCCTGTTAATAGCTTCTCTAATAATATCAGCTCTTCTCTTTCATGGCACAGATTTTCTTCCAATGTCTATTTACATTTGGATTTCATTAGCATTTTAAAATAAAAAGCGGGAAAATGGCAACTTGATGAATATGGATGAGACATTGTCTACTCAACTTTGGAATGAGAATAATATATAATTATGCTAATTTTCTGTGGTTTAGAAGCATTGGTGGAGAATTGCTATAGTAGGCAGTCCCCCATCTTTGTGTAAAGTGCTATCATTTTCCCCTACTCTGCTGCATCAATTTTTTCCCCCCAACTGTATATTTAGGCATGCTTTAAATATGTTTCTCTGTCCTGGGCTGATTTGAGCAGAAAAGAAGCTAGAGAGATGGTAGGTGGTGAGAGAACAAGGAAATAGCAGCAAGACTACACTGGAGAGTCCTTCTTTTCCAACTGCCCCTCAAATATGGATTAGTGCAAACTTCATAGATGTATTGGTATGTGCTGATTCTCTTTCAGCTTTTAATTTCTTGAATTATCTTTTCATTACATGAGTAAACACATAAACACATTTAAAAAAATAAATTTTAAAGTTTTTTCTTATTCCTTATATTTATTGTCATTTATCTTACACAGAAAACTAATTTGAGCATCATCCCATGATGTCATTCTTTTTCATGGCTGTGTGGTATTCTATGGTATATATGTACCACATTTTTTTAAATGCAGTCCACCATTGATGGCCTCTAGGTTGATTCCATGTCTTTGCTATTGTGAAAAGTGCTATGATGAATACACGCATGTGTGTGTCTTTACGGTAGAACAATTTATATTCCTTTGGGTATACACCTGGTAATGGGATTGCTGGGTTGAATGATAACTCCATTTTAAGTTCTTTCAGAAATTGCCAAGCTGATTTCTACAGCGGTTGAACTAATTTACACTCTCACCAGTAATGTGTAAGTGCTCCCTTTGCTCTGGAACCTCACTGACATATGTTATTTTTTGACTTTTTAAAAATACCCATCCTGGCCTGGCACAGTGGCTCATGCCTGTAATCCCAGCACTTTGGGAAGCTGAGGTGGGTGGATTGCCTAAGGTCAGGAGTTCGAGACCAGCCTGGCCAACATGGTGAAACTCAGTTTCTACTAAAAATACAAAAAGTTGCCGGGCATGGTGGTGCACACATATAGCTACATCTACTTGGGAGGCTGAGGCGGGAGAATTGCTTGAACCTGGGAGGTGGATGTTGCAGTGAGCAGAAGTTGTGCTACTGCACTCCAGCCTGGGTGACAGAGCAAGCCTTTTCTATCTCTTGCTTGATTGCTCTGGTTAGTACTTCTAGTACTATGTTAATAGGAGTGGTGAGAGTGGGCATCCTCATCCTGTTCTGGTTCTCAAGGGAAATGCTTCCAGCTTTTGCCCATTCAGTATGATGTTGGCTGTGGGTTTGTCATAGATAGCTCTTATTATTTTGAGGTACATTTCTTCAATGCCAGTTTGTTGAGGGTTTTTAACATGAATGGATGTTGAAAACCTTTTCTGTGTCTATTGAGATGTGCTTTTTGTTTTAAGTTCTGTTTATAGGATGAATCACATTTATTGAGTTGCATATGTTGAACTGACCTTGCATACCAGGAATAAAGCCTACTTGATTGCACTGGATTAGCTTTTTGATGTGCTGCTGGATTCAATTTGCTAGTATTTCACTGCATCTATGTTCTTCATGGGTATTAGCTTGAAGTTTTCTTTATTTGTGGTCTCTGCCAGGTTTTGATATCAGAATGATGTTGGCCTCATAGAATGAATTAGAGAGGAGTCCCTCCTCAATTTTTTGTAATTGTTTCCGTAGAATTGATATCAGCTCTTTTATGTATGTCTGGTAGAATTTGGCTGTGAATTTGTCTGTTCTAGGGCTCTTTCTGGTTGGTAGGTATTTTTATGACTGACTTGGTTTCAGAACTAGTTATCGGTCTTCTCAGGGTTTCCATTTCTTCCTAGCTCAATCTTGGGAGGTTGTATGTTTCTAGGAATTGATTCATTTCTTCTAGGTTTTCTAGTTTGTGCATAGAAGTGTTTGAATTAGTCTCTGAGAGTTTTTATATATTTCTGTGGGATCGGTGGTAATGTCATCTTCATCATTTCTGATTGTGTTTACTTGAATTTTCTCATTTTTCTTTATTAGTTTAGCTGGTGGTCTAACAGTCTTATTTATTCTTTTAATGAACCAACTTTTGGTTTCATTGATCTTTAGTGTGAATTTTCATGTCTCAGTTTTGTTCAGTTCAGCTTGGATTTTGGTTATTTCTTTTCTTCTGCTAGCCTCAGGGTTGGTTTGCTCTTGTTTTTTCCAGTTCCTCCAGGTGTGATGTTAGGTTGTTAATTCAAGGTCTTTCTAACTTTTCAATGTAGGCATTTAGTGTTATAAACTTTCCTCTTAACACCACGTTAGCTTTGTCTTAGAGATTCTGGCATATTGTATCTTTGTTTTAATTAGTTTCAAATAATTTCTTGACTTCCGCCTTAATTTCATTCTTTACCCAAAAGTCACTCAGAAACAAGTTGTTTAATTTTCATGTAATTGTATGGTTTTGAGAGGTCTTTTTGGTATTTATTTCTATTTTTATTGTATGGTGGCCTGAGAGTGTGGCTGGTATGATAATTTCTTTTTTAATTTGTTGAGATTTGCTCTATGGCTGAGCATGTGGTCTATGTGAGAGTATGTGCCATGTGAAGATGAGAAGAATTATGTTCTGTTGTTGGGTGGAGTGTTCTGTAATTGTCTGCTAAGTTCATTTGTTCGAGTGTTGAGTTTAGGTCCCAAATGTCTTTGCTTTGTGCCTGATGATCTGTCTAACATTGTCAGTGGGATGTTTAAGTCTCCTACTATTGTTATGTAGTTATCTTAGTCTCTTTGTAGGTCTCTAAGAGCTTGTTTTATGAATCTCAGTGCTCCAGTGTTGGGTGCATATATATTTAGGATAGTTAAATGTTGTTGTTGAATTGAAGCCTTTATCATTATGTAACGCCCTTCTTTATTTTTTTGATCATTGTTGGTTTAAAGTCTATTTTATTTGAAATAAGAATAGCAACTCCTGCTCTTTTTTATTTTCCATTTGCTTAATAGACCTTTCTCTGTAGCTTTACTTTAAGCCTATGGTTGTCACTGCATGTGAGATGGGTCTCTTTAAGACAGCATACAGTTGATTCTTGCTTTTATATCCAACTTGCCACTCTGTACATTTAAGTGGGGGCATTCAGCCCATTTACATTCAAGGTTAATATTTATATGTGAGGCAGATCTTGTCATTTTGTTGTCAACTGGTTGTTATGTAGACTTGATTGTATAGTTGCTTTTTAGTGTCAGTGGGCTACGTACCTAAGTGTGTTTTTGTAATGGCAGGTAATAGTGTTTCATTTCCATGTTTAGCACCACCTTAAGGAGTGCAGGGGTTGCTATTTTTATTTTAGGCAAAACAAACTTTAAGCCAACAATGGTCATAAAGGACAAAGAAGGGCTTTACATAATGATAAAGGGTTTGATTCCACAAGAAGACCTAACTATTGTAAGTACCTATGCACCCAACACTGGAATACCCAGATTGCTCCTTAAGTTCCGTTACCTCTTGTAAACCAGATCTGGTGGTAAGAAATTACCTTAATTTACTTGTCTAGAAAGGATTTTATTTGTTCTTTGCTTATGAAGGTTAGTTTGGCTGGATAGGAAACTCTTGGTTGGAATTTTTTTCTTTAAGAATGGTAAATATAGGCTTCTAATCTCTCCTGGCTTGTAAGGTTTCTGCTGAAAGATCTGCCGTTCACCTGATGGAATTCCTTTTGTATGTGATCTTTCCCTTCTGTCTAGCTGCCTTTAATATTTTTTTTTCATGTTGGCCTTGGAGAATCTGATGACGATATGTCTTGGGGATAGACATTTTGTATAGTATCTCGCAGGGGTTCTCTGAATTTTCCAAATTTGCATATCAATCTCCCTAGTAAGACTGGGAAAATTTTCATGGATAATATCCTCAAATATGATTTTCAAAATGCTTCCCCTCTTTTCCTCTCTTTCTGGGATGCCATGCGTTGTATGTTTGATCTCTTTGCATAATCCCGTATTTCTTGGAGCTTTTTTCTAAGTTTTACATTCTTTTTTCTTTATGTTTGTTTGACGGAGCTTTTTTTTCTTTTTTTTTTTTAGAACTGGTCTTCTAGCTTAGAGACTTTTATCCTCAGCTTGGTCTATTTTGCTGTTAATACCTCTAATTGTGTTATAAAATTCTTGTAATGAATTTTTTAAGCTCTAGAGGATGTTTTGTTCTTTCTTAAAATGGCTATTTTGCCTTTCAGCTCTTGTATTGTTTTACTGGATTCCTTAGATTCCTTGGATTGGTTTCAACTTTCCCCTGAATCTCAATGATTCTTGTTGCTATCCAGATTCTGAATTCTATGTGTGTCATTGCAACCATTTTAGTCTGGCTCAGAACCATTGCTGGGGAGCTAGTGCAGTCATTTGAAGGTCAGAAGTCACTCTGGGTTTCAGAGTTGCCAGAGTTCTTGTGCTGGTTCTTTATCAATCGTGTGGGCTGATGTTCCTTTAATGTTTGAAGTTGCTTTCCTTTGGATATGGCTTTTTGCTCTTACATTCTTTGATACCCTTTAGGGTTTAACTGATATATAAGTTGGACTTAGTTGATTGGCTTCATTTCTGGATGACTTTAGGGGGCCACAGCACTCCTGGGCTGTGTGTGCTAACACTGGGTGGCTGAGACCAGACACTTGGTTTTTTTCTCTGGCTTCTCGAGGTTAAGCACCTTATGTGCTGGAGGGGCTAAGGTGTTTCCAGTTTGTTGACAACAACACTCTGATAAGGGCTGACAGCAATATCACATCAGTGGGTGATAGTGAGGCAGGAGGAATCCCTGCAGGTGGGTCCTGCATGTGTGTGCAGGCAGAGGGTAGCAAATATTTATCTATTTATTATGTTTATTGGTAATTTTCTTCTTCCTTCATAAAATATAATACCCATGAAGTCAGGAATATTTGACTATTTGTTTCTTGCCTGATACTTGGTATATACTTAATACTTATTAAATAAATGCATACATAATTTAAAATCAGAACAGCATTAAAAAAAACTTTTGGAAAATAATATAAACAACCAGATCAGGAAGTAGAGGTCCAAGTATGGAGGAAGCTGAAATTTGGCATGATTTTTAAGAAATAGTAGAATGTAATAAGGGACTCCATTAAGCATTGATAGTTGTGTTCTCTACTTACAAGAGTCATGAAATAGGAAAAAATAGAGATGGTATACTACGTGGCCTCTGATGAAAGAAAAACAGTTGTAATTATATAGATGCTTATAGTTTTACACTTTTAGAATAAAATATGCAAAAAGAATAAAAATAATTAGGGCTAATACCGGAATATTAATATTACCAATCTTGATAGTGTAAATCTATAGGTAGGGGGATTGGGAAGGTAGAAGAAGGTAAGGTGGAATGAATTAAAATGGGCCTAATATCTTCATCTTCTAATAAGAGGAACTAAGATATACTTTTGAAGGTTTATAGAACAAGAAAATGTCTTTTAAAATGCAAATATGTTTGCCAAATTTTACTCACTTGAGTTTTACTGTACCTTACAAAATCTGTATTTTATTTACTTAAATTTTCTTTTGTTTAAAATAATTTATCACTTAAACACGTTTTTATAATCTTCATATCAGTGAAACAAAAACCTCATTTTTTATGTAAGTAGGAGTTATTTATAACAACAGTAAGTTGATTTAATTAATTATATTTATTTATATTTGAAACGATGTTTCACTCTGTCACCCAGGCTGGAGTGCAGTGGCGCCATCTCAGCTCACTGCAACCTCTGTTTCCTGGGTTCAAATGATTTTCCAGCCTCAACATCCCGAGTAGTTGGGATTACAGGTGTCTACCACCATGTCCGGCTAATTTTTGTATTTTAGTAGAGATGGGGTTTCACGAAGTTGACCAGGTTGGTCTCGAACTCCTGACTTCAAGCAATCTACCTCCCTCGGCGTCACAAAGTGCTGGGATTACAGGAGTGAGCCACTGCACCCAGCCAATTTATTTTTTATTATTAACAATTTTTTAATTTTTAATTTTTGTGGGTACATAGTAGGTGTATATATTTACGGGGTACGTGAGATGTTTTGATACAGGCAGAGAATATTTATCTTATTTTATTCATTTATTTTTAAATTTATTTTTTATTTCAATAGGTTTTTTGGGGAACAGGTGTTGTTTGGTTACATGAATAAGTTCTTTAGTGGTGATTTCTGAGATTTTGGTGCATGTATCACCCAAGCAGTGTACACTGTACCCAATGTGTAGTCTTTTATCTCTCACCACCCTCCCACCTTTTCTCAGAGTCCCTAAAGTCCATTTTATAATTCTTATGCCTTTGCGTCCTCATGGCATAGCTCCCAATTATGACGGAGAACATACAATATTTGGTTTTCCATTCCTGAGGTACTTTGCTTAGAATAATAATCTCAAATTCCACCCAGGTTGCTGTGAATGCCATTATTTCATTCCTTTTTATGCCTGAGTAGTGTTCAATAGTATACATCTACCACATTTTCTTTATCCACTTGTTGACTGATGGGCATTTGGACTGATTCCATATTTTTGCAATTGCGAATTGTGCTGCTGTAAACATGCATGTGCAAACATCTTTTTCGTATAATGACTTCTTTTCCTCTGGGTAGATACCTAGTAGTAGGATTCTGGATCAAATGATAGATCTACTTTTAGTTCTTTAAGGAATCTTTACATTGTTTTACTTTTTCTTTTTTTTCTTCTTTTTTTTATTATTATACTTTAAGTTCTAGGGTACATATGCACAACGTGCAGGTTTGATACATAGGTATACATGTGCCATGTTGGTTTGCTTCACCCATCAACTCGTCATTTATTTCTCCTAATGCTATCTCTCCCCCAGCCTCCCACCCCCCGACAGGCCCTGTGTGTGATGTTCCCCGCCCTGTGTCCAAGTGTTCTCATTGTTCAATCCCCACCTATGGGTGAGAACATGGTGTGTTTGGTTTTCTGTCTTTGTGATAGTTTGCTGAGAATGATGATTTCCAGCTTCATCTATGTCCCTGCAAAGGACATGAACTCATCCTTTTTTATGGCTGCATAGTATTCCATGGCGTATATGTGCCACATTTTCTTAATCCAGTCTATCATTGATGGATATTTGGGTTGGTTCCAAGTCTTTGCTATTGTGAATAGTGCTGCAATAAACATATGTGTGCATGTGTCTTTATAGCAGCATGATTTATAATCCTTTGGGTATATATACTCAGTAATGGGATTGCTGGGTTAAATGGTATTTCTATTTCTAGATCCTTGAGGAATTGCCACACTGTCTTCCACAGTGGTTGAACTAGTTTACACTCCCACCAACAGTGTAAAAGCGTTCCTATTTCTCCACATCCTCTAAAGCATCTGTTGTTTCCTGACTTTTTAATTATCGCCATTCTAATTGGCACGAGAAGGTATCTCATTGTGGTTTCGATTTGCATTTCTCTGATGACCAGTGATGATGAGCATTTTTTCATGTGTCTGTTGGCTGCATAAATGTCTTCTTTGAAGAAGTGTCTGTTCATATCCTTTGCCCACTTTTTGATGGGGTTGTTTGTTTTTTTCTTGTAAATTTGTTTGATTTCTTTGTAGATTCTGGATATTAGTCCTTTGTCAGATGGGTAGATTGCAAAAATTTTCTCCCATTCTGTAGGTTGCCTGCTCACTCTGATGGTAGTTTACTTTGCCATACAGAAGCTCTTTTGTTTAATCAGATCCCATTTGTCTATTTTGGCTTTTGTTGCCATTGCTTTTGGTGTTTTAGTCATGAAGTCCTTGCCCATGCCTATGTCCTGAATGGTATTGACTAG
This sequence comes from Pan troglodytes, assembly GCF_028858775.2. Lineage (NCBI taxonomy): Eukaryota > Metazoa > Chordata > Mammalia > Primates > Hominidae > Pan > Pan troglodytes. The sequence continues at coordinate 23,304,083 of NC_072419.2, forward strand.
GTTTCCTTCTAGGGTTTTTATGGTTGTAGGTCTAACATCTAAGTATTTAATCTATCTTGAATTAATTTTTGTATAAGGTGTAAGGAAGGGATGTAGTTTCAGTTTTCTACACATGGCTAGCCGGTTTTCCCAGCACTATTTATTAACAGGAGATCTTTCCCCATTTCTTGTTTTTGTCAGGTTTGTCAAAGATCAGATAGTTGTAGATGTGTGAGGTTATTTCTGAGGCCTCTGTTCTGTTCCATTGTTCTATATATCTGTTTTGGTACCAGTACTATGCTGTTTTGGTTACTGTAGCCTTGTAGTATAGTTTGAAGTGAGGTAGCGTGATGCCTCCAGCTTTGTTCTTTTGGTTTAGGATTGTCTTGGCAATGTGGGCTCTTTTTTAGTTCCATATGAACTTTAAAGTAGTTTTTTTTCCAATTCTGTGAAGAAAGTCATTAGTAGCTTGATGGGGATGGCATTCAATCTATAAATTACCTTGGGCAGTATGGCCATTTTCACAATATTGATTCTTTCTATCCATGAGCATGGAATGTTCTTCCATTTGTTTGTGTCCTCTTTTATTTCGTTGAGAAGTGGTTTGTAGTTCTCCTTGAAGAGATCCTTCACATCCCTTGTAAGTTGGATTCCTAGGTGTTTTATTCTCCTTGTAGCAATTGTGAATGGGAGTTCACTCATGATTTGGCTCTCTGTTTGTCTGTTATTGGTGTATAGGAATGCTTGTGATTTTTGCACATTGATTTTGTATCCTGAGACTTTGCTGAAGTTGCTTATCAGCTTAAGGAGATTTTGGGCTAAGACGATGGGGTTTTCTAAATATACAATCATGTCATCTGCAAACAGGGAAATTTGACTTCCTCTTTTCCTAATTGAATGCCCTTTATTTCTTTCTCTTGCCTGACTGCCCTAGCCAGAACTTCCAACACCATGTTGAATAGCAGTGGTTAGAGAGACCATCCTTGTCTCGTGCCAGAAGGGAATGCTTCTAGTTTTTGCCCACTCAGTATATTGTCCGTGAGTTTGTCATAAATAGCTCTTATTATTTTGAGATACGTTCCATCAATACCTAGTTTATTGAGAGTTTTTAGCATGAAGTGCTGTTGAATTTTGTCATAGGCCTTTTCTGCATCTATTGAGATAATCATGTGGTTTTTGTCATTGGTTCTGTTTATGTGATGGATTGAGTTTATTGATTTGCATATGTTGAACCAGCCTTGCATCCCAGGGATGAAGCCAACTTGATCATGGTGGGTAAGCTTTTTGATGTGCTGCTGGATTCGCTTTGCCAGTATTTTACTGAGGATTTTCACATTGATGTTCATCAGGGATATTGGTCTAAAATTCTTTTTGTTGTTGTTGTGTCTCTGCCAGGCTTTGGTATTAGGATGATGCTGGCCTCATGAAATGAGTTAGGGAGGATTCCCTCTTTTTCTATTGATTGGAATAGTTTCAGAAGGAATGGTACCAGCTCCTCTTTGTACCTCTGGTAGAATTTGGCTGTGAATCCGTCTGGTCCTGGACTTTTTTTGGTTGGTAGGCTATTAATTATTGCCTCAATTTCAGATCCTGTTATTGGTCTATTCAGAGATTCAACTTCTTCCTGGTTTAGTCTTGGGAGGGTGTATGTGTCCAGGGATTTATCCATTTCTTCTAGATTTCCTAGTTTATTTGCATAGAGATGTTTATAGTATTCTCTGATGGTAGTTGGCATTTCTGTGGGATTGGTGGTGATATGCCCTTTATCACTTTTTATTGCATCTATTTAATTCTTCTCTCTTTTCTTCTTTATTAGTCTTGATAGTGGTCTATCAATTTTGTTGATCTTTTCAAAAAACCAGCTCCTGGAATCATTGAGTTTTTGAAGGGTTTTTTGTGTCACTATCTCTTTCAGTTCTGCTCTGATTTTAGTTATTTCTTGCCTTCTGCTAGCTTTTGAATGTGTTTGCTCTTGCTTCTCTAGTTCTTTTAATTGTGATGTTAGGGTGTCAATTTTAGATCTTTGCTGCTTTCTCTTGTGGGCATTTAGTGCTATAAATTTCCCTCTACACACTGCTTTAAATGTGGCCCAGAGATTCTGTACATTGTGTCTTTGTTCTCATTGGTTTCAAAGAACATCTTTATTTCTGCCTTAATTTCGTTACTTACCCAGTAGTCATTCAGGAGCAGGTTGTTCAGTGTCTATGTAATTGTGCAGTTTTGAGTGAGTTTCTTAATCTTGAGTTGTAATTTGATTGCACTGTGGTCTGAGAGACAGTTTGTTGTGATTTCTGTTCTTTTACATTTGCTGAAGAGTGCTTTACTTCCAATTATGTGTCAATTTTAGAATAAGTGCGACGTGGTGCTGAGAAGAATGTATATTCTGTTGATGCTGGGTGGAGGGTTCTGTAGATGTCTATTAGGTCTGCTTGGTCCAGAGCTGAGTTCAAGTACTGGATATCCTTGTTAACCTTCTGTCTTGTTGATCTGTCTAATGTTGACAGTGGGGTGTTAAAGTCTCCCATTATTATTGTGTGGGAGTCCAAGTCTCTTTGTAGGTCTCTAAGGACTTGCTTTATGAATCTGGGTGCTCCTGTATTGGGTGCATATATATTTAGGATAGTTAACTCCTCTTCTTGAATTGATCCCTTTACCATTATGTAATGGCCTTCTTTGTCTCTTTTGATCTTTGTTGGTTTAAAGTCTGTTTTATCAGAGAGTAAGATTGCAACCCCTGCTTTTTTTTTTTTTTTTTTTTTTTTGGCTTTCCATTTGCTTAGTTGATCTTCCTCCATCCTCTTATTTTGAGCCTATGTGTGTCTCTGTATGTGAGATGGGTCTCCTGAATACAGCACACTGATGGGTCTTGACTCTTTATATAATTTGCCAGTTTGTGTCTTTTATTGGGGCATTTAGCTCATTTACATTTAAGGTTAATATTGTTATGTGTGAATTTGATGTTGTCATTATGATGCTAGCTGGTTATTTTGCCCATTAATTGATGCAGTTTCTTCATAGCATTGATGGTCTTTACAATTTGACATGTTTTTGCAGTGGCTGGTACCAGTTGATTCTTTCCATTTTTAGTGCTTCCTTCAGGAGCTCTTGTAAGGCAGGCCTGGTGGTGACAAAATCTCTCAACATTTACTTGTCTGTAAAGGATTTTATTTCTCCTTCACTTCTGAAGCTTAGTTTGGCTGGATATGAAATTCTGGGTTGAGAATTCCTGTCCTTAATAATGTTGAATATTGTTCATCACTCTCTTCTGGCTTGTAGGGTTTCTGCTGAGACAACTGCTGTTAGTCTGCTAGGCTTCCCTTTGTGGGTAACCCGACCCTTCTCTCTGGCTGCCCTTAACATTTTTTTCTTCATTTCAACCTTGGTGAATCTGACAATTATATGTCTTGGGGTTGCTCTTCCCAAGGAGTATCTTTGTGGTGTTCTCTGTATTTCCTGAATTTGAATGTTGCCCTGCCTTGCTAGGTTGGGGAAGTTCTCCTAGATAATACCCTGCAGAGTGTTTTCCAACTTGGTTCCATTCTCCCCGTCACTTTCAGGTACACCAATAAGATGTAGATTTGGTCTTTTCACATAGTCCCACATTTCTTGGAGGCTTTGTTCATTTCTTTTTACTCTTTTTTCTCTAAACTTCTCTTCTTGCTTCATTTCATTCATTTGATCTTTAATCACTGATACCCTTTCTTCCAGTTGATCAAATTGGCTACTGAAGCTTGTGCATTTGTCATGTAGTTTTCATGCCATGGCTTTCAGCTCCATCAGGTCATTTAAGGACTTCTCTACACCAGTTACTCTAGTTAGCCATTTGTCTAATCTTTTTTCAAGGTTTTTAACTTCTTTGCGATGGGTTTGAACTTTCTCCTTTAGCTCGGAGAAGTTTGATCATCTGAAGCCTTCTTCTCTCAACTCGTCAAAGTCATTCTCCGTCTAGCTTTGTTCCGTTGCTGGTGAGGAGCTGTGTTCCTTTGGAGGGGGAGAGGTGCTCTGATTTTTAGAATTTTCAGCTTTTCTGCTCTGTTTTTTCCCCATCTTTGTGGTTTTATCTACCTTTGGTCTTTGATGATGGTGACATACAGATGGGGTTTTGGTGTGGATGTCCTTTCTTTTTGTTAGTTTTCCTTCTAACAGTCAGGACCCTCAGCTGCAGGTCTGTTGGAGTTTGCTGGAGGTTCACTCCAGAGCCTGTTTGACTGGGTATCAGCAGTGGGGGCTGCAGGACAGCGAATATTGCTGAACAGCAAATGTTGCCGCCTGATCATTACTCTTGAAGCTTCACCTCAGAGGGGTACCTGGCCATGCGGGGTGTCAGTCTGCCCCTACTGGGGGGTGCCTCCCTGTTAGGCTACTCAGGGGTCAGGGACCCACTTGAGAAGGCAGTCTGTCCATTCTCAGATGTCAAACTCCATGCTGGGAGAACCACTACTCTCTTCAAAGCTGTTAGACAGGGACTTTTAAGTCTGCAGTGGTTTCTGCTGCTTTTTTTTCAACTATGCCCTGCCCCCAGAGGTGGCGTCTACAGAGGCAGGCAGGCCTCCTTGAGCTGCGGTGAGCTCCACCCAGTTTGAGCTTCCCAGCCACTTTGTTTACCTACTCAAGCCTCAGAAATGGCGGGCGCCCCTCCTCCAGCCTTGCTGCCACCTTGCAGTTCAATCTCAGACTGCTGTGCTAGCAATGAGTGTGGCTCCGTGGGCGTGGGACCCTCTGAGCCAGGCACGGGATATAATCTCCTGGTCTGCCGTTTGCTAAGACAATTGGAAAAGCACAGTATTAGGGTGGGAGTGACCCGATTTTCCAGGTGCTGTCTGTCACAGCTTCCCTTGGCTAGTAAAGGGAATTCCCTTACCCTTTGCACTTCCCAGGTGAGGCAATGCTTTGTCCTGCTTCAGCTCACGCTTGGTGGGCTGCACCCACTGTCTGACAAGTCCCAGTGAGATGAATCCGATACCTCAGTTGGAAATGCACAAATCACCCATCTTCTGTGTCGCTCACGCTGGGAGCTGTAGACTGGAGCTTTTCCTATTTGGCCATCTTGGAACTGCCCCCCACTCTTTGTCTTTAGTTACCAGGGTGGGTAGGGAAGAACCATTAGGTCCAGGCAGAACTAGGCATGTTTGAGCTCAGACTCTCCTTGGGCAGGTCTTGATGATATGCCATGGGGGATAAGGGTGAGCTTCACAGGTCACTGGAGGTGTGTTCCTAGGAGGTTTATGGCTGCCTCTATTGTGTCATGCAGGTTGTCAGGGAATTGGGTGAAAGCTGACAGTCACGGGCCTCACTCAGCTCCCATGCAACCCAAAGGGCCACTCTCACTCCCACCCTGCCTCCACCAACAGCACCAAGTCTGTTTCCAGGCAGTGAGTAAGCAGGGCTGAGAACTTGCCCCAGGCTACCAGCCTCTCAGCTGCAAAAGTAAGTACGGCTTTCATTCTTCCCCTGCTTGTGGAGTCTGCCCATCAGAGTCATGCCTTCCCCTGAGTTTTGGCCAGGAGACTTCTTGATCGATTCAAGTTGTTACGAAGTTCAGCCGGAGGTTTTCTTCTCCATGTGACCTTTGCCCAGTGCCTCTGGCCACCCTCCCTAAGGACCCCTTCGAGGCAGGGCAGAAATGGTTTGTGCTAGGGGATCCAGTGAGCCCTCAGGGCTTTTCCTGTTTCTTCCTCTACCCCTGTATTTACTTGGCTCTCTAAATTGACTCAGCTCCAGGTAAGGTCAGAATCTTCTCCCATAATCTAGACCTTCAGGTTCCCCAGTTGGGGTGGTGGATGATCTCCCTTTCCCACTTCCATTGTTTGGGCACTCACAGTATTTGGGGTGTCTCCTGGGTCCTGCAGAAGCAATCAACTTTTTTCAGAGAGCCTGTGGGTTCTCTCAGCTTTCCTAATGAATTCCTGCAGGCGTTCTGGAGCAAAAGTTCACAATATGAGTCTTGACACACTGCTCCTCTCCGAGTGGGAGCTGCAATCTAGTCATGCCTCCTGTCCACCATGATCCTGAGTGCTCCTTTTTTTTTTCGTTTTTGAGAGGGGGGTCTCACTGTGTTGCTCAGGCTGGAGTGCAGTGGCACAATCTCGGCTCACTGCCTTATTCTTTTAAAAGCATCTAAGATTTTCCAAGAAAGTGAAGGAAAAATCTTTAGGGCACAAAACAAAGAGGAAAATGGAAAACTAGGGTGCTAATTTTGAAGTGAAGCTTCACTGGTGTGAGGGTAAAAAGCAATTTGGATTTTAATGGCTATGAGTAAACCAGAAATGATCAGTGGTTTTAGTCTCTTCCTGGGAGACTTGGAAGTTGGAATCTCACATAGCCAAGACTTTTGAAGAGCTATACCTTTGGATTTTAAGAAAAAAATGTAGTCTGTCCATCAACAAGGCAATCATTACAATTTAAAACAATATAGCAGATGAGTTAAATGACATTTAAATCTGTCAAAAAGAGAATTAGTAAAGTGGAAAAGAATATTGAGAAAATAATCCAGAATGCAGCACAGTGCTGCTAAAGCTCTTTCTATTGGAGGTCGCTGCCTAATTAGGAGCCCTGGATCCTCTGGTCCCATCTTGTTGCAGCCTCCATTGCTGTTACTAACTGAAACTAAACAGGAAGGAAATTTATCACCTCCTCCTGCCTTTCAATAACCTGCTGGTGTTTTTCACTAACAAAACTCTCTGCAATCCAGCAGGCAAGGAAGCCAATTATGATTGGAAGGATCTACAATACTTAGCAAAGCACAGAGAAAGGGGACTACTCATTACGTGGAAATAGATCAGCATGAAGGTCTTCATCTTCAATATTGTCATACTGCATAGGCTGACAAGGAGGAGAAAGAGGAGGGGTTGATCTTGCTGTCTCAGGGGTGGCAGAGGCAGAAGGAAATCTACATACAAGTGGACCCACAGAGTTCTAACCTGCATTATTCAAGGGTCAACTGTACTGGGTTTTAGTTTGTACTCTTCAAATTTATTTAGGTGGACAGAAAGAAAGATAAGTGAAAAGACTAATCAGATACATGGTTTTCAAGAAGTAATGCAGGGAGATGAGAGAAAGGAGATGAAAGCCTATTATGAATAGCCAACTAATTCACACTCTCTCTACTTCTCTCTCTCTCACTCCCATCCTGAGTGCTCATCCTGTCTGCTTTGTTATTATTTCTCTTCAGACATTTCTTTTCCCTCTGACTGTCAGTGTTCATGGCTAATGGTGAAAATGGCACAGCTTTGGAATTTACATGCCCTGTGATCAAATCAGCACTAGGAATTTGTGGTATCTCTGAATTCTAGTTGTAAATTTTTATGAGAGAGACTATCTCATTGATCCAGTTTGGCTCCACTGGTAAACCAGAACCTAAACATCTATGGCTATCCAGGGTGACGGTGGTGGTTACGAATTTGCCTGCTACAAACAGAGCATACATTTGGGTACCAAACACACACTTCAAAATCCATCTGCTGTGTTTGTGTATATTGCTTAGGTGTATGAATATACAGTATAGATGGCCCAGATTGATTTGGACAACTCCCAATGTGTTTTCTTGCAATTTGCTGAGCTTATGCGTGATCTATGGGTTGCAGATTGATTTAAAATTTCTCTGGTGATTTGTGGTGTCAGCATACAAAGGTACGCTTGAATATTTAAGCAGTGTCAATATGGAAAGGCATAATCTACATGATGTTATGGAGCTAATTTTAACTTCCTTTGTTCTACTGAAGACAAAATAGATAATTTTGTTTTTAGCAGATAAAAGAGATAAACATAGTTTTAAAATTTTAACTGCTTTATTGAGACATAGTTGACATACAGTAAAACACACATATTTAATGGATAATTCGATAAATATTGACATATGCATACATTCATGAAGCCATCATTATAATCAAGATCATGAATATATTCATTTCCAAAATTTGTGTTCATTAATCTCTAATAACAATAAAACTCACCCTAATTGTAACAAAATTTTTTATATATTTTAATTTATTTTTCTTTCCTTCTTTAGCAAATGCTATTGAACACTGAGATGAGTAAATGCTTATTTAGTGATAATGTCACTTAATCAAGCAGTATAAATTTAGCCAGAATAAATATTTGAAGTTCGGGGTACATATGCAGGATGTGCAGGTTTGTTACATAGGTAAATGTGTGTCATGGGGGTTTATTGTACTGATTGTTTCTTCACCCAGGTGTTCAGCTTAGTATCCATTAGTTATTTTTCATGATCCTCTCCCTTCTCTCACCCTTTATTTTCCTATAGGCGCTAGTATGTGTTGTTCCCTTCTATGTGTCCATGTGTTCTCATCACTCAGCTCCCACTTATAAGTAAGAACATGACTTATCTGGTTTTCTGTTCCTGCCTTCACTTGCCAAGGATAATGGCCTCCAGTTCCATCCGTGTCCCTACCAAGGGCAGGATCTCATTCTTTCTTATAGCTACATAGTATTCCATGGTGTATATATACCACATTTTCTTTATCCAGTCTATCATTGATGAGCATTCCATGTCTTTGCTATTGTGAATAGCACAGCAATGCACATATGCGTGCATGCGTCTTTATAATAGAACAATTTGTAGTCCTTTGGGTATATAAGTAATGGGATTTTTGGGTTGAATGGTATTTCTGTCTTTAGGTTTTTGAGGAATCACCACACTGTCTTCCACAATGGTTGAATGAATTTACACTCCCTCCAACAATATATAAGCATTCCTTTTTCTTCACAACCTCACCAGCATGTTATTTTTTGACTTTTTATTAATAGCCATTCTGACTGGTGTGAAATGGTGTCTCACTATGGTTTTGATATGCATTTCTCTAATGACCAGTGATGTTGACCTTTTTTTATATGCTCGTTGGCTGCATATATCTTCCTTTGAAGATATATGTCTTCCTTTGAAAAGTGTCTGTTCTTGTCCTTTGCCCACTTTTTAATGGTGTTGTTTGTTTGTTTCTCATAAATTTAAGTTCCTTATAGATGCTGGATATTAGACCTTTGTCAGATGCATAGTTTGCAAAAATTTTCTTACATTCTGTAGGTTGTCTGTTTATTGATAGTTTCTTTTGCTGTGCAGAAGCTCTTTAGTTTAATTAGACACCATTTATCAATTTTTGCTTTGCTTTTGGTGTCTTTGTCATAAAATCTTTGCCCATGCCTATGTCCTGAATGGTATTGCCCAGACCCCATTGTCTCAGCCCAAAAGTGTCTTAAGCTGATAAGCAACTCCGGCAAAGTCTCAGGATACAAAATCAATGTGCAAAAATCTCTAGCATTCCTATACCACCAACAGTCAAGACAAGAGCCAAATCACAAATGAACTCACATTCACAATTGCCACAGAAAGAATAAAACACCAAGGAATATCGCTAACAGGCAAAGTGAAAGATCTCTACAAGAAGAACTACAAACCACTGCTCAAAGAAATAAGAGGGGACACAAACAAATGGAAAAACATTCTATGCTCATGGATAGGAAGAATCAATATTGTTAAAGAAAGAATCAATATCATGAAAATGGCCATTATGCTCAAAGCACTTTATAGATTCTGTGCTATTTCCATTAAACTTACTGTTGACATTCTTCACAGAACTGGAAAAATTATTTTAAAATTCATATGGAACCGAATAAGAGCCTGAATAGCCAAGACAATCCTAAGCAAAAAGAACAAAGCTGGAGGCATCATACTACCCAACTTCAAACTATACTACAGGGCTACAGTAACCAAAACAGCATGGTACTGGTACAAAAACAGACACATAGACCAATGGAAGAGAATAGAGAACCCAGAGATAACACCACACACCTACAATGATCTGATAACATGAATAGCAATTCTAAGTAAGGGGACAGAAGGAATAAATAAAAAGCCTGAGAAGTCTGTTAGACCTGATATAAAATAATAAATCAAGAGAATGAAAAATCAATATGGATTTACTGCACAAGCTCATCTGGAATAAAAAAGAAGTAATTAGTGAAAAGAGCCAGTACAGTTTTAAAGAGACAAAACAATGAGAATAATGTGCTCCTCCTTCTAATATAAAAATAAACTGGATAGCTATAAAGATTAGAATAGCATTTCCCTGGTTGGAACCCTGACGAACAGCTCAATAAAAAATAATGAGTCCCAAAAGACACCCTAATTAAAAAAAAATGCTCAAAATAGGATAAAGGAAACATCACAAATCAAGAATGAAGTAGCATAGGGTGAGAAAGCAGATTGTTGTTTCACATTATATGCCCAAATAAAGTCTAACCAAAAAGAATTAATGGAAACAAAACAAAAACAACAATTTTATGATAAACTAGAACAGTATATGACTTTTAGCTGGATTTCAGTGGAAAATGGCTTCTTTAGCTTTAAAGTGATGGAAGAATTTACCACCACTCAGCCTTGCTGCGTTGCTCCGGCTGTGTTGGTCCACTCCGGGCAGAACTAACTGATCACGAGGTGTCAGGGACTTTATTTCATCTTAATAAATTGTCTCCTGGCAAGTCTGAATGGACAGATTAGGACCTGATGTCTTAAAACAATGTTTATCATACTGTGATCAGTAAACCAGCTACATCTGAATGTCCTGAGGTAAACTGTTACATAAATAAATAAAAAGACAGAAATGTTTTAAAAAGATAAATTTTTAAGGAATTCTAGATTCTGTCTTAGGTATGTTGAATCATTATCTCTTGGACATACAAAATCAAAATAAGCTCAGGACACTATGCATTTTAACCACATTCTTAACACAATAGCAAGTTTTGAGAATTATTGGCTTAATAGAAGCATTGTTCAGTGGACCAGAAGGAGAGGCTTTAACAGAGATACTAGAACATAGTGGTGGTGTCTCTATTGTGCCCTCCTAGGGATGCCCGGAGAAAGGTCCTGGTTTCTCATCAGGACAAGTCAGATTCTCTCTGAGTATGATGAACCTGCCCAGTCCCTGTCTCCCCTGCCATTCTTTCTGGGTTTACAACCTGCAATTGGCATGGTTTGCTGAAAACCAGTGGTTAGAGCGTAAAATAGAAATGTCTGTATATATTTTCTAGAAACAGCCTCCATCATTTGGATAAAAAGTGGTAATGGGCCATTTGTTACCACTGACTTTTGTGAGAAAATTACTGTTGAGTACATCTAGAACAATGAATTGACTTGCTCAATCTTCGTTTAACCTTCCTTCTAAGTTTGAGAGGTTTGAAAGCCAAACACTGTATTTTTCAGATTTCTTTGCCGTTGGAGTTCTGGAAGCAACTTAAGCTTTGTGATTAGATTGACTCACATGATGTTTGGATCATAGGAATGAGGTGAAAGCATCTTCCTGCATACGTGTTGGCTGAATCTGTTGGGAAACAAGGAGATTCTGAAGCATCTTGCCAAAAGACTACTGAGTTTTCTGGCCCCATAGACACCAGTGGCTTCTCGAATTTGGGAGAACTCCAGGGGTGGTCTCTCGGCCGGTAGTTTCCCGGGTGGGTCGCTTCTGCAATGTTCCAATAGCTGATGATTCCTGAAGCCCAGCCCAGAATGTGCTCCTTTAGGTTCAGCAGCGACTTTGTAAATGTCTGTATTAAATCCTTCCCTGCTTAAAATAAGCAGGGTGGGTTCTGTTCTTACCCCAAACTGTAATGGATACAACAATAATCAAGGGTTTGGAGAGTTCATCGTTGAGGTGTCTTGACTGGGTTTTAAATTTGTCAGTGAAACTGACAAATTTTCTTGAAGAAGTGGTAAAAGCTATTAATTTTATTAAATATTGGTCCATAAATATGTATCTTTTAAATTATCTGCATGATGAAATGGGAAGTGTGCAGAGAGCACTTCTGCTGTACACCAAAGTACAACATTCATTCAGAGGAAAAACTCTTGTCTGGTTGTTAGGGTTGTGAGGGTTGTAATCACTTTTTTTTGGTGGAATGCTATTTTTACTTGAAATAACTGACAGATAAAGTAAGGTTATTCAGATTTGGGTGTTGGGTGTTTTCTAAAAAATAATCGGAATGAATCTGTCATTTCGAGGAAAACCAGTTGGTACTTGGTGAAAAAATACGAACTTTCAAGCAAAAACTAGAATTGTAGGAAATGTGTATTCACCACAGTGAGCTTGACATTTTCTTCACTTAAATACTTTTCTGATATGATTAGTGGTGAAATTACTAAACACATTTTTTTTTTTTTTGAGACAGAGTCTCGCTCTGTCGCCCAGGCTGGAGTGCAGTGGTGCGATCTCAGCTCACTGCAAGCTCCGCCTCCCGGGTTCACGCCATTCTCCTGCCTCAGCCTCCAGAGTAGCTGGGACAACAGGCGCCCGCCACCACGCCCGGCTTTTTGTGTGTGTGTGTGTGTGTGTATTTTTAGTACAGATGGGGTTTCACCGTGTTAGCCAGGATGGTGTCAATCTCCTGACCTTGTGATCCACCCGCCTTGGCCTCCCAAAGTGCTGGGATTACAGGCGTGAGCCACCGCGCCCGGCCACTAAACACATTTTTGATTGCACAATGTAATGTAGTAAGTTAACACTTGGGAGGTCTACATAACTCAGTAGCCCATATTTTCCTGAGAAGTAACGTTACAAAATCATGCACTGGTAAATATCTATGCAAAGTGGAAGAGAAACCAATAGATTTTAATGTAACTGTGAAGAAAAAGTTCACTGACACATTTGCAGATTTCACAGTGCAGCTCAACTTCAAGAAACTATCACCCGTCAAGTTTTGTTGTAGTATCCAGAAAGAATATCTACAATTATTTGAAAAGGCTATATATTTGTGGAGGTTGAAATTTTCTTCATGTAATCAACAGAAACAACATATTTAAATAGATTTAATGTAGAAGCATATATGAGAACCCAGATGTCTTTTATTAAGCCCTATGCTATTGATATGCAGGATTTTAAGACAATGCATCTTATTGTTTGGAAAGCAACGCTACTTTTAATAATATATGTTATTCACCCTAATATGTAACAGGTTTATTGTTATTTTAATACATAAGAAAATACTAAAATTTTCTGCTTCAATTTGCAATTCTATAAATATCGATAGATATGGCCCATTTGCACAGAAATTCTTTACGGTCCTCGATAATTTTTAACAGTATACACGGATCTTATGAACAAAAAGCTTGATAACTGCTGTTTTAGAGAACAAGCAAGTCAATACCACCTTCCGCCAGGAGATGCCGCCACTAACACATGTTGCACACTGACGGCTTAAATTTGAGGCTTCAGGGTCTGCAATACACACAGGTGACTTACATCAGTTTAATTTTTCACTTAAGCTAATGGTGAGAAGAAGACAATAGAGAGAGGAAGACCATCTCTAAGTCTTAATACAATTCAAAGTGAACTTCTGATCAGACCTAGGCAGGGAAACAAGAAAAACAAAAGAAAGGATGATCTCAAAACTGCAGAGGGGAAACAAGCACTGTTTATTGGCACCGCCTGCAGCAGCGAGCGCTGCCCTCTCCGCATCGGACCTCCAGGCTGGAGAGCACCCCTGGATTTCCAGCTATAAATGAGGTCAGGCTTTTTCTGGAAGGAAACTTTTCCACTGCTCTCGTTGCTCTTTACATAAAGAGCAAAATTCCTAGCCACGAACTTCAAGTTACTGTGAGACTTGGCCCTGACCCCAGTCGTACACCCTCCAATGCCCACAGACTGAATCTATTTCACCAAATTTACAGAAGTGGTTCTCTGAGCAATACTTCACAGCCATGGAGCTGTCTTAAACATGATGTCATTTCCCTAGTATCATGAAATATTATATAATATTATTTATGTAGCTTGTTCTCTGGGAAATCTGTTCTGAGAAATTGCATCATCTCCAAAACGTAGTGCCCAACCACCTGGAATATAATTATGATTATTAGGGGCTGAATATTGTGAAGCCTCTGTTCCTAATTGTCCAGAACCATTAGCAATGCCTTAGAATGTGTATATTTCCCTCCCATATTGATGTCCCCGCACTTGAAAATAATCAATCCCTTCTAATTTACAGTTGCTGTGAAATATGAAATGTAATGATATCACTACCAACTGATATCAGTTCTGGAGCACAGCCATATTCTTTTCTGATTTTTCTTTCTTTGTTTTCTGTTCTGCATGTGAATCCTTTTTGCTGTGCTGATTTGGGCTCACTAATTTTTCCTCTGGATTTTCATTTCTCTGCCTTCTTCAAGGGAATCCCTGTGCCTTCTGCTGATTTCATATCTCCAGCCTTACTCTGGCTAACTCACACTCACTCCCCTCCTACCCACTGCCAGCCGAGAAAGGGTGGTGGCTCTTTCTTCATCTGCAGAAGAGGAATCTCATGTGTGTATGGGAGAGGAAAGTTCAACGCCCTGGTATGGGTCATTCATCAAATTGTCTTCTATCCTGCCTTCCAGAGATCTAGGTAAACTAGCTTGGCCATCAATGCCATGGCTCATCAATGTGCAAGACCCAATCTAAAAGATTGGCTAAGAATTTTGGGAGGCTTACGTTCACAGGGCCTTCTCAGTCTCCAGGCTTCTTATACTTCCAGTCTCTGCTTTGCCCTAGGATGCGTGAAACAACACCCCCTTTGAATTTTGCCTGAAGTCCACTGGCTGAAAGCATTGATGAGCATTGTGCACTTTGTGGGGTCATTTCAGGGGAGTTCAGAAGACAGCAATAGAATCAATTTTGCAATGGAATGGCAAGCAATACTATTTTCCTTTGTCGTCCCTCCCCTCACCTAGTCCCAGTCGCCTTTTGCTTTGCTGGCTGTTTTTATCCATCCTCCCTTGGCTCTCATCTCTTCTCTCATCTCTCCTCATCTTCCTGGATCGGTAAGTCCTCCCTTCTGCAGCTTGGCACCAGCAGGCAGAAGGCTGCAGAAGGGAGGGCAAAAGACTTACTGATCCAGCCCTCAGCAGGCATTTTCTTTTGGAAATTGATATGCTAATTCTAATATTATATGGCGATGCCAAAGACCTGGAACAGCCAGAACTCTGAAAAAAGAACAACAAATTTGGAGGGCCAACACTCTCTGATTCCAAGAATTATTATAAATCTGGGTGATCTTTAGAAAACTCTGATGCCCAAGCCACACTGCAGAACCATTAAATTTCCATCTGTAAGTGTGGGGCCCAGCAGTAGGAGTTTTTAAAGCTCCCCGGATTATTCCTCTGTGCAGCCCAAATTTAAAGCTGCCCCAAGCCGGCGTATTTCATTAGTCCTCTAGAGGGCGCCCCAAGCTCGTAACTGACGAGGAATGGCGCTTGCAACTAAATAGACCTTCTGAAGCTGACTTTATCAGACAATCAGATAATGTGGGGAAAGAAGGAAGAATAAAGAATAGAAACAGCCGAGCGCGGTGGTGTATGCCTGTAGTCCAGCAGTTTGGGAGACTGAGGTGAGAGGATCGCTCGAGGTCAGGAATTCAAGACCAGTTTGGGCAACATAGCAAGACCCTGTTTCTACACACACAAAAAAATTATCTGTGCATGGTGGCATGAGCCTGTAGTCTTAACTGCTAGGAAGGCTGAGGTGGGAGGATTGCTTGAGCCCAGGAGGTCGAGGCTGCAGTTAGCTATGATTCTGCCACTGCATTCCAGCCTGGGCCACAGAGTGAGACTCTGTCTGTAAATGTATATATATATATATATATATATATATATATATATATATATGTAATTTGTATAAAATATATTACTATTATTTTAATATTTTATTTAATATTATTTACTATTTATATATATTATATATATGTATGACTGATGAACACTACCACTGGCAGTATTATTTTTTTAGTTACATTAAGTATTTGTCATGTAGGGGAATTGAAAACAGTTTAACCGCTTTTGATTCTGTATCAATGGCATCCTTGTATGAAAAGAAACACTAATTCTAAAATAATCTTTGTGGCTAATGGGACTTTAGATTTAGCCTGGCCGTTGGAACCTCATCAATCTTGGCTCTGGTTTAATCTTCTAAGCAAGCACTTCCACGGTCCTACATGTCCCTTTTGTTTCAGCCGTGCTGGTCTAATCACCTTTTTCCAAACTTGAGGTCCTACTGCCCCCCTAGGTTAAGTGGCACCTCCCTAGGCTGACTTCAACATTCCCCAGCCCTGTCACAGCCCTGGTCTGGATGCTGATTAGGAACTTGTTAACATCTTCCTGGCTCATCGATACCCCCTGTAATTTTGAATTGTTTTATGCCTTGACTGATCAACTAGAGTGTATACTTTGTGAGTCCCAGGACCTCATCTTTAATAATCATGAGTAGTACTTGCATGTAGATGGTTGATCCATATTTGCTTGATGAAAATATTTGTTCTGGTTTGATGAGCTTAAAGTGAGTTTGAGAAAAGGGTCCAGTTTTACCATTTTCTCCCCAGGTCTTAGCATCCTGCCTGGAACAGAGAAAGCCCTTAACACACCATTGTTGACTGAGATGTATGTGTCCGTGTTCAGTACCTACTTGCACAGGAATGTGATTTTCCTTGAGCCTATTCCTTTAGGCTGAATCTTGCTCCCCCTCCCTCTCCTCCTCCTGACCCTCCCACTTCTCATTTGCTTTTGCGTTCGGCTCTCTTAAAGGAACTACTCTGAATACATAGTATTTCCTCCCTTTATGCTGTGGATTGCCTTCCCTCCCTGCTTCTCCCCTCTTATCCTCCCCATCTTTCCTTTGTCTTTCTTATACATGTGTTTTTTGTTTTTTAAATTAATACATTAATTTAAAAAGATTGAGGTAGTGAGGAGTTAAGTAATATTTTAGATATTTGCAACAACTCTAATGCATCTGCATATATCTGTGGTTTTATTGGTGACAAAATCATGGGAATGGCCAGTACTGCTGTGGTTTATCAACCTACACTCGAATTGAACAAAATGTTACATTTCAGTAGAGTTTAGTGAAAATAAAAATGTGCTTCTCCCTCATGAATTCTCTTAATTCTGTTCAGAAACCCATGGTGGCAGGAGAGGTTTGTGATTCCGCAGGTTAAGAACCTCTTTTCTACAAAAATATGACAAACACAAGATTTATATTTAATGGTCAAATGAGTTCCTTTTCTTTCTTTGTTCCCTCCCTCCCTCCCTCCCTCCCTCCCTTCCTTCTTTCCTTCCTCCCTTCCTCTTTCTATTAAAACCATTTAAATTTTCAGAAAAGTTTCTAAGTTGCTATCTTTAAGTGCAAATTTATATGGGAAACACCAGAGACTGCTCTCAGTAGTTCTCAAACTTAAGTGTGCATCAGAATCACCTTCAGGGCTTGTTAAACTTCACATAGCAGTTCTCCACTCCCAGCGCTTTGATGCAGCAGGGTTCTGAGAATCTGCATGTCTGACACCTTCCGGTAATGCTGATGTTACTGGTGTGGGATGCCTCTTTGAGAACCACTCCCTTTAAACCTTCAGACTCTCTCACACAGAGCCTGACATTCCGATGTTCTGGTGGTTTGAGTTGGGCAAGTGACCATCTTGGAAGGAGCATTTGCTGTAGTCAGGTGGAGCAAGAAGCACCACTGGTGTGTGATCAGGAGGTGACAGGACTGTGGGAGACAAGCTTGGGGCAGACTCCGTGGGCACTGGAGGCACAGCTGATGTGGCAGATGACCAGGGTGTTTTAACCCGCACCCCTGGTCCTGCTGAAAGCATCCCTATAAGCTTTATAAAATCAATCATGGAAGAAGGGAACAACGATAAACCAAGCTTGCAGCACACTCAGCACTAATCAGTAGGTCAGCTTGCCTTCTGCCCGGCTTCCTCGTAGTTGTTTGCCTGTTGTCCTAGAATCATGTAAACCCTATCATAAGATTTTAGCTCCTCTTGCCGGGGGCGGTGGCTCAAGCCTGTAATCCCAGCACTTTGGGAGGCCGAGGCGGGCGGATCACGAGGTCAGGAGATAGAGACCATCCTGACTAACATGGTGAAACCTGTCTCTATTAAAAATACAAAAATTAGCCGGACGTGGTGGCGGGCACCTGTAGTCCCAGCACTGGGGAAGCTGAGGCAGGAGAATGGCGTGAACCCCGGAGGTGGAGCTTGCAGTGAGCTGACATCATGCCATTGCACTCCAGCCTGGGGGAAAAAAAAAAGATTTTAGCTCCTCTTAACTGCTCTATAGATAACAACAAAAGGTTAAGTTTTCTATTTGAGATATTCTTTCAGGTCCTGCAAACTCGTGAAACTACTGACGCCAATGAATCTGAAGGACCCCATGAGGAGCTGACTCACCAAAGAATATAGTTTCCACATCCTGATTATTTCACTCCTGTTATCACAACCAAACAGCAACCCCAATTTTCTAGGCCCTTGCCCCCATAATCCCCTTAAAAACCCCAGCCAAGACCTCCGTGGGGAGATGGGTTTGAGGGCCCCCTCCCGTCCCCTGGCCTGGCCTCCCTGCAATCACTGAACTCTTTCTCTGCTGCCATCCCTGCTGTATTGGGCTGTTACGGCACAGCAAGCATCCGTGCCTGCCGATCCTGTAACACCACCTGAGTTTGCCAGTGCCTGTGGCAGTCAGTCCTCAGCAGGCTGACATTTTTCAGCATGTGGGGATTTTCCCCTGCACCCCCAGAGGGGGAAATGACACACCTTGGGGCAGCAGCTGCCAACCCACAGGGTTTGTGGCGATATTCCCCAGCCTTCCAGTTCTGGGTGCAGTCCACATCCTTCCACAGAGCTGGCTTGAGACTCTGTTGCCCATAGCAGTCATCACTCATTAATCTTGCTTCAGTGGCCATTTCCACCCTCCCTGCCTCATTCTCTCCTCTTTCTCTTCCCTCCTGCTTCCTGGAATCACCTTCCAAACAAACCTACTTGTTCCCAAGTGCTTGCCTCAGGAACTGCCTTTCAGAAAACCCAGTCGAAGATGTGTGTTCACATCCTAGCCTGCCACTTCCCTTCTGGGTGACCCTGGGCAATGAAATAAATCTCTTGAGCCCCATTTCCTTGCAGTGCCATAGGACAGCACTTCCATCTCCCAGAGTTATTATGGAGACAGACTGAAATAATATTCAAGAAGAATCCTGGGCTAGTTCCTGGCCCTGCAGTGTAGGTGCTCAGGAGATATTAGTTCCCTCCACCCCTGAGGTTGGTTGCTTTCTGAGAGGAAGAGGGAAGAAGGCAGAGGAAAAAATTAATTTGCTAGATCCATGAAACATGCAGGCAAGGGGTTTGCCTTAGGCACAGCGAGACGGATGAGTGGGCAGATCAAGTCTTCATCCCCAAGAATGCAGCTCTTACTCTTTGAGAGTTCTACTGACTCTAAGTAAAGATGTTCCTGGTGGCCATGGATGCTGTGAGCCATCCTGCTTCTGTTCTTGGATTTACCAATCTTCACCTGCAACACCTTCCTCCACAGAATCTATTTGATTTCGGCAGTTGGGTTTTGGATGAGGGGACTACCTCATTAGCTATATGACAATATTCCTCTTGCCCTTTTCCCTCCATCTCATTTCAGGAAGTGGTTTTGTCTTTTTATTACTTTTAAAAGTTTACAGCAGAAACATTAAAGAGATGGTTGGTGTTCATTGATTAGTTTGAATATGGGGCTCAATTTATTTATGGTTTAATTCTGTAAAATAGGAAGAGAAGTAGAAATGCCTTTGAACTAATTTCAGAATTCTTTGCTCAGCAAACCTTGTCATTCCCAGGCAATAACACAACGTTGCAACAGAATCCAAATGAGAGACACTGATGGGGAGGGGAGATCAATATAGGTTTTCTCTCATTTCTCGACTCACTTTGTTGAGTTTCCTGCAGGCTCTGTCTGTGGAAATACATTTCTAAGTACATTTGCTGCAGGCAGATACATCTAAGGGGCAGAAATAGAGCAAGACGGAGGTAGTAGATATACGAAGAAAAGATGAAATGCAAGAGAAACCAAAGGAAATACAAATTTAGAGTGGCAAATTAATTCTTTTGGTACTTAGAAATGATTTTAAAAGTCAGCTTTTAGAAATTCATATTCAAAAGAAAGCATCCTTTGGAAACAATTTTACATGTAATTTGAAGCTGGGAACTGTGGCCTCTGAAGCTGGTCTTCTCCAGCATTCTATCCCACCACTCTCTCTCAGCCAAAAGAGCTGGCACAAAGCCGGGCTGCTCATCTTTCCAGCTCCTGGCAGAGCAGTGGAGGATGACAATGGATCAGGGAGATCAGGGCCCATTTAAAACAGACAAATAGAATTTGAGATGCAGACCACTAAAAGCTCAAGAGCTGAGGTGAATCAATTCTCCCTTTGATTGGTCATGGCAAGCTGTTTCTTTAACCACAGTAGACTACAGGCTACTTGTGTCCAGAATCATATTTGACACATTGTTATTTTTTGCATAGTACCACTGGGGCTTTGAAAAAGCTTTTTTCTTTTTTTTTGCAAATAGTTTTAACATTCAGATTTTATTGCATGACTCTTTGGTCTTGCATTGTGTGTGTGCACACACGTGCATGCATGTGCATGTGTGTAAGTAAGGTGTCATATATCAAATGCATGCGTGTGTGCATGTGCACACACACACAGTATTGGGGTGGGGAGAGAGAGAAATCCTAAACACAGAGCTCAGAAATTTGCATTTAATTCAGTTGGTTAAAGGAGTCACTGAAAGTTTGTGAACAGCAGACTGATAAAGTCAACATTTCCCTTGAAGAAATTTATACTGGTGAAGTAAGGATCAATTGTCTAAGAATTGGTTATGCTGGAGGTTGGTGATTAGTAACAGAAAGAATAGTTTGGAAGTTCTTGAAAATCGGCTGGATAAGAGATAAGAAGAAATAACCCAGCAATACCAGCAATAATAAGAGACATGAAGTAATGTATGTGAGAGACATTTAAGAAGTGGGATGTTCATGATATGGCAATTCCATGCGGAAGGGAACGAAAGAAGGAGCCACAGAAATATCAGAAATGCAATGTATCTGTATTCATCTCTGAGTCAGGACCTCATTAAAAGACGACCCCACCCAGTTATTCCTAATGTTCGATAGAATTTCCAGAGGAAATTCTGCTGCCTTTTCTGATGGCTGTGTCTTCCAGCCACTGCTTTCCTAATATTCTTCCAACTGTCTAACCTGAGCATTCTCACATGCAATAGAACTTCTTCCTTATATGCAATTGGTTTGAGGATTACAAAATTATTTCATAAAGAAGGCAGCCTTTTAATATTGAGTATATTCTGTTTAATATGGAATTTGGTTTCACTTGGAAGTTCAGCTGGATCATCTCAGAGAGAGAAGATGGCCTCCTCATCTTTAGGATGAAATAAAAGTACTTTAGAACACACAGAAAACCTGAACTCTGGGCCCTCAGGCTCTCCTGGGATGGCATGACCCAAGAAGAGAAGAGGGTGTCAGCGTGGATGTCTTTGATGGCTGGACATTAATTACTGTGGTTTCTGGAAGCAGTGGGTCCTCAGCAGTCCAGCCTGTGGTCAGTGGGGAAGACACTTGTGAGAAATGGCCTTGTGGTTTTCCTGAGCCAGACTCCTTTCTTATTTTCTTGATGTCATATAAATCAGCTCTGGGTTTTTTATGATCTAATAGAGGGGGCGGGGGAGCCTCAGTTAAGGTCTGATATTGGTGAGCAGAAGCTGGGTGCTCAGCTTAATTTGTTTTAAGGAAAAAAAAAACGGAGTGATTCATCTACCAAATATTGTGAACCACAAATACCTGTTTCAGTGATTAAGATGTAGGGCTCTGTACTTTTATGCCGCTGGTTATTCAGAGGTGTCTTCTAGAGCTAATTTAATTAGATTTACCTTGCTGTGAAACTCTCGATGTCAGGGACTTGCTGATGCTGGAGTGGAAATTCACCACTGTTAGTATTGTCAGTGGCCTGGAAAATGTAAGATAGGTTGTGGGTTATTCCTTTGGCCCTTGTTAAAGGTGTATGTGCCTTCAGGATAAGTTCTTTATGAGGCTCACCCGTGATCATTTTGAGCCAGTTATACCATCCAGAAGATTAAACTTGGGCATCCTTCACAGCTGGTGTAGGTCCCGTATTGGGGAAGTTCAAAGTAAGCCAGATAGGACTAGAAACCACTGGAGATGGGGATCAACCCAAGCATGAATCTGAAGCATGTTTCTAGCTATTGCCTAAGTGCAGGTAAGTGAACCACATGTTATCTAATGAAATCTGAATGGCTAAGTCCTAGGACACAACATTCAAAACACTCTAGTCCACCTTCACGCAAGGAAATGTGGCCAGGGCCCACAGGATGAACGTGACTCTAGCCCACCTTCAGGCTGTGGGCACTGGCCATATTTCCTTTATTTTGTATCGAGAATATCTTCCACTTGCTGTCGCCAAGAACATCAGAGGTTGCAAGAATCAAATTTCAGTTTGCCCTATGCCTACTGAAAATTACTTTCTTCTGATAATTTCCCTTTTGTATGTCTTCCGTATCTTTAAACTAGCATCCAATATCTGTAAGTGAAGAAGTCTGTTTTACACTTTTTCATCATCTGTGTAATGTCTGACATGCTTAGGACATTCCTGTTGAATTGATTGAAACACAAAGAGAGTTTGTAAATGTTTGAGAGGCTGTCTTTGCCATCATAAACCCATGGCTTTCAATGTATAAAGGACTATAATTTCAAGAGCTAATTTAAGCTTTGTCATGCTCTATGAGGTTAGTATTATCATCTCTGCAAAATAAGAAAGCCACTTTTGGGCAGAAATCTATAAACAGGAAACTTTTTTTACTGAAAGAAAAGAAGAGTTTGATAATCCCTGTACCTCTCAACTGCCACGTGGTAAGATGTAGCTTTGTCCCATAGAAATGCTGTGATAATTCTTAAAAAGAAAAATGTGTGTGTGTGTGTGTGTGTGTCTGTATCTATATGGGTGAAATGGTTTGGCTGTGACCCCATCCAAATCTCATTTTGAATTGTAGCTCCCATAATTCCCATGTATTGTGAGAGGGACCCAAATGGAGATAATTGAATCATGGGGGCAGCTTCCCCCATACTGTCTCATGGTGCTAGGTCCCATGAGATCTGATGGTTTTCTAAGAGGTTTCCCCTTTCACTTGGTTTTCATTCTCTCTCTTGCCTGCTGCCATGTAAGACATGGCTTTCACCTTCTGCCATGCTCGTGAGGCCTCCCCAGTCATGTAGAGCTGTAAGTCCATTAAACCTTTTTTTCTTCATAAATTACCCAGTCTTGGGTATGTCTTTTATCAGCAGCATGAGAACAGACTAATACAATGGGTATGTATCATATATATGATACACATAATATGACACACATGTTCAAAAAAACCCCTAGTCATCCAAATAGTGAAATGATTTGCTTTGAGTCTTAACCAGGATTTCTGAATAAAACTCTTGAGAATCTGCACCAAGTCTTGGAATTTGTTATGTAGATAAAGAAGGTAGATCATTCTGTATCAATCTAGAAGACACCATAGATGAATGAGTAGAAATTACTCCAGAAGGCAGACCTAAATGTGATATATGAAACATCTTCCCTAAAAAGATGGCATAACTACACATTCACATTTAATAAAATCCCAGTCTCCCCAGCGGTCTTTATGACATGAGACAATTTCTACCCAAACAAAAAAATAATGCATACATGCACAGTGAAAATGTTTGGTAAGACTGAGTTTAAAATGACAATAGTGTGTTTTTCTTTCATTGTACATACCTTTGTTGTGTAATATTTATCAAGGAATCTGTATCTCACATTATGAAAAAAATAATGTGGAAAAGTGAAATGAACTTGGAGCTGTTCAAAGGTGTGGTTGGTTACAAGCCAATACACCACCTATCATCAGAGGTAACAAGTAGAAGTTAGAAGGTTAATAGACAAGGGCTCCATAGATGGAGAGACTCCCATTTAATTGTCAGTGGGAGAAGATGGCCTCTAACTCCCAGCTCAGTCCTAACATTCTGTAACTTGGAATTTTTCTCATATTGGCTATGTTTTCCAAACCTAATTATAAACAGTGAGACAATCATGGCTCCTGGTCACTGAAAGTGTTAAGATATTTTTAACCAGAGTAAAATATAAAATAACTGGAGTAGGTACTTTTTTTCCTATGTGAGCAAAATGAGAAAGGTTCCAAGCTTTGTGTAGGAGCTGGCTGATTGCATAGTCACTGTCAACCCCCCAAGTAGACCTACCTCCTTCTGCAGCTGGGTTTCATTATCTCTGAGGGCAAGCTGAGTTAGCAACTTCATAGTGGCAGATTGCTAACCCCTCTTTCTTTAGAGTAAATAACATATTTGGCAAATAAAGGGTAACCTATATTTTCCTCAGAAGATCCTTTTTCCTCCTGAAAACATTTTAAGTGGTAATCATCTTCCTATCCAGCTAGGTTTAAAAAGGAAAAGGAAGACTCCACACCACTGCCTGTCCATGGGGAAGCCATTAAGGCGAAGCATTGACTTCAGCCACTCTGGCTGGAGCAAACACCTTGCTCTTCTATAGAAAAGAGAGAAGCTATTTGTAGAGGATCAAAGCAGATCAAAGCAATGCATCCTCATCAGGGCAAACATGAGCTGAGGGATCTCTCCGAGGGATTTTAACCGGGTCCTGGGTCACCCAAGCCTCACATTATGAAATGAAAGAAGCCTTCTGAATAGAAACACCAGCTCATAAAGCCCCATCAAAGACAGAAAAGACACAAAATACTGAGCACATTTTCCTCACATTCCTCCTAGTTTTTTCTCTTAGATGATTTGTTAGGTGGCTAAGACCTGAAGGGCTGGCTGGCTCCATACCTGCAGGTCCTTTGGATCTTGAGCAGTTCTCTGCTTATTCTGAGTAAGCTATCAAAAGATAATGAGGAGGCTGGCAGTAGCTGCTGTGCAGGACATGGTCTGCAGAAAGGGGATCTGTCCTTGGGTAACCCCACATGGGTTCTGGAAAAATTCCATAAGAAAAAAAGAGATGAAGTTCAACCAATGAGATTTTTCTTTTTTTTTTTTTTTTTTGCATCACAGTTACCTTTGCCTTTCTTGTTATCTTTAGGTGAGGAGGGGAATATTGCACAATTTTTGTTAAATAATTATTTACAAATAATCCAATTATTCGCATTAGGACATTCCTGTTGAATCAATGGAAACACAGAGGGAGTCTGTAAAAGTGTTGATTTTACACTGGGATTTTCAGCTACAAAGCATGATTTTAACACAACAATTTTAACTATGTTCATTGATTGCCTCAAATCACAGCTCTGAACTCAACATGCAGTCTTTTAGTGTGTCTAAGTCTTTATGCATGGTTAGTTTTCCATTTTTTTCCTTTGTGTACAATGTATTACAAAGACAGCATAAAATATAAAGGAAGAAATGTTTTTTAAGCAAAAAATATGACATCACAGTAAGTGTCAATTATTTTTATATTGTTATGCTCTCTCTGGTCCTTATGTATATTACATATGGATCCTAGTTATTTTAGAGATGTATTTGTAGAATGTAGGATAATCTGATTGTCCAGGGTTTTATAGTCTGCTATTTTGAGTTAACTTTGTGTCATAAACACTTTCTCCCATTTATAATGGTTATTTGTAATTGGTCTGTTACATAATATAATAGGATGTGCTGTACCATAATTTCCTAAATCTTCTTTTATTATTGAATTTTTGGGTCATTTTGTCTTCACACTATTATAGATAATGATGTAACAACAGACTCTCTTTACATTTTAATAAAGACCCAAACTATCATTTGGCTCCTTAATAGGTTACTAAAGATACCACTAGCTGTGTGGTTGTTTGCTAGTGTCCTTTCTACATGATTATAATACCATTAGCCTGTTGCATTAAAGGCATATGCTTTCTATGGAGTGGCTTTCAGGGAAAGCAGAATTGAAACACTGTACCAGTAGTGCCTCTCAGATCTGAAAATGAAGTTCATTAAAAAAAGCAATTTAAGAAAGTTCAAAAAGACCTTGATTAACGAGAACATTTGAGTGGAGAATATTCAATGTAATTGAATTTCCTGATATTTGTTACTTCTGTTATTATTAGGTTATTTTTAGATTGAAATTACACGTTGAAAAACAATTTTCATGATATTATGTTTTATGTCATGTACCTTCAGATTAGTTCAAAAAATAACAACCCGTTTCTTCTTTATCCTGGTTCCCAACAACATATGTGAAATATTTGTCTCTTTGTGCCATGGAAGTGCCATAAATTCTCTCTCAGAAAGATTTCAGCCCACTGAAATTCCATCTCTTTGGAAAAGTGCCTCGTGGACTTACCTGGTGTCATTCTGAACACTGTGATGGTATAACATTGTCCATGCAATTGGAGTAGAGTGGCTGCAGTATGGTGAAATTTAAGAATTATCTACAGAACCTAAGGCACCCCTTTGCAGGTATAACTATTTTAACAAAATTCCAGATCTGGGTATTTGGATCTGCCTGTTTGCTCTTTCGCATTAAAGTAGATTGCCACAAAAATTCCAGTCAACTGAGGACTTCAGCACTTAAGATCCACAGAACTCCAGAATTTGTAGAGACTGTGATGATCTTGTAGGTGATAAACTCAAAGTCCAGAAGCGTTGTGAGTTTCCTTCAAGGATTGGGACTTGACTCAAAACCCTAGAGTTATGTTTTATTATCCAGCTCTCTTTTTCCTACCTCAGGGTTATATTTACAGTTTTGTTGTACATACTTTTGGGTCTTTCTTTGAAACACCAGGAGCAGTTGATGGAGTATCACTCAAAACACCCACAGACCTGACTCTTGGTTTTGCTGTCAACTCACTTAGCAAGACTGCATTACATAATAAAGCAAGGACATTTGGTTTAGTGACATTCTTTCACTCATTTGCTAACCTTTCATTGTATACCTACATTTTATTAGGTATTGGATATGTGCTAGATGCTCAGAATACAGAGACAAAAGAAGCAATAGTGAGGCAGTCTGGCATGGTAGTCAGACCTCAGGGCTTGAATCCTAGCTCTGCCGTTTATTAGCCATAAACTTGGAAAAATTACTCGCCCTCTCTACCTATGTCAAGTAAAAGAAGAAAGGCCAGAAGTCCCTTTTATTCTTCTCCAGTGCTCTATACTCCTCATCTTATGTATTGAGAAATATCTGAGTCCATGAGTCTCTAGAGGAGGTAGATTCAAGTCTGCCCCATCTCACTTTAAGAACATGGTAATGCTTGGATATCTTTGATAATAAGAATAGGGGGTGGGATGGTTGTGGACCATCCCACCCTCTCCTGTGTAGCATTGGCCCCTCTCCTGTGTAGCATTGAGTCCCTCTCCTGTGTAGCATTGGCCGCAAAGGGGAGAATTACTTACGGTGCCAATGAGGCCATTCCTGCAGGTCATTTCCTATCTACCAAGAGCTCTACAGGCCTGTTGGACTTAATTGTTGTCTCACTTGAATCTAACCCAGAGACAATGCCTCTTAAAGGACGCTGGGCTGTTGATAGTGAAACAGGAAAAGTTCCCTTGCCCCCTTCACAGGGCCTGCGATGGGGGGTGTGGCTCACCTCTTTGGTGCCCCGCTGCTCAAACCCCTAGAGGGAGCAGGCAGACAGGCAGGTTGTGGGGCTCTGATCCCAAGGCAGTGTCTAGGGTTGAATGCTTACAGCTCCTGAGGTCCCAGTGGGAGTGTGTTATAGTGTGTTCTTTCAGTTTAGCCATCTGTAGGTGACTTGTGTTAGCTCAATTAGACTCCCTGCCTTATCTCAAGGACAGAGGCTTTCTGTATGCCGGGGTTTCTTGCCTTAGTGTACCAGAAGAATCGGATCATATGTGGGCTTGGAGAATGAGTGCAAGGCTTTATTGAGTGGAAGTAGCTCCCAGAAGATGAGCGAGCAAGAAGGGAGTGGGAAGGTGGTTTTCCCCTGGAGTCTGGTTGCTCAGCAGCTGGAGCTCTCTTCTGACCACCCCTGCCAAACTCCGCATCGTTCTGCCTGTCGATGGCCTTCCACATGCCGGTGCCTGTTGGTGTGCTCTCGATGTCCTTTTGACGTCCAGCTGCTTGTGTCTTCTTCCATCTATGCGTTCCTCTCAATGTCCAGCTGCTTATGTTTCTGCCCGCTAGGGTCTCAGGGTTTTTATAGGCATAGGAAGGGGGCATGGTGGGCCAGGGTGGTCTTGGGAAATGCACCATTTGGGCAGGAAAACAAATGTCTGTCCTCACCTAGGTCCATGGGCACAGGCCCGGGGGTGCAGCTCTAGCCAGGGACTCGCTCTTCCCTTCCCAGTACTTCCCTGCTCCCCTTCCAAATGATTAGGATTCCGTCACAGCTCTTATCCACTAGAGTAGCTAGAAGGGGGATGTATTCTTAGTTTTCTGTGATTATTCTCAATGTAGGTAGAGCAGTCAAGTAATTTTTTAGCTTTTTTAAATTTAGGGAGCATAGAAAGAATTTCATAGTCATTAGAGAACTTTTATAATTTTCTCTTTTATAAATTTGAGAAAAACCTGCCTCACCCTTTACTGTGCAGAGCTGCCCAGTAGGGTGAAGTTCAAAGCTCTCAGAAGGAGTACGGGGGCCTCTTGGAATTAGAAGAACTCCTGCTTCTTCAAATTCCAAATTGGAGCACCTGTCAAGGTGAACCACAGTGACTGGCCAAAACCGTGGACAAGGACATGTTACAGAGACTCAGAAATAAAGGCCAGTGCAAGAAGGACAGATGGGTTGAACCTAGCATTGACCCAAAAGTGATGTGGGGTCGGGGAGTCATTCTGGGCTCTAAAAGTGGCACATGCAGTGCCCTGGGGAGCAAGATTTGAAATTCCAAGGTTATGTAATGCTATAATTTTATAACCGTGTGTGTGTGTGAGTGTGTAACAGAAAAGTTCTGTTTCAGGAGTTTCTGCCACAGCCCATATTAAGATATAACTAGCAACTTTCCTCATGAGGAAACCAAAAATAGCCATGAAGATCGCAGAGTGTAATCTTTGGCAAGGCCTTTCTTTGGGAGGACACCTTGCTCCCCAGATCTTGAGCAGTGGCTTCTGCATGCATTTATCTCATCACCAAGGCTCAAAACTTAGAAGCCATCTTGCATACTCCATTTTTCTTACCTCACCTTTCAGTTACCATTCCTTCAGTGATTCTTTATGTTCCTTTGCCAGGGTCCTGCTGCCCTCTCACCAGGCCCATTCTACTTACCCGTAGCTTCTCTTCTCTTCACACCACACTTCCTCCTAATATTTGCTGTAACTTACTCAAATCCAGATATAATATCTTGCTAAGGAATCTGTGGTGAATCTTGACTGCCTAAAGAAGAAACTCTAAACTCCTTTGTCTAACATTTTGTTCCCATTTACTTCTCTAAACTCATAGCCTGCTACTTCCCAATACTTCCTCTACCGTGCTCACAGGCTGCCTAAACTTCTACTAGGTTTTCCTGATTTTTTCCTGTAGTTCTCTGCTACTGGGGTCACCATCTTTCCCCTTAATTTGCCTTTTGAAATCCCATCTTCAATATTCTGTTTTCCCCCAAAAGACTCTCTTTGATCTGCATCTCCCCTCTGATTTGTAATTAATCTCTCCCCACTTCATATTCTCATTCTAAGTTGCTTGAACATTCTCTCCTATGACTAGTTGGCTGCAAGAGCCAAGAACCCAGAAAAGAAGTCTACACTCGGAATATCTTTGAGAGTTGTTAGCCTATAGGTGGTGTTTATGTCATGGGATTGGATGAGATTATTTAGAAGAAAGTATAGCTAGACAACAGAAGTGGGCCAGGAGAAACAAATAGCATTTAGAAGCCCAGGGATGTGGATCTGACTGTCATCTTTTTATGATGATATAAATCCAGCACAGATTCAGCATCAATAAGTAACCAGTGAATTGAATTAAAAATGGTGCCAGTGTTCCCTGAAACTGATGTTACAAATGTTTGGATTTTCCTATATTGGGGACAAGGTATCAATTATATGCTTTTCTGGAGTGCTAATTCATAAGCCATGTTGTTCCCACCTACCACTGTCCTAAGGAAAAATGGGTTATTGATACATTCATGAATTCACTCACAAACATTCAAAGATCCCTTCTTTTTTAAACATGTACTGGTGATAAAATACCTAATATAAATTGAACTGATGAGATGCTTACATGAGTGTGAAAAAGGCAGACATGGAAATAGTCCAAAATTTATAATACAATGCAGTAAATGCTACCACTGGGGCAAGAATGAGCCAGATTGTCTCTCATCCAGTTACCTAGAGGAGAGAGAGATAAGCAGTTTGGGTTTTCTCTGAAAATTAGTGTGGAAACACTATTATCCAACAGACTAGTGAAAATATTACACCTCAAATCCTGATGTTCAGTCTTCCTTCAGGTGCTGAGAGACATCATGGTGTAGTGATAAAAAGGCTGAGCACTAATCAGAGAGATCTGAGTTTAATACCTGGTCTTGTCACTTACGTGTACCTGTGTGAGTTAGTAAACCTTCTCAAAACTCAGCTGTCATATGGGGATAATAATACTTTCTCCTTTTGGTCTAAGATGGAGATAAATTGCAGTATAAGAGCATATCTCTTAATTTTGTCATTGTTGTGTTGTTATTGCTATTCTTTTTACTTCTGGTGTAGCAAGAAGAGTGGAAAATGAATTACAGACCTTCTTAACTTCCAAGGATGTAGTTTTGTCTACAAATGGAAAATTACCTAACATCTGAGAAAGTGAAAAGAAAAGAGCTTTTAACTCTCTCTAGTGGATTGAGGAGTAAAGAGTCTTCTTCCTTATATGTAAGCACACCCAATGCCAACTAATAGAAAGTTTTATTATATCTATATGTGAAGTTAAATGAGTCACCTCAGGAAGCAATGGGTGAAATGAATGATGGTGAGGCTGGCAATCTGTTTCTGTATATCTCTTCCTATTTTTCTATTAAATGAGTCACAGAAAGGAAATATGAAACTGACTCCTCAAAGACCAGCCTGTTAAATAAAAAACCTAACCCAAAGCTTAATAACAGAGAAAAAAGTCCCTTGTATTACTCTCCCAAATGGGAGCTCGATGACATAGTTGGGGCTAATGTTCATTGTCTTTGAAAGCAAGAAAAATTGAACTACAACCTCTCCTTATTCTCAGATAATGAAGAATGAAATTGAGGTTGAAAAGGAAGTCAGTTGACTTTCTGAAGTCAGTTGACTAAATAAATGTGATGGTGCTGTGCAGACTCAAATGCCAGAGACCAGCATCCTACCAGATTCATGATTTTGATGATTATGATTATTTATCACTAGGTAAGAATTAATCCCCAGTCTTGATGGCTTAAAACAATGAACTATTGTGTCTCCTGATTTCCTACGTCAGGCATTCAGGAAGAGTTTGGCTGGGTCTCTGTTCCATGTGGCATCGACTGAAGTCTTTTGCTAGTATTCATCTAGCAGAAGGGCTAGTGTGGAGGGTCTGAGACAGCTTCACTCATGACTCATGTGTCTCGCACCTTGGAAGGCTGAGATCACCTGGGACCCTAGAATGGAGAACCTACATGTGACATCTCCAAAAAAGTGACCTCAGGCTAGTCATATTTCTCCCATTGTGGTCCAGGGCTCCCAGAGTGAGCACTCTAACAGGAGATAAATTGCAGTATAAGAGCATATCTTATACTCTTATAAACCCTGGATAAAAGATGCAGGGTTTCTTATGACCTAGCTCATAAGTCCTAGGACATCAATTTCACCACACTCTATTGGTCAAGCAAATCATAAGAGCAGCCCAGATTCAAAGAGAGGGAAATGAGAGTTGACCTATTAATGGCAAGAGTAGCAAAGAACTTGTGATTATCTTTATTCTCTTATACAGACTTACACCTGGGTTATAAATACTAGTGACACTTCAGACTAAGGTGTCATGTAATATACTATTGTTTAGCTCTGGATAAACACATTTCTGTGTACTCTCATGTCCTATGGCTTAATCTTATTGTAACCATATAATAATCATTAAAAGAATTATTCTCTTGACTTAATTGAAGAACACCTGAGAGTTTTTTTCTGGCCACAATATTTTTCTCAGATCACTCAAAGGTCAGGCTGGAAAAGCTAGGTACCAATGCTTGCCGAAGGGGCTCTCAGCTAATTATGGATAGGAGGTGGGGAATAAATGCCCCACTTCCTTGCTCCTAAGGTAGGACAGCTCTAAAATCATACCACATCTCTTTAGGATGCAATTGGACCATTCATCATTTAAAGGGTCATTGACCTGATGTTGAATAAAGTGAGCCTTGCTTTTTTTCAAGGGATTTGTTCAAGGTCACATAGCGAGTAGGTGTAGCAATGGGTCAAGACTGGAACTCTGGGTCTTCTGACTCCTGGGTCACTGTTCTTGCCTCTGCAGGTGCTGTAGGGTATTGAGCTTGTTGCCTTAGTCTTTACTCTTGCCTGTGTGCACACCAGTATGACTGGATGACACAATCAAGATGCGTTAATGTACACCCACACACTCATACATACTTGACGCCAATAAGTAACCTGCCTTGGTCAGTTCACTGATCAAGGCTAGAGAATATTCTAGAAACCATAAAATGAAAGATTGTCCATCTCACATGATTCATGGTTTTTTGTGTTTGTTTGTTTCCTTTTTAAACTGGATGACTTATCTAGGCACACCTCTGGGTGCTTGGATTCTCGCTCGGCACTGGTGTTTGTGCCTGCCATGTGGGACGTGTAGGCAGGCCTGCACAGTCTGGTCCAGGCCCTCCCATCTTGCCCCAAGCCCATCTAGGGCTAAGGCAAGGGAGAGCTTCTCCCAGTAAATAAGGATCAAGTATATGCCCAGCAGCAATGGCCGCATCCAGCTCTTACCCAGGAACGCCATCTACTGGCTTGTAAGCTGAACTGCACAGCCTGATATAAAACCTGCCAAAAGAAATCCATGGGGCTATAGAAGCAGAAAAAAAGACCCTATCCAGCATTCTCTACAGTCACAGCCCCTGGTCGGGGGTGGGGGGTTAAAGTAAAGGGAAATAAAAAAAAAAAAGGAAATAAAAGAAAAAGTCCTACCTGTGCCAAAATAATTACAAAAATTAGAATACCAGCATCTCCAGATGAGAAGGAACCAGCTCAAGAATTCTAGCACCATGAAAAATCTGAATGAAATGGCACCACCAAAGGATGCCACTAGCCCTCCAACAACGGTCCCTAACCAAAGTGGAAACTTAGAGATGACAGGTAAAGAATTCAAAGCATGAATTGCAAGGAAGCTCCATGAGATCTATGACAATGTTGAAAATCAACACAAAGAAACCTCTAAAATCCAGGAAATGGAGGAAGAGATAAACACCTTAAAAAGAAATCAGCCAGAGCTTCTGAAATTAAAAAGCTCACTTAAAGAATTTCAAGATACAATTAGAAGCTTTATGAATACACTAGCAGAAGAAAGAATTTATCGATAGACAAGCAGAAGAAAGAATTTCTGAGCTTGAAGAGCAGTCTTTCAACTGAGTCAGACAAAAATGGAAAAAAAAGAATTTTTAAAAACGAATAGTCTTTGAGAAATATGGGATTATGTAAAGTGACCAAACCTATGAATTGTCTCTGAGAGAGAAGGAGAAAAAGTAAACAACCTAGAAAACATATTTGAAAGAATAATACAAGAAAATTTCCTTAATCTTGCTATAGAGAGATAAAAATCTAGATACAAGAAATCCATAGAACACCTGTGAGATACCATACAAAGTGAACATTACCAAAGCATATAGTTACCAGACTGTCCGAGGTCAATGCTAAAGAAAAAATCTTGAATGTAGCTAGAGAAAAAAGGCAGATAAAACACAATGGGAACTGCATTAGGCTAACAATGGACTTCTCAGCAGAAACCTTACAAGCAAGGAGAGATTGAGGGCCTATTGTCAGTATTCTTAAAGAAAAAAATTCCAACCAAGAATTTCATATCCCACTAAACTAAGCTTCATATGTGAAGGAGAAATAAAATCTTCTGCAGGCAATCAAGTGCTAAGGGAATTTGTTACCACTGGATCAGCCTTATAAGAGATCCTTAAGTGATTTCTAAACATGGAAACAAAAGAATGATATGTGCTATCACAAAAACACACTTAAGTATATAACTCACAGACCCTACAAAGCAACCATACAATAGAAACCATAAAGCAACCATCTAACAATTTCATGTTAGGATAAAAAAATCATATATCAGTATTAAACTTGAAGTAAATGGTTTAAATGCCCCACTTAAAAGGCACAGAGAGGCAAGTTGGATAAAAAACAAGATCCATCTGTTTGCTGTGTTCAAGAGACATATCTCACATGTAATGACACCAGTAGGCTCAAAGTAAAGGGTTGGAGAAAGATCTATCATGCAAATGGAAAACAAACAAGAGCAGACATTGTTATTCTTATTTCAGATGAAACAGCAATTAAACTAACAACAGTAAAAAAGGACAAAAGGTATTATTACACAAAGATAAAGAGTTCAATTCAGCAAACTTAACTATCCTAAATACACACACACCCAACATTGGAGCACCCAGATTCATAAAACAAGTACTTCCAGACTTGTGAAAAGACTTAGAAAGCCACACAATAATAATGGGAGACTTCAACACCCCACTGGCAGTGTTAGATCTTTGATGTAGAAAACTAATAATAAAATTCTGGACTTAAATTCAACACCTGAATAATTGAACCTAATAGATATTGACAGAATACTCCACTCCTCAACCACAGAATACACATGCTTCTCACATGCACATGGAACATATTCCAAGATTGACCGTAAAGCAAGTCCCAGTAAATTAAAAAAAAATAGAAATTATACTGACCATACTCTCAGACCACAGTGGAATAAAAATAAAAGTCAATAACAGGAAAATCAAAACCACACAATTACATGGAAATTAAACAACTTGCTTCTGAATGACTTTTGGTAAATAACAAAATTAATGCAAAAATAAAAAATATCTTTAAAATAAATGAAAACAGAGACACAGCATGCCAAAACCTCTGGGATGCAGCAAAAGTATTGTTAAGAGGAAAGTTTATAGTGCTAAACGTCTACCTCAAAAACTTAGAAAGATCTCAAATTAATGGTCTTACATTATACCTAGATGAACTAGAAAAACAAGAACAAACTAATCCCAATCCTAGCAGAAAAAAATAAATAACTAAAACTAAAGCTGAATTGAGTGAAATTGAGACCCAAACATCCATACAAAGAATCACCAAAATCCAAAGTTGGTTTTGAAAGGATAAACAAGATCAATAGATCTCTAGCTGGATTAACAAAAAAAAAGAGAGAAGATCCAAATAAGCATAATCAGAAATGAAGAAATAACAAAGGTGACATTGCAGTCAATCCTACAGAAATATAAAAAAATCAGAGACTATTATGAACACCTTTATGCACACAAAATAGAAAATTTAGAGGAAATGAATCAATTCCTGGAATCACACAATGTCCCAATATTGAATTAGGAAGAAATTGAAACCTTGAACAAACCAATATTGAGTTCCAAAATGGAATCAGTAGTAAAAAAAAAAAAACTACTAGCCAAAAAAAACTCCCGACTGGACGGATTTACAGCTAAATTCTGCCAGACATACAAAGAAGAGCTGGTGTCAATTCTACTAAAACTATTTCAAAAATCAAGGAGAAGGGGATCCTCCATAACTCATTTTACAAAGCCAGCATCACCCTGATGCCAATACCTGGAAAACACACAATGGAAAAAGAAAACTACAAGCCAATATCCCTGATAAACATAGTCACAGAAATTCTTAACAAAATACTAGCAAACTAAATCCAGCAGCACATCACAAAGTTAATTTACCATGATCATTTCTGGGATGCAAGGTTGGTTCAACATATGTAAATCAATAAGTGTGATTCACCACATAAACTGATGAAAAACAAAAACCGTACGATCATCTCAATATATGTGCAAAAAGCTTTCAATAAAATCCAACATGTCTTCATGATAAAAACCCTCAACAAACTAGGCATTGAAGGAGCATACCTCAAAATAATAAGAGCCATCTGTGACAAAACTACAGCCAACAACATGCTGAACAGGCAAAATCTGGAAGCATTCCCCTTGAGAAATGGAGCAAGACAAGATTGCCCACTCTTACAATACCTATTCAACATAGTACTGGAAGTCCTGGCCAGAGCAATCAGGCAAGAGAAAAAAATAAAAGGCCCCCAAATAGGAAAAGAAGTAGTCAAGCTATCTCTCTTTGCTGATGAGATGATTCTATACCTTGAAAATCCTAAAGATTCTGCCAAAAGATTCCCAGACCTGATACACAACTTCAGTAAAGTTTCAGAATACAAAATCTATGTACAAAAATCAGCAGCATTTCTATACACCAATAATGTTCATGCTGAGAGCCAAATCAAGAATACAATCCCATTTACAATAGCCAGAAAATGGATAAAATACCTAGGAGTTTAACCAAGGAGATGAAAGATCTCTACAAGGTGATCTACAAAACACCTCTGACAGAAGTCATAGATGACACAAACAAATGGACAAACATTCCATGCTCATAGATTAGAAGACTCAATATTGTTAACATGGTCATACTTCCCAAAGCAATCTACAGATTCAATACTATTCCTATTAAACTACCAACATCATTTTCACAGAATTAGAAAAACTACTCTAAAATTCATATGAAACCAAAAAGGAGCCCAAATAGCCAAAGTAAATCTAGGCAAAAAGAACAAAACCAGAAGCATCACATTACCTGACTTCAAACTATACTGTAAGCCTACAGTAACCAAAACAGCATGGTATATGCTACACACAGACCAATGTAACAGAATAGAGAACACAGAAATAAAGCCACATACCTACAACTATCTAATCTTCAATGAAGTTGACCAAAATAAGCAATGAGGGAAAGACTCCTTACTAAATGGTGCTGGGATAAGTAGCTAGCAATATGCAGAAGAATGAAACTGGATTGCTACCTTTCATGATATTATAAAAATTAACTCAAGATGGATTAAAGATTTAAATGACCTCAAACTATAAGAATCCTAGAAGAAATACTAGGAAACACCATTTTGAACATTGGTCTTGGGAAAGAATTTATGACTAAATTTTCAAAAACAATTGCCACTAACAAAAGATTTACAAGTGGGACCCAATCAAATTAAAGAGCTTCTGCACAGGCAAAGTCAACAGACCACCTATAGAAAGGGAGAAAATATTTACAAACTATGCATTCAACAAAGGACTAATATCTAAAATCTATAAGAAACTCAAACAATTGAACAAGTAAAAAACAAAAAATTTCACTAAAAAGTGGGCAATATGAAGGCAAAATAAAACAAATAATAAATAAAAAATAGGCAAAAGACATGAACAGGCACTTCACAAAAGAACACATTTATTAAATAGGGAATCCTTTCTCCATTGCTTGTTTTTGTCAGGTTTGTCTAAGATTAGATGGTTGTAGATGTGTGGTGTTATTTCTGAGGCCTCTGTTCTGTTCCATTGGTCTATATATCTGTTTTGGTACCAGTACCATGCTGTTTTGGTTACTCTAGCCTCATAGTATAGTTTGAAATCAGATAGCATGATGCCTCCAGTTCTGTTCTTTCTGCTTAGGATTGTCTTGGCTATACGGGCTCTTTTTTGGTTCCATATGAAATTTAAAGTAGTTTTTTTTTTCTAATTCTGTTAAGAAAGTCAATGGTAGCTTAATGGGAATAGCATTGAATCTATAAATTACTTCGGGCAGTATGGCCATTTTCATGACATTGATTCTTCCTGTCCATGAGCATGGAATGTTTTTCCATTTGTTTGTGTCCCCTCTTATTTCCTTGAGCAGTAGTTTGTAGTTTTCCTTGAAGAGGTCCTTCACAACCCTTGTAAATTGTATTTCTAGGTATTTTATTCTCTTTGTAGCAATTGTGAATGGGAGTTTACTCATGATTTGTCTCTCTGCTTGTCTATTATTGGATACAGGGAGGGGAACATCACACACTGGGGCTTGTTGGGGGTTGGGGGCAAGGGAAGGGTGAGCTTTAGGACAAATTCCTAATGCATGCAGGGCTTAAAACTTAGATGATGGGTTGATAGGTGTGGCAAACCACCATGGCACATGTACGCTTATCTAACAAACCTCTGCACACGTTCTGCACATGTATCCCAGAGCTTAAAGTAAAAAATAAACAAACAAAACAAAACAAAAAAAACAAAAAACACACATATATATGTGGCCAGCAAACATGAAAAAACACATCACTAATCATCAGAGAAATGCAAATCAAAACCACAATGAGATACCAGTCAGAATGGCTATTACTAAAAAGTCAAAAAACAACATGGCCGTTGAGGCTGTGGAGAAAAGGGAACGCTTATACACTGTTGAGGGGAATGTAAATGAGTTCAGCCACTATGGGAAGCAGTTTGGCAATTTTTTAATGAAAACAGAACTATCATTTGACCTAGCAATCCCATTACTGGGTATACATGCAAGGGAAAATAAATCATTCTACCAAGAAGACACATGCACCTGTATATTCGCTGCAGCACTTTTCATAATAGCAAAGACATGGAATCAACCTGGATGCCCATCAATGATGGATTGGATAAAAAAAATGTGGTGCACATACACTGTGGAATATTGTGCAGCCATAAAAAGAATGAAACCATGTCCTCTGCAGCAACATGGATGCAGCTGGAGGCCATTATTCTGAGTAAAGTGATGGAGTAACAGAAAACCAAATATTACATGTTCTCACTTATAAATGGGACCTAATCACACGTGGACATACAGATGTCAACAAAAGACACTGGGACTCCAAAAGGGGGAAGAGAGGTAGGGAAGCAAGAGTTGAAAAACTATTGGGTACTATGATCACCATCTGGGTTATAGGATCATTTGTACCTCAAATCTCAGCATCATGCAATATACCCATGTAACAAACCTTCACGTGAATCTAAAATAAAAGCTGAAATTACCAAAGAAAAATACTAGATAATTTTTCAACTTGCTTTATTTTCAAAAGAACCATGGGAACCTTTTTATGTTACATCCAGTGACATACCCAGAATATTTGAAGCTGGAGCAAAACATTTTTTTTTTAAAACATCTCCTCTCATCTATATAACAAAATTATTTTCAATAGTAACCATGTAATAATCATTAAAATAATTATTCCCTTGACTTAATGTTTATTATTTCTAGATGTAGTCTTTAATTTTAAAACAACTAACAAAATAAGAAAAATAACGTTTAATTTAAAAAATAGTCCTTACAGCCAGTAAAACGTTTCATGAACAAGCTAAAATTTGCCCTTATCAAACAAAATGACTAACTT
This sequence comes from Pan troglodytes, assembly GCF_028858775.2. Taxonomy (NCBI): domain Eukaryota; kingdom Metazoa; phylum Chordata; class Mammalia; order Primates; family Hominidae; genus Pan; species Pan troglodytes. The sequence goes on from NC_072419.2 coordinate 23,343,257, forward strand.
TGCAGTTTGTGCACTGTTTCGCTGTTTTAAATTTCAACCACAAATAAAAACTCCAAGGAGTCACATAAAATGATAGAATTGAAGTAACTCAAATTGCTTCTTTGTCTTTACCATGATTGTGCTATCCTTGTTTATTTTGACTCTTTTGTTTAACTGAGACTTATGTAGTGTTGTGGGAGTCATATTTGTGATCTGTGCTCAAAGCAGGCACCCAAAGGAAGCTGCAAATCTTATCTAACGTTACGAACTTGCTCTCAAAGCAACTGTATGTAACTGAGTCCTTGTGTGAGAGCTGAAGGTACAGCTGAAGTTCTTTTAATTAACTTCCATGTGGAATATAATGTTTATTAAAGGATAAGTAATAAATACATGTGATTTTTTTTATTTTGAAATTTACATATACATTGCCCAAGCCCAACAATTACTGCAACGATTGTTTAGAACTTAGAACAAAAAAGATTTTTTTTTCAGGGAAGAGTATTGTATCACTGACATTATTTAGCATCCCCTGCACAAGGAGGCGCATGGCAATGAATGGAATGGAATCAGATGGACTTTTGGTTACTTTTAGCATTGCTTTCAAATTCTCTTAGGTAATGCACCACTCATTGTCTGCACATGGGGAAGGCCTTGCCCACCACCCTGGGCCTGCCATTGCTTGCAGCTCTGATGGGCCACTTGTCTCTGCATAGGGGAAGGGAAAGGAGCTTAGGCTGCAGTCTGAATTTCAGTGGGGAAGTGGGAAGGGTAAGAGAGGTGGAGAGGGTAGTGGTGGTCGGTAGAGGAGGAGACTAAATCTTTGAGTTCAGTATATGTGTGTGTTCTCATCTGTGAGCTAAGAGCTTGAGTAGGCAAGCAGCAGATGAGCCTGTTTGTGTCAAATCCTGACACTTGAAAACACTGTAATTTGATACAATGAAAAGGTCTTAGATTTCACTAAAGTCTTTTGAAGAAATTGCGACACAATCATTGGCGATTGAGTGAAATCTTGGAAATGAACTAGGCAGCAGAAGGGTGGATGAATTCGGGCCCAGGAAGCACTCCCTGGACTGTGGTGTGGTTGCTGATTTCTGCTGTTTGTGGTGAGAAACAAGGTTGGGCCAATTAACAAAGGGAAAAAGTTAATTCCATGTTTCTTAATCAGTTTACATGTTCATAATTGTTTCGTGGAGATGTGATGATTTGTTACTTGACTGATACTTCCCACACCACTTCCTCAAGTTCAAACTGCAATGTCCCACATCACTTCTGTTGGTCAAGTCTTAGGCACTGCCAAATCTTGATCCACTCATTCCCTCTCGGCTTTTCCTTCATCTTCCCTATTCCAGTCAAAGACACCTTCCATTTCACCTTTGTGACCTCTTAACCTCCTAATCACCACATCCAATTTGTGAGCAAGTTCTGTTTGCTGCCTGTAAAACATACTCTAGATCTGACTCTTACCTCCTCTACCCTTATCAATCTTGTACTATCCTTGATGTCTCCAGTCTGGACTCTATCCACGCCTTCTCTCTGGTCCTTCTGCTTCCGTCCTTACCTCCCTGTGAATTCACCATGGCATTCATTAAAAATTGAATCCCTTGGCCGGACATACTGGTTCACACTTGTAATCTCAGTACCTTGGGAACCTGAGGTGGGGGGATCACTGTAGGCCAGGAGTTTGAGACCAGCCTGGGCATCATAGTGAGACACTGTCTCTACAAAAAATTAAAAATAAAATAAGTTAGCCAGGCATAGTGGTTCATGCCTTTAGTCCTATTTACTCAGTAGGCTAAGAGGGGAGCATCTCTTGAGCCCAGGAGTTCGAGGCTGCAGTGAGCAGAGATAGCACCACCGCACTCCAGCAAAAGTGGCAGGGTGAGACTCTGTTTCTTAAATAAAAGAAAAAAAAGTGAATCCCTTTATGTCATTCCTCAGTTCTTAAAACCCTCAAGTGTTTTCTACTGCACTTGGAATAAAATCTAGCTTCTTTACTATCACCTAGAAAGCTGCAAAGCCTGCTTCTTCTCATTTCCAGTCCTCTTCTCAAATGCTGCCTCTAAGATGCTTTCTGAGCTTCCACGACTCACTCTATAGCTAGCCCCTTGGCCTGCTTTGCTGTTCAGAGAGATTTTTCCAGTGGCTGAAACCATATTTGTTTGCTTTTGGTCTCCCCATACTAGACTATGAGCTGTATGAGGGCAGGGCTTTATCTTTGCCACTGCACCTCAGTAAATATAATAGTGCCTGGCCCATAGAAGGCATTGAATCAATACTTGTTGAATGAGTGAATGTGTGAATGATGAATACATAAAGGAATACACAGCCTCCTAATTCCTTTACTTATGTCAAGACGCAGGGTCAAGGCTCTCATTCTCCTGCAATCTTCCCCTATGTCCCTATTGATATTGACTTGCTCCTTTCTCTGGACTAATTTATACTTACCTGTAATGTGCTGCTTATTTTATTCTGCCTTATGGAAATATTTGCGTACTTGTCAGTCTCCCTTCCCAGCTGCATGATCTAGAGAGCCAGGCCTCTCCTTTGCCATCTATATATCCTGAGCAGGCCCTGCAGATGGGTGTGCAAGGCACATGTTTCAATAAAGGGCTTAACTAATGTTAAAGGGTTTTAACCATTTAAAAAAGAATTTATGTGCTGCAAAAAGAACCTTACACAGATCAGCATTCTGAAGTGTATTTGAATTGCACAAAGCTATAATTTGGCCTTTAATTTTATTCTAATGCCCACTTTTAAACTCTGCCTAAGGAGTGTTTTTTGTGTTGTGGCTTGGTGGCCCCATGCTGACCTATTTCATTTCCAGCTGAAGGGACACTGGAATCCTAGTTTGAAAATTCAATTAGAAAGAATTAAATTTAAATATATAATATCAACTAAAACCATATTTTTTTCTCATTATTGGAAAGCCCAAGAGAGCATAAAGCCCATATTGATTAAAGATCTCTGCTCTTATTGACAGGCAATGTCAATATATAACTGCACATAACAATATATAACTGCATATAACAAACAGTTTCCTAGAACAGTCTCTTATCCACAAGGGGGGAAAGTCATTCCCAGATTGGATGTTTTTTGTTTGCTTATTTGTTTATTTAGCAAATCTAAACGTTCATTTCTTGTCTTAGGATCTCAAACATTTTAACTTCATTTCAATTACTGAACTTAAATGCATTTCTTTTGAAAGCAGGGCAAAACATCCGCGATAGAAAGTGCACAGCACCAACAAAACACACCTGCCTCACAGAATCTTATATCCAGCCCAAGAAAATCATGCATCATTTAGAACCATTGTGCATTATGGGCTACATATTTCTGCTGTTCTTGATGCTAAAATGAGATGTTTAAGATGTTCCCTAATTCTTTCACCTGGCTTTGGAGGGGAGGTAAGCAAAGGAAACATCACCTCTGCATAGTACACATGGACATTTATTTTTAAAATAGCTTTGATTTTTGAATAACCAAAGGGAGTGATAGAAGTACAGGGATTTCTTTTTCTCTTTGATATTTTCTAATAGGAAATTTCAGAAAAACTATGAAGAAGGAAACATAATTAACTTTTCAAGCCACATTTCAATTATTTTAACAATCAACTTGGGTTTCTTTCTTTTTCCCTTGCGTTATTCTGCCATCCTGTAAATAGGGCAGATAATTAGGTCATGAGAAAAAGAAAAGAAAGTCTGAGATAAAATCCATTAAATTGCAAATTTCAATATTATTGCAAGTATAAAAAACAGCAAAACAAGTATTTTATGTGTATTTCTTTTAAGCTCATGCTATTTTAGAGATAATAGCCCTATCTATAAAATAATGTGAGACATACGGATATGCCTGAAACTTTTATAATATCATATTTCAATTCATTGAGTTATATTTCTAAAGCCAAATTAATACATTTGTGCTGAAGTTTAAAAAATGACATTAGCTTATTATAAGACTAATACTGCAATAATGAACACTTATTTGTATAATTTTACTCCAAAATTTAGATATTTACAAATAATGGGGTCTATGTATAACAGAACAAGTACATATCTAGTGGTTAAAAGCACGTTTTTCTTTTGCTGACAGACAATTTATTCCAGTTCTGGCCTCACCATTTACTAACCATGTAAAGTTGGGTGAATTACCCAGCTTTGGTTAGCGTTTTTGGTTGTGAGCAGCTAAGACTCTGGCTTACTTAGGGATAGAAGGAATTAATTGAAAGGATGAGGGATGGAAAAACAGACAGGTACAGGGAAACGAGATAGCAGAGCACAGCTGGGAACCTATGCCCGGCACATGTGTCTAAGGGCCGCTGTCATCATACCCGGACATGGTTGCCTTTACTGCACTAGACACTACCATGGCCACCCTTGGCAAATAGGATGGAGGCCTGTAGTGTTGGAGAGCCCCAGGATTCAGTCCTTGGTCCTCTTCTCATCACCATTTATGCAATTCCTTTGTAATGTCACTTGGTTTTAAATATTATCTCCTTGATGCTAACTCCCAAATTTAAACCTCTGTTTGGACCTCTTCTCTGAACCCCAGACTCACATCCATTCAGTTGCTTACTTCAACGTCTCCACTGGGCTATGCCAGAGAAAACTCAACACAACATGTCCAAAAAAACTTCTTTTCTTCCCCTCCTCCTTTAGCTTGCATCTGTCATCCTCATTTCAGTTGAGTCACTCCACCCTTCCCCTTCTTCACTCTTTTCTTCTTCTCACATCTCACCTGCAGTCCATTAGAAAATTCTCCCGGTTCCATTATTAGAATGCATCCAGAATCTGACCTCTTCTCTCCTCTACTGCTCCTGCACTGATTGGAGCCACCATCATCTCTCATCTAGGCTGTTGCACTAGCCCCTTGTAAAAGGCTTCTTGCATCTATCTTTGACTCCATCCACCTCTGTCATACTCTATTTTTAGCACAGCAGCCAGAGTGATCATGTTAAAATGCCAATCAGGTTTTTGTTTGAAGATGATTTTCATCAAACTTGGCTAAATAGCTAGGAATGAGATTTCTGGATTGTATGATAAGTGTATATATAACATTATAAGAAACTGCCAAATTGTTATCCAAAAATGGCCATACATTCTGCATTCCCACCAGCAATGTATAAGAGTTCCAGTTGCTCCAATTCCTCCCCAGTGCTTGGTATTTCTAGGCTTTGTTTTGCTTTGTTTTCCATCTAATAAGCGCATAGTGATAACTCATTGTGGTTGTAAGTCGCACTTCTCTAATGACAAATGATCTTGAGCATCTTTCCATTATGGTTATTTGCCATTTTGTATCTTCCTTGATCACATATTTACTGAAATCTTTTGCCCGTGTAAAATTTGGGTTGCTTTATTATTATGGAGTTTTGAGAGTTCTTTTTATATTCTAGATATGTCCTTTATTAGATATGTTATTTACAAATACCTTCTAGTCTGTGGCTTGGCTTTTTATTTTCTTAACAGTGCCTTTCACAAAGCAGAAGTTTTTAATTTTGATGAAGTTCAATGTATCAATTTACTCTTTTATGGATCTTTTTTTTCTGTTATAGCTAGGAATGTTTGATCAACTAAGGTCATACAAATTTTTCTAGAAGTTTTATAGTTTTCAATTTTACATTTAGATCTGTGATCCATTTTGAGTTATGCAAAGTTTTATAGCAGCTTTATTCATAATTTCCATAACTAGAAACAACCCAACGTCCTTTAACTAGACAATGGAGAAACAGATTGTCGTATATCCATACAATGGATATTAAAAAAACTAAGTATCACTACACACAATGGAAGAAATGAATTTCAAATGTATTATGCAAAGTAAAAGAAGTCAGACTCACAAGGCTGCATACTATATAATTCCATTTTATTTTGTATTCTGGAAAAGGCAAAGCTATAAAGATGGGAAACAGGCCCTTGCCAGGAACTGGAAACAGGGGAGAGGGGTTGACTACAAAGAGAGACAGGAGAATTTTTGGAAGTGATAGAACTGTTCTATATCTTGATTGTGGTGGTGGTTGCATGACTGTGCTTGTTTGTCAAAACTCACAGAATTGTACACAAAAAAGAATAAACTTTATACTATGTAAATTATACCCTAATAGAAAATAACTGAGTTGTACATTTGTTACATTTGATGAACTCCCAATGACACGTCATTGTCTCCTAGACTCCTTAGTTTACCCATAGTCGAACCCATTAGGGTTCCTTCTTGGTGCTGTACAGTCTATGGGTTTAGACAAATGTGTAAGGAAAGTAAGTTCATCAGTTGTAACAAACGTACTAGTGGGGGATGTTGATAATGGGGGATGCTATGCAACAGTGGAGGCAGAGTGAATATAGGGTATTTATGTACCTTTCTCTCAATTTTTCTGTGAATCTGAAACTGATCTAATAAAGACTTTTAAAAATAACTAAAATAAATCTTAACTTGGTAAATAATAAAGTGTAAATCAGATCATTAATACCTTGGCTCAAAACATTTCTTCTGGGAATGAAATTTTAAAAATTCAAAGAAAATACAGTAGCATCTGCTGGACACATCATAAACTACTAGTTAGGTAGTTAATAGTTTTAGCATTAGACTGTGTGACATTACTTTTGGTGATATTACAGTTTTGCAAAAAAAAGGTACAATCTTAGAAATTAACAAGGAAGCACTGCATGAAAATTAAAGTAGACTAGGAAATGAGAGTGGCAAGGTCCAATCTGATTGTAAGAATTGAGAAGTTGTAACATTGCCCAACAGGACACCTGTCAACCTTAAATAATGAGATTCAGAAAATATTATTAAGTATGGAGTTTATTTGAGCACAAAGCTTGAGAAAGGCCCCCACAGAAACACCAATTCCGAATAAATGGGGTCAGCATTCCAAAGTGGAAAAGTTAAAGTTTTACTTACATAGGCAGAGACAGAGAAGTTCCAGAAGGATTAAAATTTCTTTCTTCTTTTTCTTTCTTTCTTTCTTTTTTTTGAGATGGAGTCTCACTCTGTCACCCAGGCTGGAGTGCAGTGACACAATCTTGGCTCACTGCAACCTCTGCCTCCTGGGTTCAAGTGATTCTTATGCCTCAGCCTCCTGAGTAGCTGGGACTACAGGCACACACCACCACACCTGGCTAATTTTTGTATTTCTAGTAGAAGCGGAGTTCCACCATGTTTCCCAGGCTGGTCTCTAACTCCTGACCTCAGGTGGTCCGCTTGCCTTGGCCTCCCAAAGTGCTGGGATTACAGGCATGAGCCACCACGCCTGGCCAGGATTACATTTTCTATACAAGATCAGTGTGTATGCTATGGTGATTCGATTGATTATAGATTGCTACGTTCCAAGGAAGATCAGTTTATTACTCCATGAGGAGGGGCAATGATCTGAGGAGGTCTCTTTTCTCTGGTGCCATTTAATCTTAATTGTTTACAGGAAATAAAAAAGGCAGAGGTTGCAGCCGTATGCCATGTGACTCAAGCTGCATAGCTATATTCCTCTCAAGGCTTGGAATGATTTAAGTTCCAACAGCTTTAAGTTTGAATATTTAATTTCACATTTCCCCCTTTTTAATGTTTTATTTTTATGGGTTTTTGGGGAACAGGTGGTATTTGGTTACATGAGTAAGTTTTTTAGTGACAATTTGTGAGATTTTGGTGCACCCAGCATCTGAGCAATATACAACGAACCCAATGTGTAGTCTTTTTATCCCTCACCCCCTTCCCACCCTTTCCCTTGAGTCTCCAAAGTCCATTGTATCATTCTTATGACTTCACATCCTCATAGCTTAGCTCCCACTTATGAGTAAGAACATATGGTATTTGGTTTTCCATTCCTGAGTTACTTCACTTAGAATAGTAGTCTCCAGTTACAGCCAGGTTGCTGAGAGAAATGAGACAAGAGAAAGAAATACAGGCCATCCAAATTGGTAAAGAGGAAGTCAAACTGTTGCTGTTTGTTGATGATATTATTGTATACCTAGAAAACCCTAAAGACTCCTCCAAAAAGCTCCTAGAATGAACAAAGGAATTCAGCAAAGTTTCAGGATACAAAATTAATGTACACAAATAAGTAGCTCTTCTATACACCAACAGTGACCAAGTTGAGGATCAAATCAAGAACTCAACCCCTTTTACAATAGCTGCAAAAAAAGTAAAATACTTGGGAATATACCCAGCCAAGGATATGAAAGACCTCTACACGGAAAACTACAAAACACTGCTGAAATAAGTCATAGGTGGCACAAACAAATGGAAACATATCCCATGCTCATGGATGGGTAGAATCAATATTGTAAAAATGACCATACTGCCAAAAGCAATCTACAAATTCAATGCAATTCCCATCAAAATACCACCATCATTCTTCACATAACTAGAAAAAACATTTTCCCCTTTAAATTGAGATCTTCAAAGAAAGGATTTTAGATGAACTCAAATGGTTTGGGCTCGTTTTATGTTCAGGAGCTTAGTCCGTGTCTTCAGGAATGCTCATTCCCAGTGTCATGTTTCAGAGTAGGGGGCTGGGGGAGAAGGAAGTTTTCAGGCTGCAAAGCTGACAAGATACAGATCAAATTTAAAGTAACAGGAAGGAAGTGACTTTGTGATCTGCATCTTTCATTAATGCAATTATTTGAGTGACCATTATTTTAGTTTGTTCATTTGTGTGTTGTGTGTTGACTTCATTGTGAACAAGTGCCACAGCAGCAATAAAGACAAAAGCAGGACAAAACACACACATAGTTATAATTCTGATAGTAAGTAACAGCTAGTGCCACCAAGTTTCACAAGATCCAAATGAGCTTCTTAGCCAATTATTTAGGGTAGTTGTTGGATCTGAAAGGTTAGTTATTTGGGCTTCTATATCAGCCATTAATTTAGTGATGCTATCTGATTCATCTAGAATATAGATGCCAGACTCAGTCTTTATGACAGTGCAGGCTTCCTTACGGCTGCATTGAGTATGTCTAAAGTGATAGAGTTCTGTAAGACGACCTTTCTCATAAGAGCAACTTCATTATTTAATAATGAGATAATGAGAGACCCACGTAGCTATTATTTAGGGTCTTTTTTGTGTAATTGGTTGGGGCCTCTTATGCTAGTTGTGGCTAAAAGATGGAAGCTAAATGATCATCTCAATGAAATACATAACAAACCCACTGAAATTGTAAATATGGAAGATTTGCAGGCTTTAAGAGGGTATGAACTATTTGACTTTGTGTCCAGGCAAAACTCAAAAGAATACCTTCCTTACATCCTGGGAGTAATCATGGCCATAGATTGGTACCACATACCCAAGACATTTCATTTGGAGCAAGCCAATAAGTACGTGGTTATTGTGCCCATTTAGGGACATGCCAATTAGCATTGTGTAATATAATGGTGTGTGAACATACTGTTCCTTGGGTAACTACTCCATGTCCCTAGTGCTGTTGGGCCATGTGTTTTTGGTGTAGTTCTTTGGTCTCTACCATAAAAAGGAGAGCTGACTAAGCTGACCAAAAGAGGGGGTAAGCCAGATACAGCCATTTGTGTTATATTATCAATTTGTGTTATACCATCTCCAAATTGAAGCGTCTTATCTCTAAGTTGGAGCGATGCCAGCATTAAAGCTAACAAACTGGGTCTCCTTTACCAAAAGGCTCTTCCCACGCCATTTGCTTTGTAAAGAGTTATCAATAGGGCAGTGATGCACACCATCCTTAGTCATACTAGTGCTAAGCATTGGTGACTCTTCTTGAGAAACACAGATATATTTCTGATATTTTATCCTATCTTGTCTTTGGAAAAGAGATACACACATAGCAGGCCAGAGCCACTAAGAAGGGGCATGAGGTTGAATATTCAAAATGTGACTTAAAAAAAATTTTTGTTTTATTAATATTATTTTTCTGAGACAGGGTCTTGCTCTGTTGCCCATGCTGGAGTGCAGTGGTATGATCTCAGCTCACTGCAGCCTCAATCTCCTGGGCTCAAGTGATCCTCTCACTTCAGCCTCCCAAGTAGCTGGGACTGCAGACACACATCACCATACCTGGCTAATTTCCTTTGTAGTTTTTTGTAGAGACAGGGTTTCACCATGTTGCCCAGACTAGTCGTGAACTCCTGGGCTCAAGCAATCCACCCACCTCAGCCTCCCAAATTTCCGGGACTACAGGAATGAGCTACCGTGCCCGGCCAAAAAAGTGCTTTTTTTTTTTTCGGTAATTTATTAGCACAGTCGTGAGCCTGTTGCCAGTAGAGGTTTGCTTAATGGGCAACAGCTGGTAATAGCAGCAACAAAATATGAGAATTAGGGATGAAAAGAAAAATATTTAGTGGGAACTTGCACAGGAAGACTTTCTCCATCTATTGACAAGTATTAATATTAAGCAATAGTTTAGATGCTGGTGTGATCTGGTACCTTGGGAACGCTGACTAGCTCAGATGTTGTCTTCTTATCCTTGCTGCTTCTGTAGAATTTTAATTTTAGATCACCTGTTTGAGATGAAGTCCAAATTGGACTTATGACTTCACATCCTCATAGCTTAGCTCCCACTTATGAGTAAGAACATATGGTATTTGGTTTTCCATTTCTGAGTTACTTCACTTAGAATAGTAGTCTCCAGTTACAACCAGGTTGCTGAGAGCAATGAGACAAGAGAAAAAAATAAAGGCCAGCCAAATTGGTAAAGAGGAAGTCAAACTGTTGCTGTTTGCTGATGATATTATTGTATACCTAGAAAACCCTAAAGACTCCTCCAAAAAGCTCCTAGAATTTAAAGGCAGCTCTCTTTAAATGGATGATGGGCATCCAGGAATTGATACCTTTTAGCTTAATGACAAAAGGTTTGGTTAGGAGCAACTCATAAAATCCCTTTCACCTTAATTGGATGAAGTCCTTTGAAAGACATCGTTCCCAAAAGACAAAATCTCCTGGTTGAAGTCCGTGGCCCTTGAGTTTTTGGTCTCCCAGGAGCTCACTGTGGAAAGAGTCTTTTACTTAATTATAGTTTTTAGTTAGCTGCCTTATAAAGCCTCTACAATAGTAAAACATACCTCCTTTGAGTATCATAGATTCGCAATTTCCTAGAGACAATTTTATAGGTCTGCCTGTTATAATTTCAAATGGATACAACTGGTGTTTATAAAAGGGGTCACTCTTAGGTTAAGCAAAACCAATAAAAGGGTCTTTGGCCAAAAATTGTTAAGACCTCAGTTAATTTTGCCTACCGAATTTTGATTGTTCCATTTTTTGTGTTCCACTAACCCATATGACTGGGGGTGATATGCACAATGGAAATGTTACAGAATGGGCCAGATTTTGATTGTTTTCCAGTAAAGTGAGTATCTCTGTTAGTTTGAAGTTCTAGGTTAAGTCCCCAAGTTGTAACATTTTTTTCTTAGAGAATTTGACTTACTGCTAAGGTTTTTGCTATTCTGCATGGATAGCTTCTACTCAAAGAGAAAACATGCAGGGAATCACTAGACTGTACTTGTATTCTTGTGAGGGTGATAGCTGAATAATATCTAGTTGTCATACCTCAAAAGGGCCTTCTTACAAAGGAGGATGACCTTAAGAACTATGTAAAAGTTTCCCTAAATTATGTTTTAGGCAGATGTGGCAGCGATTCATGTACCTTATGAGCAACAGTTGAAGATTTCCAATAATATTGTTTCAATCAACAATAATATTCCCAATAAACGACATTGTAATCATCTTATCGGGGCTCCTATGAATTAACCCATGCACATAAGCTAGGAAAGATGACAGTAATTTGGCTGTGAGTATGGGTAAACCATTTGGTCTTTACCATAGCCCAGTCTCAGAGGAGTACATTTGCCCAATTTTCTTGTTCTGTTTTTGGAACTTTGGATTGAGCTAATTGTTTATTAAAAAATCAAGTGCTTCCTTAAAAGCTAAAATGGGTTGATTTTCTTATTCAGATACATTTAGGGCAGCCCTTTCTCTTATACTATCTGCCAATTGATTTCCATTGCTTTTTGGCTTTCTGGGATGCTTTACTTTGAATGGCCTGGAAGTTTGACAATGACTAATGATTTTGGCAACAGTATGGCTTCCAATATTTCTGAAACAAGGTGTCCATTTTTAATGAACTGATTGGAAAAGGCTAAAATACTCCTTGTTTTCATAGCATTCCAAAGTCACAAGCAACTCCAAAAGCGCGTCTGCTATCTGTATAAATATTAGCAGTTATTTCTTTTGCCAATTGACAGGCTCTAATTATATTGATTCTGCTTGTTGAGTCAAGTTTGTTTCTGAAAGATAAGCGCTTTCTATTTCTTCAGTCAAAAATGCTATAGCATAGCCTGCGTGAAAAATTCCAGGTTCATCCTTTAAGTAAGAGCCATCTGTAAACCAAATAATATCAGTAAGGCAGGATTCTTACAGGTCAGTCCTAGAAGAGAGAAGCTGGTTGGTTAAGATTATGCAATCGTGTAACATTTCATCTGAAAGCAGGAGTAGAAGTGTGGCAATATTTAGATTATTACATCTGGAGGCAGTATTACGGAGAGCAGAAAGAAGAACATCATGAGAAGCCAGTATACTAAGTGAATAGTGTTGAGTGTGGTGTAAATTTAGAAGCACTTCCATAGAATGTGGAACAGACAGTGAGGGGATATCTTATCACTATTTCTTTAGTTGCTTTTATTCACAAAGTAACAATTATTGCTTTCATGCAAAGTGGCAATTCTTTAGCCACAGGTTCAGTTGTTGACTATAGCTACAGTTCTATTTTGATCTGTGTTTTTGAGTCAAAATGCCTAAGGTATTTCCCTGATTTTTCATGAACGATGAAAACGAAATATTCTAATTTGGATGTCCTAAGGCTGAGGCATCTATAAGACTTTTTAAAAATTTCTTTTGATGTCAACTGATTTTTTTCTGTCCATTCCAGGGCGTCTGGCTTGTCTTGTTTTAAAAGAGTTTATAAAGGTTAAGTTTTTAAGGAGAAGTTTAGAATCCAATTTCTGCCGTATTCTGCCAACACCAAAAACTTTCTCACTTGCTTCTTAGTTTTTAGGGTAGAGAAGGCCAATATTCCTTTTATTCTACCCGTATTAATAAAAAGAGCTTCCTCTGATATTAGGTGACATAAATATTTTACTTGTTTTTGATAGAACTTTAGTTTTTCCTTTGAAACTTGCATCACTTTAAAGCTAATTGTTGTAATTCCGACCTCTATGGAGGCTTTCCTATCCCCTGAGAAGTAAATTATCTATACACTGTATCAAGGTGGATTTCTTAGGAAAGATGGCATCTGATAGGTCTGCTTTTAATATTTGTAAAAAATAAGTTGGGCTCTCACTATATCCCTGAGGCATAACTTCCATGTGCAGTGTCTGTCTTTTCAAGTGAAAGCAAAGAGAAATTGACCATCTTTATCCACAGGAGTGCTAAAGAATGCACTATCTAGGTCTATCACAGCAAAGAATTCACCTTCAGTTAGCTTGGCAGTCAACAACATATGAAGGTTTGGTACCACTGGATTTTGAGGAATGGCTACATTATTACTTGCTCTCAGGTTCTGTACAAATCTCCACCTTCCACTATTTGGCTTTCTTATGGTGAGAATGGAAGTGTTACATGGGTTTGTACAATGAATAATCAAGCCTCCTTTTATGTAATTCAAAATTATGTTTTTTCCCTTCCAAGACCTCTGAGAGGGTATTGTTTAAGGTTTGAAAGAGGTTCCGATGGACTTATTTACATTTTAATTGGTACTATTTTTATTTTTTGTAAAAACAGGAGCTTGCTTTGTTTGCTGGTCTCAAGCTCTTGGCCTCAAGCGATCCTCCCACTTTGGCCTCCCAAAATGCTGGGAATACAGGCATGAGCCACCACACCTAGTCTATCAGGTACTGTTTTTAACAGCCCTTGTCATTCTTCATTATTTAACAATTTAGTTTCCTCCATGGCAATATGAATTGCAATTTGTGAATTAGAAGAATCAGATTTCAAAATTTTTTTGAACCTAATAATTCTATTTTATCTTTTAATTCTGGATACATTTCCCCCCTTTTGAAAGAGAGAGATGTGGATATTTATTTGTAAAATTCTTAAAAGTCTTCATCTATCAAGTGGATGGGGAATGAGGAAACCAAGATGTTTAGGAGATCTAACTGAAAAACTATAGTTTGAGATTTTTGTATAGATATAGGGGTATTTCTTAAACCTACCACTTGTGTGGCTTTTTCACTCCAAGGAATGGGACCTTGTATAAGGTGGGATTTATCACTGATAATGTAGCCTCAGTATTAAAAAGAGCTGATGTTAGTTCTTCATTTAAATTAATTTCAATTTTCCCATGGTATTACTGGGGATAAAAGAGAAAGTCCCTTTGATTTCCTTGGATCATTCCTATTCTTCTCTTCCTTTGACCTGTTGCTGTTCTATTTAAAATTTCTATAATCCTTCTGAAATGTTCAGGCTTTTTTTCAGTATTTGGAAAATGAGGGATTAGGTCAGCTTTGGAACTTATTAGGTTGTTTAGGGGTTAAAAATTTGTTGGATTATTGTTTTAGTCATAAACTCATGATCTTATTTACTTCTTCTTTCTGTTTAACTTCCCCTTTCTTTCCTTCCTTACTTAGGGTACAGGGTATTTGATCAGCAAAATTAACTAGATCATGAGTTTGAGAAGTAGCCCAATGAGTGATGTCTCTTTATTATAGTGGCCAATTCTTCATGTAATCCATTTACGAGTGCATCATTTTGATGGTTAGCATAAATTTCTTCTGATAGACCCAAATATTGTTTAAATGTTGTTTTCAAATATTTTCTAGTATGATATTACTGACTCATCAAGATTTTGTCAACGTTGTGTTTTGTTCCAATCAACTACTCTTTGGAAAATCAACCCATTATGTCGGAGATTGCAATTTTTCGAATGTTTGCATGAGTGAGAAATCAGACCTTGGCAATGACCTTGAGCAATAGGATATAAAAAACTCCCACATGCTTAACGTTCCAATAATGGAACACTAGGCATAAGGGGGTCAAGGGGATAATGTGTAGTGAAGTTTTGGCAGACTTGCAGGTCCATTTACCGCCTGCTTCAGAAAATTCACATAAATCCTCTAAAGGATTCCTCCAATTTTCCTTTGCTATCCAATCCTTGGCTTTACTTTATGACACTAACATGTGAACCAATTGATATAAATCAGAGAATCTGGGGCCATAAGTTCAAGTGTTTAATTCACATTCTCCAGAAAATTCCTTAGGGTCTGGAAGAGAATCTGAGAATTCTTCAATTATTCCTTTAACAACAACAACAACAACAACAACAAACCATTAAAAAGTAGGCAAAGAACATCAACAGACATTTCTCAAAAGAAGACATTCAAATGGCCAATAAACATATAAAAAATCCCGCAACATCACTCATCATCAGAGAGATGCAAATCAAAACCACAATGAGATACCATTTCACATCAGTCGGAATGGCTATTATTAACAAGTCAAAAAACAACAGATGTTGGCAAGGTTGTGGAGAAAAGGGAACATATATATACTGTTGGTGGGAAGGTAAATTAGTTCATCCACTGTGGAAAGCAGTTTAGAGACTTCTTAAAGAAGTACCATTTGATGAAACAATCCCATTGTGGAGTATATATCCAAAGAAAAATAAACCATTCAACCAAAAAGACAGCTGTGCTCTTACGCTTATTGCAGCACTATTCACAGCAGCGAAGACATGGAATCGACCTGAGTGCTCATTATCAGTGGACTGGATAAAGAAAATGTGGTACATATACACAATGGAATACTATGCAGCCACAAAAAGAATAAAATTATGTCCTTTGTAGCAACATGGATGGAGCTGGAGGCCATTATCCCAAGTGAATTAACGCAGAAACAGAAAACCAAATACCTCATGTTCTCACATTTAAGTGGGAGTTAAACACTGGATACACACAGACATAAAGATGGGAACGACAGACACTGGGGACACCAAAAGTGGGCAGTGAAGGAGGGGGTAAGGGCTAAAAAGCTACCTATTGAGTACTATGCTCACTATTTTGCTGATGGGATCAATAGAAGCCCAAGCCTTAGCATCATGCAACATACCCATGCAACAAACCTGCACATGTGCCCCCAAGTCTAAAACAACAACGACAAAATATGCCTTTAAGTTCTACTTTTGACAGTGGTTGATAAACCAAGGCAGACTCTCCCTACTCGACACAGAGTATTCCTGAAATACAGCCAGAACAGCAGAAGGAAGAAAAGGAGGAGGGAAGGTAAGTCTGGACAAGGAAAAGACAAGAGGAGCTGAAGAAGGGGAGAGATTTTAGGCAGTCTTTTTAAATTCAGAAATAGTTTTAGACAATCTTTCATGTTCTTCTTGCAAAGAAATGAGTTCTGTTTTTTGTTTGTTTGTTTCTGTTTTTTTTTTTTTTTTTTTTTTTTTAGACAGGTTCTCATTCTGTTGTCCAGGCTGAAGTGCAATTTCACAACCACAGTTTACTGCAGCCTTGACGTCCTGGGATTAAGCAATCCTCCTACTTCAACCTCCCAAGTAGTTGGGACTGTAGGCACATACCATCACACTCAGCTAAGTTTTCAAATTTTTTGTAGAGATGAGGTCCCACTGTGTTGCCCAGCTGGTCTCAAACTTCTAGGCTAAAGTGATCATCCACCTTGGCCTCCCAAAGTGCTGGGATTACAGGCTTGAGCCACCATGCCCAGCCAAGAAATGACTTTATCAGAACCTCTTTTAGAAGTTTCCAAGTCCCATTTAAATAGTTTTCTCTTCCAGTAATCACCTACGAAGCAGGACAAGAAAAAAATAAATAAAAATAAAATAGCTCTCCAAGTTATTTTGTTTCATTTTAGAGCTGGCCTTTTCTATTTGAGTGTAAAGGTAAATTAGTTTAGGTATTCAAAGGTACCCCCTTTTAATCATTGTAATTTGGGGTCATCATGAATTATGTGAGACCATTTAAAAATATATTTGCATGTATGAAACACAAATCTAGCTGGTGTTTCCACAGGTGGATCTTTTCTGGAGGAAGAAGACACGCTTTTAGAAACATAATTGCTCATAATTTAGACTCTTCTTCTGAATTACCAAAATGACCTCGGGGGTATGTCTTGAATCGAGTGTGATCCTTGTGAGAATAGCTCCTCAAGGGGCCATCCTTGAGTCAGTTCTTTCCTTTTACATGTCTTGGTGGTTCCAAGAGACTTGGGTGCTTAAGGCACCAGGTGCTCAACCTTTTTGTGTGCCCACTGGATTAAGCAAGGTTCCCTGCATATTCTTCCTAAGGGATTCTACGTGAGAACATTTTACATTGCAAGCAATAAACTCCCATAGTTCCAGGAGATTTTAGTCACCTAAGGTGCCTTTTGGTCAGGAGAAAGTGTCTCTTATCTTCTAGGCTCATAGCCTTTTACTATTTTGATCACTCAAAAATTTGTCAATTGAACCGAGCTTTAGAATCTGGCTAGTTTTAAAGATTATAATTTTTTTTTTTGCTTAAGTCACAAAGATTCATTTCTACTTTTCAAAGAGAAACTGTTTTTTCCCTGACTAAGATTTGGAATGAGAGAAATGGTTGAAAAACTCTAAGGAGTAATTTCAAACAAAATTTTAATTTCAGAGAAAAGTGAAAGTTACAAATCCACAATTAGCAGACTTTTTAGAGAATAAAAAATGAAGCTTCTACCTTGCAGTAGAACTTCAATTTCAACCCCACTAAGTTAGAAATGTGTGTAGCTCAAATAAAGTCTGTATCTTCAACCAAGGCCAGGAGAATTCACACCTGAGACAGGCCTTACCAGAGATTTGTTTTGACTCTGGTGAAGTCAGATGAACAAAAGTTGGTCATCCTGGTACCAAGGCTTCAGTTGTCAGTGAAGTGATGAGGGTTGCTGGAGGTCTGATTCAGATCCCTTCATGGTTGCCAAAATGTCAACCTTAAATAACAAGACTCAGAAAATGTGGTTCATTATAGAGTTTATTCTAGTGCAAAGCTTGAGGATGGCCAGCCAGAAACACAGACTCCAAATGAATGGAGCCAGTGTTCCTAAGTGGAGAAGTTACAGCTTCATTTATATGGGCAGAGACAGAAATTTTAGCAGCATTACATCTTCCATAAAAGACCAGTGTGTATGCCATGGTGATTTGATTGGTTACAGATTGCTACATTCCAAGGAGATTACTTTATTACTCTGTGAGGGGAGAAAAATGGTCTGAAGGAGTCTCATCTCTGGTGCCATTTAGTTTTAATTATTTACAGAAAAAAAAAAGACAGAAGTAGTAGCTGCATGTCACATGACTCAGGTCACATAGCAACATTATTCTCAAGGCTTAGAATAATTTAAAGTTTCAGCAGCTTTAAGTTTGAATTATTTAATTTCACATACCCATTCTGTTAAAAAGTAATTTTGATTCTTTAGACTCCTTAGTCTTTTGTGACTAAGGAGTGGTGGTGGTGTGACTAAGGACCATTATTCGGGTCAACTCATTTTAATTCATACAACAGGGACTTTCCTAAACTTAGGAAGAGGGCAGAGACATTGACTAGCCAGAACAAAAGAACAAATGTTCACATTTGTAAACAGAGATGTAAGCTCCGCACACTTCAGTTTACTCATAAAGTGGAACTACTAATAGCACCTACATTTCAAGGATATGTTGAAAATGAAATGACCTAAAGCCTAGAAAGCAGTTAGCTGAGTGCCACATACTCAAAGTGCTCAAGGTAATCTAAATAGGTATCTTATCTTTAAGATGAAAATAACCCAACTGAAATGTATAGGAGCTGTAGATGGTTGAATTCATCAAGAGCAATTCATCAAGAATTCTTAAATCTCATACACATCTTAGCTACCTTCAGATGTTAAATTTTCCTAAGGTCCTTAATAAATTAGAGTTGAATTTAATTATTTTTTAAGTATTCTGTTAAAATGAAGAATAAGACCATCTCTTCCATTGAATGTCTTATAATCCCAAAGGGGTGATAATTAATACAAAAAGTAGAATCTGATTGGGTGCTCATGCATGCAGAGTACAGAAGAAGAATGAATCAGCTTGGGTTGGGATGGTGGAAAAGGTGTTAGTGACAAGCTCATCCTTAAGCTGACTCCTGTATCTAACACTGTGGGAATTTGGAGATACTGATTTTTAAGGTGGAGGGGAATTGATAATTTAGTGGTGTGTGTATAAGGTGTGTGTTTATAATTTAAGGTGTGTATAAGGGATTTATAACTTAGAAGTTGAAAAGGAAGCCTGAGAATGTCAGCAGTTCACCTGTTTGTCTTCTGTATACATTCTGGTTAATCCTAGGCTGACTAGGCTGACTTCCTTTTTTTTTGTTTTTTTTTTTGAGACAGAATCTCACTCTTCTTGCCCAGGCTGGAGTGCAATGGCGCAATCTCAGCTCACTGCAACCTCCACCTCCTGGGTTCAAGCGATTCTTCCACCTCAGCCTCCTAAGTAGCTGGGATTACAGGCATGCATCACCATGCCTGGCTAATTTTGTATTTTTAGTAAAGGCAGGGCTTCATCATGTTGGTCAGGCTGGTCTCGAGCTCCTGACCTCAGGTGATCCACCTGCCTTGGCCTCCCAAAGTGCTGGGATTACAGGCATGAGCCACCGCGCCTGGCCTGACTTCCCATTTTTTTTTTTTAAAACAGCATCATCACTTTCCTGGTGCACAAAATTGTCACAGCATAATGTTTAATTTGATTGGTATGACTTCAGGGCTACCATTTGTCTCATCTATTTTTCCTTTCCCTTCAAAAGGTTTTTTTTGGTAATATTTAGAATTGTGATGTAATTTTCTCTTGCTCTATCTAATATTCTAGTTACTTCTGTTCTTATTTTACCCCCCATTTTCCTTGAAGGCAAGAATACTCATGAACCTGCTGAAATGTGGTAACCGTCTTGCCCATGTTTGATGCTCAATAAGAATTTTTTGGTTATAGGAGAATAATTTATTACTGCCTTTTTTTGTTAGCTGATTTCTCTCCTTTGTGCTATTTCCAGAATTTGCACCTCTACTTATTTTGCTGTTTTATTCTATCACTTCCTAATCCAGAGCTTTGCTAACAAGATTCCCAGCTGCTTTAAAAAATGCTTTGAGTAAATGCCAGAAGGTACAAGTGGCATTTACTCAGAAAATATTTTTAGAGCAGCTGATGGTGTTTACAGTTAGAGTGATAATTGAAGGCATCATTTTCAATTCAGAAGCAAGTAAACAAAAGGGTCTTCTCAGCTTGAAATGTGTTGTCTTTTTAAAACATTTGTCTAGCCTGGAGGAGAACAGCAGTATTAACATATTCTCACCCTCCACCTTCTACTTGACACCATCAGCCACATTCTTACCTAGAAGAAAAGCACATAGTCAAACAGTTTGAATTTAATTTGCTTTTCTGTTGATTTTTTTTAATTAAAAAATGTTCTTAGTAGGTAACATATGTGCATGGAACAAGCACAAAAAGTGAAAGATACTACACAGGGAATGGGAAAACTATTTTCCACCCTGTCTTCTATCAATCTAGTTTCTTTCCCCCGAGATACCACTATTAGTGAATTCTTATATAGTCTTTCAGCTAAATTTTAAATATACACACATATGCATAGAGTACATATTTTACCCAGATGGCACACACCATCATGCATCTTGCTTCTTGTCAATTAACAAGAAGAGTTGGAGAGCCTATTACATCTTTATATGCAGACCTGGTTTATCTTTGCAGTGCTGGTGCAATCTTTTATCATGCAGATAAATTCTCATTTATTGGATCTATCTTTGCTGATAAACATTTATGTTGTTTTACAATTACAAGTAATGCCGCAATTCATAGCCTTGCACACATGTCATTTTGCATATCTATAAAATATTTAAAGATGCATTTTAGCATTTATTTCTGAGTCAATGGCATGTACCTTTTTGGTTTTAATAGACAGAGCTGACACACCCTCACTAGGTACTGTACTCCTTTGCATGCCCATTAGCAGACCTGTTTCTACGTACCTCCCGCAAACTTGTTATCAAACTTACTGACTTTACCAATCTGATAAATGAAAAAAAATGAATTTCATTGTAGGTTAATTTTTTTTGTTATTGAGAATGAGATTAAACATTATTCATATGCTTAAGATTTCCTACCCTTTTTGCTCACATTCTTTCTCCATTTTTATATGTTATTACTCCTTTATCAACTTGATATGTAGTAATCAAGAAAATGAGTTCTATCTGTAATATGTGCTGCCATTTTATTCATAGATGATAATTTGCATTTTGACTTTTTTTTTCTCTTTTTTTTTTCTTTTTTGAAATAGGGTCTCACTCTGTTACCCAGGCTGGAGTGTGATGGCACCATCTTGGCTCACAGCAGCCTCAACTCCTGGGCTCAAGTGATCCTACTACCTCGACCTCCTAAGTAGCTGGGACTACAGATGCACACCACCATGACTGGCTAATTTTTGTTTTTGTTTTGTTTTTTGTAGAGATGGGGTTTTGCCACGTTGCCCAAGCTTGTTTCAGACTCCAGGACTCAAGCAATCCATCTCCCTTGGACTCCCTAAGTGCTGGGATTACAGGCATGACCACTCAACCCAGCCTCATTGGGACTTCTTAAAGAATATTTTTGTGTTGCTGAAATTATGATTGTTTTGTAATCTTTTATCTTCCTTCTCTCTTTTTCCTGCCTCTATCCTTCCCTTCTTACCCTAACACTCTCTTCCTCTCTCCATTCCTTCTTTTCTTTATGTCTTTGTGCTTAAAAAGACTTCCTTCATTTCAAGATTATGAAAAATCATGTTTCAGTTTAGTGCTTTTGGGGCTTTGTTTCTACATTTATATTTTTTATTGTTCCAAAATTTATTTAGCACAGGCAGAGACGCAGATATATATCTTTCTCCAGAAGCCACTTAGTTGTTTCTGCATCACTCAATGGATAATTCATCTCCCCCGCTGATATGCAGAATTGTCTTTGTCATATACCAGCTGCCAGTAAAATTTGGGTTTACTTTGTAACTCTTTTTTTCTGTTTCACTGGGTTTCTGTATTTGAGGGCTTTTATTATACCTACAAAATATCTTGTAATACCTGGTTTAAACAGTTCTTCGTTCATATGCTAGTTATTTTTGTTTGTTTATTTTTTCATAAAATTTAGAATAAGTTTTAAATAATTAAGAATCATTCTGTTAAAGAAATTCTATTATATATAAAATTTGCTTTGAAAATTTATTTCTTATATTTTTGAATTAATTTATTTTAACTTTATTCATTCAATTCCTTCATATTTCCTTAGTATTAGTATTCCTATTTCAATGAATTAAAAAATGTTACTTATCCTTTCTACCTCAAAAGAAGGTATGCATTTTTTTCATATTCTTAAGTAACATTTTAATATTCTCTTCATATACATGTTGTACGTTTGTTGTTTATTTCTATCCACTATTTCTTCTATACTCAACATATATTACTGCTTTAACTGGGATCATTTCTTCCTCATAACTTCTGTTTTGGTGTTATTTATGTAGGAGTAGAGCATTTTTGCATATTTTGTCCCCAGGCAGTTTCTTAATTCTGGTTCTAATAGTTTTCCAGTTTATTCTCTTGGGTTTTCCAAGTATACAGATCATATCATATACAATCCATAATAATTTCACCACCTTCTCTCCAATTTAAAAATATTTATTTCTTCCTCTTGCCTAAATGCAATAGCTAGGCCCCCCAAAACAGGGTTAAATAACAGCAGTGGTTGTGGACATCCTTGCCTTGTCACACATTTCTTACTTTCCCATCAATCAGGAGGTTTCTATGTTTGTATGAGATAGATAATCATATTAAGAAGGTAGTCTTCTAATCTTATTTAATTAGGAGGCTGTTTGCTTGTTAATAAGAATAAATATTGAACTTTATTAAATGCTTTTCACTGTCAGAGACAGTCATATTTTCTAGTCATTTCTATTAATATGTTGGAACGTAATGATAAATCTCCTAATATTGAAACAACCTTGAATTCCTAGAGTAAACACTACTTATCCTTGTGGTGTTGCTATTTAAATGTCCTGCCAGTTTCAATTTGGTAATATTATATTAGGATTTATGCATTGGGTTTTGGCACTGTTCCTTGTAAGAATTTAGAATGTTCTCTGCTTTTTCAGTGACTTGAAATAGTTTACATCCATGTTGAGCTATCTACTCTTGAATGGTTTGGTAGAATTCTTCTGTGAATAGACCAGAGCCTTGAACTTTTTGGGGGGAACATAATTCTTTGACGTTTTTCTCAATTGTTTCTATAGTGCTTAGTCTGGTTGCATTTTTTACTCTTCTAGGGTCACTTTTGACAACTCATATTTTTTAGAGATGCATCAGTTTCATATACGTTTTGGGACTGAACAAAGTAATCACTTATGATTCTTTATATTTCCTTTAATTTGTATTATTTACCTACTCTTGTTATTTTGAATATTTGTACGTTCTCATTTTCATTCTGGATAGGGTTAGCTAATAGTTTATCTATTTTATTATGTTCTCCTCCAAAATAAAATTTGCTTTTAAAATTTACTTATTTATGTGTTATATTTTTGAATTAATTTGTTTATTTTAATTTTATTAATTCAATTCCTTCATTCTTATTTCCTTAGTACTAGATTTTTTCTTTTTTTAAAATAATGCTCAACTTTATTTATTTATTTATTTATTTCAATAGGTTTTTGGGGAACAGGTGTTTTTTGGTTACCCGGAAAAGTTCTTTAGTGGTGATTTTTGAGATTTTGGTGCATACATCACCTGAGCAGTGTACATTGTACCCAATGTGTAGTCTTTTATCCTTTACCCCCCTGCCATCCTTCCCCCGAGTCCCCAGAGTCCATTGTATTATTCTTATCCCTTTGCATCCTTATAGCTTTGCTCTCACTTGTAAGTGAGAACATATGATGTTGGGTTTTCCATTTCTGAGTTACTTCACTTAGAATAATGATCTCCAACTCCATCCAGGTTGCTGCGAATGCCATTATTTTATTCCCTTTTATGGCTAAGTAGTATTCCATGGTATATGTGTGTGTGTATATACACACACACACACACACACACACACACATATATATATATACACCACATTTTGGGCTGGGTCCATATTTGTCAATTGTGAATTGTGTTGCTATAAACATGTGTGTGCAAGTGTCTTTTTCATATAATGACTTATTTTCCTCTGGATAGATACCCAGTAGTGGGATTGCTGGATCAAATAGTAGATCTACTTTTGTTCTTTAAAGAATCTCCATACTGTTTTCTATAGTGGTTGTACTAGTTTACATTCCCATCAGCAGTGTGGAAGTGTTCCCTTTTTGCCACATATACACCAACATCTATTATTTTTAAATTATGGCCATTCTTGTAGGAGTAAGGTGGTATTGCATTGTGGTTTTGATTTGCATTTCCTTGACAATTACTGAGTTAAGCATTTTTTCATATGTTTGTTGGTTATTTGCGTATCTTCTTTTGAAAATTGTCTATTCATGTCCTTAGCCCACTTTTTGATGGGATTATTTGTTTTTTTTCTTGCTGATTTGTTTGAGTTCCTTGTAGATTTTGGATATTAGTCCATTGTTGGATGCATAGTTTGTGAGGACTTTTTACCACTCTGTGGGTTGTCTATTTACTCTGCTGTTTATTTATTTTACTGACCAGGAACTAGTAGTTTAATTAAGTCCCATCTATTTAGCTTTGTTTTTGTTGCATTTGCTTTTGGGTTCTTGGTCATGAAGTCTTTGCCCAAGCCAATGTCTAGAAGGGTTTTTCCAATGTTATCTTCTAGAATTGTTATGGTTTCAGGTCTTAGGATTAAGTCTTCAATCCATCTTTAGTTGATTTTTGTGTATGGTGGGAGTGGAGGATCCAGTTTCATTCTTCTACATATAGCTTGCCAATTATCTTAGCATCATTTGTTGAATAGGGTGCCCTTTCCCCACTCTCTGTTTTTGCTTGCTTTGTTGAAGATCGGTTGGCTGTAAGTATTTGGGTTTACTTCTGGGTTCTCTATTCAGTTCCCTTGGTCTATGTGCCTATTTTTATGCCAGTACCATGCTGTTTTGGTGACTTTAGCCTTATACTGTAGTTTGAAGTCAGGTATCTTTTTCTTAGTCTTGCTTTGGGTATGTGGGCTCCTCTTTGATTCTGTATATATTTTAGGGTGTTTTTCTAGTTCTGTGAAGAATGATGACAGTATTTTGATGGAAATTGCATTGAATTTATAGATTGCTTTTGGCAATATGTCAGTATGGTCATTTAGACAATGTTGATTCTACCCATCTGTGGGTATAAGATGTGTTTCCATTTGCTTGTGTCATCTATGATTTCTTTCAGCAGTGTT
This sequence comes from Pan troglodytes, assembly GCF_028858775.2. Lineage (NCBI taxonomy): Eukaryota > Metazoa > Chordata > Mammalia > Primates > Hominidae > Pan > Pan troglodytes. The sequence goes on from NC_072419.2 coordinate 23,368,552, forward strand.
TTGTAGTTTTCTTTCTTTCACTTTCTTGATTAGGTATATTCCTAAGTATTTTATTTGTTTGCAGCTATTGTCAAAAGAGTTGAGTTCTTGATTTGATTCTCAGCTTGGTGGTTGTTGGTGTATAAAAGTGCTACTAATTTGTGTACATTGATTTTATATCCTGAAACTTTATCAAATTCATTTATCACATCTAGGAACATTTTGGGTGAGTTTTTAGAGTTTTCTAGGTATATGATCATATCATGGGTGAACAGTAACAGTTTGACTTCCTCTTTACCAATCTGGATATCCTTTATTTCTTTCTCTTGTCTGATTGCTCTGGCTAGGACTTCCAGTACTGTGTTGAATAGAAGTGGTGAAAGTGGGCATCCTTGTCTCCTTCCACTTCTCAGGGGGGATGCTTTCAACATTTCCCCATTCAGTATAAAGTTGGCCATGGGTTTGTCATAGATGGCTTTTGTTACCTTAAGGTATGTCCATTCTATGCTAATTTTGCTGAGGGTTTTTATCATAAAGGGATGCTAGATTTTGTCAAATGCTTTTTCTGCATCTCTTGAGATAATAATGTAACTTTTGTTTTTAATTCTGTTTATGTGGTGTATTACATTTATTGACTTGTGTATGTTAGATCATCTCTGCATCCCTGGTATAAAACAGACTAGATTATAGTGGATTTTTTTTTGATATGCTGTTGGATTTGGTTAGCTAGTATTTTGTTGAGGATTTTTGTGTCTATGCTTATAAGGGATATTGGTCTGTAGTTTCCTTTTTTTATTTTATCCTTTCCTGGTTTGGTATTAGAATGATACTGGTTTCATAGAATGGTTTAAGGAGGATTCTTTTTTCTCTTTTGGAATAGTTTCAATAGGATTGGTACCAATTCTTCTTTGAATGTCTGGTAGAATTCAGCTATGAGGTCCTGGACTTTTTTTTTTTAGCAATTTTTAAATTACCATTTCAATCTCACTGCTTGTTATTGGTCGGTTTAGAGTTTCTGTATCCTCTTGGTTTAATCTAGGAGGGCTGTATATTTCCAGTAACTTATCCATCTCCTTTAGGTTTTCTAGTTTGTGCATGTAAAGGTGTTCATAATAGCTTTGAATATTCTTTTGCATTTCTGCAATATTGGTTGTAATATCTCCCATTTTGTTTCTAATCGAGCTTACTTGAGTCTTCTTTCTTCTTGATTACTCTTGCTAATGGTCTATCAATTTTATTTATCTTTTCAAAGGACCTGCTTTTTGTTTCATTTATCTTTTGCATTTTTTTGTTTCAATTTCATTTAGTTCTGCCCTGATCTTTTTTTTTTTTTTTTTGTAGTCAGCTATTTAATTAGGTTCTTAAGACATTTAGAACACCAATTTGTGAGGATAAATTCCATTCGTCAGAGCAAACACAGATTGCAGGTAGCCCTGGAGCTGAGGAATAGCTTTGATTTTTGGTAAAATTTGTGAGTCCACAGCTTTCTGATCAATCTTGCGCTGCTCCGTAATCTCATATTTCTCTTTTTCTGTGTCGAAGATCTCACCTTCCTGGTGTCTGGGCTTCCGCAGCTGCTTCTTCTTGAAGTAAGCATCAATAAGATGTTTTGGGATTTTTACATTGCTGATATCGATTTTGGCTGAGGTGGCAATGACAAATTTCTGGTGTGTTCTTCGTAGAGGAACTCGATTGAGGACCAGAGGTCCAGTCACAAGTAATAAGCCACTAGCCAGCTGCTTCAGGAAAACCACCCTCTTGCCCCTGTGGCGTCCAGTGAGGATGATCAGAATGGTCCCGGGGGTAATGCTGGCTCGCAGTTTTCTCACGTGCTGACTGAAGGGTTTTTTGCCATGGCTCAACAGCTTTCGAGGCACATCTTCAGTAGGAAAATATGTAGGCATTTTGCGAAGTTTAACCACCCGGGTACCGCCGTTCTTGTCACCACCAACTGGTTTTGTAACAGTTGCAAGAATCTTCTCCTTCTTTTTCTTTTCAACCTTGGATTTAGCGGCTGAGTACTTCCTCTTGTACATGGCCTTTCTGGAATACATGGCAGATCAGCAATACCTGCCAATTCCTCTGACAAGGACAGGGTTGTGGCTGCAATGGGGCTTCCCCTTCTTGGGCTTTTTAGCTTTGAGGTTACCCTTTTTCACCTTGCCACCACCATCAACCTTCTTGGCTTCGGGTTTCTTCTCTTTAGTATCTGGCTTCTCAACTTTTTCACCCGCCATCTTGCAAGATGGGAAAGAGTCTGCCCTGATCTTTGTTTGTTTTTGTTTTTGTTTTTTCTTCTGCTGGGTTTGGGTTTGGCTTGTTCTTGTTCCTTTAGTTTTTTGAGGTGTGACCTTAGATCGTCTATTTGTGCTCTTCCAGACTTTTTGATGTAGGCATTTCACACTATGAGCTTTTCTCTTCGCACCACTTTTGCTGTATGCCAGAGGTTTTGATAGATTGTGTCACTATTATAGTTCAGTTCAAAGAATTTTTAAACTTCCATCTTGATTTCATTGTTGACCCAACAATCATTTAGGAGCAGATTATTTAATTTCCATGTATTTGCACTGTTTTGAGGGCTCCTTTTGTAGTTGATTTCCAATTATATTCCACTGTGGTCTGAGAGAGTAATTTGATATAATTTAGATTTTAAAAAATTTACTGAGACTTGTTTTGTGGCCTATCATATGGTCTATCTTGGAGAATGTTCCATGTGCTGATGAATAGAATGTATATTCTTCAGTGGTTGGGTAGAATGTTCTGTAAATATCTGTTATGCCCATTTGTTGTAAGGTATAGTTTAAGTCCATTGTTTCTTTGTTGACTTTCTGTCTGGATGACCTGTCTAGCACTGTCAGTGGAGTATTAACGTCCCCCACTATTATTGTGTTGTCATCTGTCTCATTTTTTTAGGTCTAGCAGTACTTGTTTTATAAATTTGGGAGCTCCAGTGTTAGGTGCATATATATTTAGAATTGTGATATTTTCCTGTTGGATTAGTCTGTTTATCATTATATAATGTCCCCCCTTGTCTCTTTTAACTGCTGTTGCTTTAAATATTGTTTTGTCTGAAATAAGAAATAGCTATTCCTACTTGCTTTTGGTGTCCATTTGCATGGACTGTCTTTTTCCACTCCTTTACCTTAAGTTTATGTGAGTTGTCATGTGTTAGGCGAGTCTCCTGAAGACAGCAGGAACTTGGTTGGTGAATTCTCATCCATTCTGCTATTCTGTATCTTTTAACTGGAGGGAGCATTTAGGCCATTTACATTCAACATTCGTATTGAGATATGTGGTACTATTCTACCCATTATGCTATTTGTTGCCTGAATACCTTGTTTGGTTTTGTTTTGTTTTTTCATTATGTTATTTTATTACAGGCCCTGTGAGATTCATGCTTTAAGGAGATTCTATTTTGGTGTATTTCAATGTTTTGTTTCAAGATTTAGAATTCCTTTTAGCAGTTCTTGTAGTGCTGGCTTGGTAGTGATGAATTCTCTCAGCATTTGTTTGTCTGAAAAAGACTGTATCTTTCCTTCATTTATGAAGCTCAGTTTCACTGGATACAAAATTTTTAGCTAATTGTTTTGTTTAAGGAGGCCAAAGATAGGACCCCCATCCCTTGTAGCTTGCAGGTTTCTGCTGAGAAAACTGCTGTTAATCTGATAGATTTTTCTTTATAGGTTACCTGATGCTTTTGCCTCACAGATTTTAAGATTCTTTCCTTTGTCTTGACTTTAGATAACCTAATGACTATGTGGCTGTGTGATGATCTTTTTGTGATAAATTTCCCAGGTGTTCTTTGAGCTTCTTTTATTTGGATGTCTAGATCTCTATCAAGGCCAGAGAAGTTTTCTTCATTTATTCCCTCCAATAAGTTTTCCAAACTTTTAGATTTCTCTTCCTCCTAGGGAACACTAATTATTCTTAGGTTTGGTATTTAACATAATCCCAAACTTGTTGGAGGCTTCATTTTCTTTGATTCTTTTTTCTTTGTCTTTGTCAGATTGGGTTAATTCAAAAGCCTTGTCTTCAAGCTCTGAAGCTCTTTCTTCTACTTATTCAATTCTATTATTGAGACTTTCCAGTATATTTCATATTTCTCTAAGTGTGTCTTTCATTTCCAGAGGTCGTGATTGTTTTTTATTTATGCTATCAATTTCTCTGGAGAGTTTTTCATTCATATTCTTTACTAACTGCTATAATATTGCCTTGTTTAAATGTACACGGAATTATTTGTATTTTTTCCCTTGTAGATGGACATTAAGTTGTTTCCAATGTTTTACAACTATAAACAATACTGATGTATTTTGTTTCTAATATTTTAGTGATGACTCTTAACCAAAAAATAGACTTATGCCTAAGTGATCTATATCTCCTTCCCTCTCCTGAACAAGCGAGTACTTGCAAAGGCTTCCTTGTGATCCCACCCTCATGACATAATGATGTTGTGCTTTGTAATTTAGTTCCAACCTCTTTTAACCCTCAAATTTAGCCATTGTTGTTCTCATTTTATAAACTAATGCTTTCACAGATATCCCCTCATGTTCTGTAACACTTTCTTAGATTTATCTTCATGTTCAGCAACTTTTTTTCTCCCTATTTATTCTTGCATTTCATTTCTTTCTTCTGATCCACTTCTCTTTTTCCTGGAGTTTATCCTTTAGTAATTATTTCAATGACCATCCACTAGAGAAGCATGAAGCATGTAAAACTACACAGTTTCCTGAGTCACTTTCCAGAGTCTTACCCATGCTGTCTCTTCAAACTTTATTCCTTGTCCCTAGGAGTTCATGAGATTTCCTTTTCTTCTACTTAATAAAACTCAAGTTGAATTGAGTTAGTGCCTGTTCTGTGAAGCCAGTGTCCTTTCTAGAGAAAATAGCATATATATATCACAACTTTTTTACTGCATGTGACAACAAAACCTGTCAAATATGCTAATACCAAATAGGAATGTGTGGTTCCAGAGGACTCATTTGATCCAAGTAAAGTAATGCTCTTCACTTAGTTGTCTATTTTTTCTTATGTCAATTTGCTAAGTGCTGGCTTTGTTGATGGGCAACTATCAAATATAGTGTTTCAAGATAACTTCCAGGTTTAATGCTAGGAGAAAAATGAAGACAATTTTCCAGCAATCTTCATAAAGTCTCCCTGCATTTCATTAGCTATGATTTTGTCACTTACTCTTTCTGAACTGATTACTGTAGTCAGAGAATAAAATACTCTAACTGACTGGACCTGATTTCCCTGCCCACCTCTGGAGGCAATTCCACGGAATTCACAGTGGATTCAATTTCACTGGGAATTCATGAGCTAAGAGGGGGAGAGAAAATGACTTCCCAGAAGGAAAATGGGATATAGGTTTCAAATTGAATTCATGCATAGATTAGTGAAGAACCACCAAAAGGTGAAGAAAAAGCAAACACAACAGACGTCTCTACCTCCTAGAACTCTGCTGGGCACTGTGGAGACAGATGGGCACCCATTATACAATCCCTACTTCAAAACACTCAATAAAAACTTGAAGGACCAGAGCAGCAAACACTGTTGTTCCCCACTCCATATCTTCTACATCCACTGAGTTAACTGCAGCTGCAGCCCATATCTCCCATCAAGCTGAGAACTTCTCTCTTTGATTGTCTTCTTTTCTTTTTCTCCTGCTTGAGGGTTTTCTTCATCCTCATTGTACAGGGGATTCCTGAAAAGTGAGAGGGTGAATGCCTTCAGGGGCAACTTTCAGACAACAGGGTACAGAAGTTGATGGATAACACTCCAGCCTCCCTATCCTCCATCCAGTTGGTTCCACACAGTATCTCAGAAAGTCCCCAGCAGTGTGAAGCCTCAGTTTCTCACAAAGTAACCCATTTACTAACACACTCTTTCTTGGCTTTCCTCTCCTGTTTCACTCTCCCCCTTGCCCTCACTTGTGCTTCTGAAGTTATCCCCACCTCACATAGATTTTCTGTAACCAGTCCCGTGTTGGTGTCTGATGTTGAGAGAAATCAAGGTAAGAATAAAGGATCCTATGAGAAAACACTGGAGAGTGATCTCATGTAGGATTTGCTTGTCATAGCGGGATGGAAGTAAATACTGGCTAGCAAAAGAAAGAAGAAAGTACTTAGAATGACTAGAAGTACTAGAAAAATGGGAAAGGGGAGAGAGAGAGAGTGAGTGTGCGTGTGTGTGTGAGAGATTGATTTAGCTGTTAGCTGCATCTTAGTGGCTAAGAAGGAATATTCCAGAAAGGCAGAATAGCATAAACTGGATGAATAGCAGCAGGAATGTGTAATGCTAGGAGTGAGTGAAGTTACTCAGAGATTAGCACATGTTTGTTGAGGGCATACTGAATGTCAGGCCTTGTTCTAAGCGCTAGACTGCAGTGGGGAGAAGTCACAAAATCTCTCCCCTTTTATGTCTGTATTCTAATATGGCAGAGGGGCAAGAGGGAGTGAACTTTGAATTCAAGAATTAATCCTACCTGCTACCCACCTCGACTCCAGTGACTTCCTACCTACTTCTTGTAGAAAGAACATTGGTAGTGTGGGGACTGGCTTGCAAATATGGTTGTCATCCTTGTCTTTGCTGGACCTCGAAGGGCATTAAAACAATCGACTTACTGGGCTAGATGGTCACTTGTCAACAGCCTTTAAAAATTTGGACAAAGAAATATACAACATTTTGCCTGTAGAATTCTTATTAAAAGCGTATACTCTTTAACTAATCATTAAGAAACATTAAACAAAACCCAAATGAGAGATATTTGACAGCTGTCTTGTCCAATACCATAGCTACTAGCTGCATGTAGCTATTTTAATTAAAATTAAATAAAATTTAAAATTCAGTTCCAAGGGTAAAAAAATTTCAGGTAGACAGGAAGAATTTTTTTGTAGTTCTATTGCACAACATAGTAAATATAGTTAATAATGGAGTATTGCGCATTTCAAAATTGCTAATAAATTTTAAATGTTTTCACTGTGAAAAGTGTTCAGTATTTGAGATGATGGGTGTATTAATTAGCTTGACTTAATTATTCTACATTGTATTTATAAATCATTACTTTACTTTGCATTCCATAAATTTATAAAATTATAAATTGTCAAGATTGTCAATTTATAATAAAAAAAATTAAATAAAATTTAAACTGGGTATAGTGGTCCACACCTCTAATCCCAGCAACTCAGGAGGCGGAGGCAGGAGGATTGCTGGAGCCCAGGAGTTCAAGTCCAGCCTGGGCAACATACCGAGACTCAATCTCTATGAATAAATAAATAAATTAATTAACTAATTAATTAATTAAATTAAATTCCTAAGCCCCACTAGCCACATTTCAAATGCACTTCCATGTGATGAATGGCTGTCATATTGGTCAGCACAGATACACAGCATTTCTGTCATTGCAGAAAGTTCTACAGGATGGCCCTGATGTACAGAATAGCTTTTCTAAACGTCAAGGTCAGGAAAGACTGAGGGACTATTCCATAGTAAAGTAGACCAATGTGACATGATGACTGAATGCAATGTGAGCTCTTGGGTTGGATCCTGAAACAGAAAAAAGACATCAGTGGGAAAAATAGAGAAATCTGAATAAGACTTGGATTAGTTAACAATACTCTTTCGGTGTTAATTTTATGGTTTTGATTATTATACTGTGGTTATATAAGATGTAAACATTTGTATTATTTTTGCAACTGTGCTGTAAGTCTGAATTTACTTCAAAATTATAAAGACAAATAAAATAAATCATCTATTGGCCCCATCTGGCTATTTATATTATTTTATCTTTCATTATTTATTTCACCCCACCATATTTTATGAGTACAATTCATTGATTAGTCCATTTATTAGTGGGGCGAGTCATCCACTCCCTGCTTGGCAATGAGGACTCTATTGCTGGAGATGGGCAGAGCACTGAAAGTCCCCAGCACGACATGCTGCAGTGGTACAATTGTCAACATTTTATTATTAGTGACCTGGAATGTGATTCTTGAACAAAATACTCAAGTAGGTGCAAGATGTCAGGCATCTGAAAAGCACAGAGGAAGTAGTAATTATAACTATGGAATTGAATGCCACTTGCTAAGTACAAATGATGCATAGGAGAAATTCAGTGAAAGGTCAAGAATGATTAATCATCAATTTAAGGCAAAATATGAAAATCAGAGGACCTCCTTATCATTGTGTAAAGTAACTCTCATATCCTGCAGCTGGAAGATGACAAAAATATAAGAACCAGGCCTACGATGTAATTAAGAAGGTAGCAGAGCTTCAGAGAAGGTGGTCAAATTATTAGTCATCTTGAGATCCTTCAGCTACTGGTCCACCATATTGATGATGTCATGCTGGTTGGGCTAAATTAACAAGAATTAACAGGTGCACTAGAGGTCTTGGTAAGAGACATATGTTCCAGAGAATGGGAGTAAACTCTACAAAGATTCCTACATAAGTAAAATTTTGGGGGAGGTCCAGTGGTGTGGGGTATGCTAGATATTTCACTTCAAGTATTGTGCCTCCCACCTTTGACTACTAGGAAGGAAGTTTCATTCCTGGTAGGACTCTTTAGATTCCAGAGGCAGTTATCCAACACTTTGCATACTTCTCTGACCCATTTACTAGGTGACATGGAATGCTGTCAGTTTCAAGTGCATTCCAGTGGGAAAGGACTATTGATCTAGATTGTGGTGTAAATAACCCTGCTGCTTAGCCCACATGCTCCATCAGACCCTAAGGCATTTGAGGAACTTATGAGGGCAAAAGACATTATCTGGACCTTGGTAAGCCCTAATAAGAAGAATCACTTTAGACCTAGGGTTCTGGGGTAAGGCTATGCTATCTTCAGCGGAGAATTATACACATGGAAGATGGCTCCTTGCATGTTACTGGGCTTGGTAGGGAATAGTACCTAACCGTTAGGTCATCTCTGTCCATTTCTGTCAAATCTACCAAGTTATCTGGTTGCGTGAGCCCAGCAGCAATCCACGTTAAGATGGAAGCCACACAACAAGATTGGGTATAAGCATTGACAGAAGCTTAAGTAAGCTGGATGAGAAAGGGACTCATGCCGTTCAGTACTATTGCACCAGTTCCTCTCCTGCAGCTCACACCCATGGCTGGGTGTATATGCATGTGACTCACATATGACCTGACCAGTGGACAGAGGAGGAAAATGGTAGGGCTGGTCGCCCTGAATGACAGCTATGAGAGTGAAATCCTCCCAGTGGCCACAAATTTGGGCAGTGACCTTGTTGTCTACTTTCTGTGGAAAGAGAAGTGCCCCAACATAATATGAATCTTCTGTTACATACATACAATTGTGTGATACACATAATTCATCAACTATGGGAATGGATTTTCTGCTTGCTGTGGAATCTGCGAGGAGGAGGATTGGAAGACCAAGGACAAGAAGGTCCGGGTAAATGCATGTTAATAGACAGATAAAGTAGGCACAAAGTATGAAACTTTTTGTTTTGGATAGAGAGTGTTCTCTATGGAAGAGGCACAAAACAACCAAGTGAACAGAATGACTCAATCAGTGTAAGTCGGCCAGCCTCTGACTTTGGCCACTCCACTGTCAGCATGGTGAACATGTGAACAGAGTAGCCAAGGATGGACTCAACAGCATGGAGTCCCACATGGCAGCTCATTGGAAGGTGCCCATTGTACAGCCAAGAGCTGCAGTAGTGAGTCCATGCCCTTGAGATCCACGTGTCCTATCACGTATCACTTCACCCAGAGGCTACCAGCCTCCTACAGGCATCTGAAGATATAGCTGAAGAGTGAGCTTAGAAATGATGGCCCCCAAGCATGGGGCATCATCTTCCAAGATGCGGTACATAGCCTCAATCAATAATCATCTGATGGTGCTGTGTTCCTCATGGGCAGAACACATGGGTTGGAAAATAAGAGGAGGATATAGGAGTGGCCCCACTTTGCCATTACTCTGGATGATCCATTTGGGAGATTCGTGTTTTTTGTCCCAACCCTCATTTCTGCAGTTTCTGTGATAATACTTCTACCAGGAGATAGTCAGAGTACCATTAAATTTTCAGGTGCTGCCGTCATATGGTCACTTCTGGCTCCTCGTGTCAAACAGCAGGCAAAAAAATGAGTCCCCACCTTGGCAGGAATAAATGGGTTTGATTATCACAGGAGGTAGGGCTGCTGTGACACAATGGGAAAAATATATTTGGAATTCAGGTGATCCTGTTATTGCACCCTAGACCCTGAGTTCTTTGGCTCTTGTGTAAGCAGAAATTAACACCAGGCCTAATGGAGATTTGTCTTAGGCAAGGTTTAATAGGCTTGTGCCTCCAGCACACAGGGGAACAGTGCATAGGGAAGGGATCCTGGTACCAGCTCATTGAGGGGCTCGGCTCTTATCATTTTAAGGAAGTTGAGGCAGGAAAAGGAATGTTAAGATGGTGGTCTTTCCCACACTTGTGTAGTGGGACATCATGCTCTAACATATATCGCATGACCAGAAAATGATGGGTAAGCCCCACCCTGGGCAGATATTTTAGTATTATAATGAAATTATAATGAGGAAAAAGTCAGTGAAAGGTCTTCGCTGGAGTCTACTTTGCCTTCAGGCAGCTGGATCTGGTCAGGTTTTTATCAGGAATGCCAGAGTCTTGCTTCTGTGACCTTAGAAGGCATTACTCAAAGATATAAATGGTTAGGTTCTTCCTTTTTTGCTTAGGAATTAGGCCTGGTCAGCTAAATTAGGCGAGGCTCCCTTCCTGCTATGCGACTTGGGTCAGCTTGTTAAGGGAGGTAAAAAGGTAGGGGAGGAAATATGCCTGAACATGTAAAGCCCATCAGGACCTAGGTTACCACGCCATCTGTGTGCCAGGACCTAGTCTCTTCCTTATGCTGCCTCAATCCTAGGGAGTGTCTCTTGGTGTACTCTGCCTATTTGTGACTGTGAATGGCTGAGTACGACACTGACCTCAGAAGGACTCATACCCTTCAAGGACGAGAGTCTAGGGCACGCCACCAGGTAAACCACCTAGACCACCACTGATGCTAACTGATGGTGGGAAGAGAGTGGACACGGTTGGGAGGTAGAACAGGTAATAGAGGAAGGAGACAATATCACCTGCTTAGCACTAACCTGCATCCTGCATATTTTCCTCTAGAAAATTTACTTCCATTACTAGGAGATGCAGGCATTAAAAGGCTGGCCCCTTACCTCATTTTGGGACCTTTCTGAAGGCACCATCCAAGCTCCAGGACTCCCCTTGGGTCAGCCGAGCACCGTGAAGACTGAATCGGTATTTAACTTCTCCCTCTGCCCATCCCTGCTTCCCTTAATCTCTGGTGGCTTTAAGATCTGTCCGTACATTCTTTTGTGCTCCTTCCCAGTAGAGATGCAGTTTCATTTCTCTCCTCTTGTGTGTGGGCTGAACTTAGTGACTCATTTTAGTGAATAGATTACAGCAGGCATTGCAAGATGTCACTTCCTAGTGGCTTCGGTCTTGGTGTACTTCCTCCCTCACTCTGTCTTGTCACTCATTCTGGGGAGAGCCAGCTGCCATGTCACATGAACACTGTTAAGCGGCCAGTGTGGTGAAGAACTGAGTGCTGCCAACACCATGCCCTGAGTTCAGGAGTGGATTGTCCCTTGACTGACAGTGTGACTGCATCCTCATGAGGAACCTGGAGCCAGAACCAGACAGCTAAGCTGCTCCTGGATTCCTGACCCCCAGAAACGGTGGAGATAATGAATGCTTATTGCTGCAAGCTGCAGAGTTTTGAGGTAATTTTTCACATCACAATAGGTAGCTAATATATTCTCTTACAACTGTTGTCCTCAACAAAACTCTCCAATGAACTTCCTGCCTGAAAATCTTCCTCTCAGAGTCTGTTTCTTGGGAAATCCATCCTAAGAGAGAAAGCAAAAGCATGTATTAGGTAAAGGGCTTGCTTTTTCTGTGGGATGCTGTATTGTTCAGTGTAGAAAGACAAACATATGGCCATAAAGTGGTGTGAAGGGAGAAAGAAGGTTTTCTAAACCAGGCTAAGGAGATACAACTTCACCTTTGCCTTGTAGGCTAGTGGGAGTCTGCCCACTGTTTTAGGGCAGAAACGGCATTCTAGAAGCAGAATGAAGAATGGATAAAATGGAGGGACTAGCTACAGGGAGACAAAACTGGAGTTTGCTATGTTCTTTGGACAAGAAATAAAAATCATGGACTACCTCTAATCCCTGGTAGGTGGGACTAATAAAATAGAGATAATAACAGTACTTACTTTATAGAGGAGTTGTTAGGGCCATATGAGCTAATAACTGCAAAAGGGCTTAGAACAATGCCTGGAATGTAGACTCACTATGTAAGTGGTGGTTAAAGAAGTATGTGTTAAGTCGGTGGCACCTCCAGGGCCAGAGAATTTACCAGTCAATGTTGGGACAGCCAAGGGTTGGAGAGAAATGGAAGAACATCCCAAGTAGTTCAGTTGGGCAGACAAAGGAGTGATTCAGCACTCAAGGAAACTTCTCATTAAGCGAATTTATGTTGAGTCCATGGCCATCATTCTGAGTTCAAGGCCTTACTCTCTCTCTCAAATGTGATTTGTGCTCTTGATAATAAGGGTGACTGTCAAGAGAGGGAATAACCTATCACCATGAGAGTGAAAATAAACTCAAGCTTGTGCTCTGCTAACATCAGATCAGCAAATGCAGTCTCCTGAGAAGGGAGGAAGACTGTACCCTGCCCCAGACACCCTGTATTTGGCTCACAAAGTGGATCCATTATGAGAGACTTCTAATGCCTTCAGGGCTTCTCTGTGTTTCCTCTGTGAATGAGAGGATGGACATTTGATGCTGTAATCTGACAAGTTCCTGCTGCCTCATCTTATAGGCCACAATAGATTACTTTCCTGAAAGGCAATTTCCCACTTACACAAGATCTAAAAGGCTTTCCCTGATATTTCAGCTGCTGGCTCTAGATAATGGGCCCAGTTAGACAGAGTGGTTATTGAATATCTATGTAATTAAGAAAGTATCAGATGTCGTGTGGAATAATGAGGAGGAAATTTGTAGCCAAGAAGACAACACAGCCCAGTGCTGTATGAATACTCACTCAGAAATAAGTCTCTTACCCAAAATAAGGGCAGTGTCCTGAAATAAGGCTCCTTACCTGTTTTTTACCACTGGGCTCCAGCATCTTGACTTTGCACATACCAAGATTTTATATGCAGAACCACTTAATGGAAGTTCTTTAACTTGGGACTTTTGGAAGATGACAACAGAATTTTTGGAGAACGATTGAGCTCAACATTCTGAAATGGAAAGGACACACAATTGTTTCAGCTTGGGTGACCTCCCTGAAGGAGATCCTGAGTCAAGGGCTTTTGAACAGAGGGTTTATCTAGGAGAATGAGTCCGAAAAACAGGAATAGGGCCTGAGAAGAGTACTCATTTCCAGCATCAGTATAGATGCTTCTGCACTGTGATTTTTTATGGCTGCAGCCACAGGGATGTGTCACAATTCATTTAACCACTTTTCTATTGTTTGGTACTTAGCTTGTTCCATTTTTTATTATGTACTCTTGAAAACAATATCTGAAACATCCATGTGCATTAATCTCTGCAAACATAGCTATTTCCCAAGAATAAATTGTGACACTGAAATGCTGAGTCAAAAGCTTTTGATGCATATTGCCAATTTTTCCTACAGAAAGTTGTACCAATTTACATATTCACCAGCAGTGTATGAGAATGCTTGTTTCTTCATAAGCCAGGATATTACTATTTTAAAAAATCTCTGCCAGATAGAAAATAAGATCTCATTTTGTCACATTTTTCTGAGGTATAGTAATGCTGAACAGTTAAAATATATTTATTGGTCATCAGAGTTGCTCTTGTTATGAATTACCTATTCATATCCATTGTTCTTTTTTCTAGCAACTGTGCTACAGTATTTTTTAATATTTATCTGAACAAATTATTTATATATTAAGAATGCTATTCCTTTGCAAAAAATGTATGTGTATATATTTCACCAGCTTGTTGCTTATTTTAAAATGTTGTTTATAACTTGATGTATGTAAGTTTACAAAGCTTATGATATGAAATCTAACAGATTGGAATGAGGCGCAGAGCAACATGGCTGAATAAAAGGCTCCAAATGGTAGGAGTAAGTCCTTACTTATTAACAATAACATTGAGTTTATCAATAATAAAATTTAGTGTAAAAGGACTAGACTCCCCAATCAAAAGATGTAGAGTGGCCAAATGGACAAAGAACAAGACCCAGTTATCTGTTGCCTGCAAGAAACACCCTGTGCCTATAAAGACACAAATACACTGAAAATAAAGGGATGGAAAAAATATTCCATGCCAATAAAAACCAAAAAAGAACAGGAGCGGCTACACTAATGTGAAACAAAATAGATTTCAAGACAAAAACTATAAGAAGAGATGAAGAAGATATTATATAATTATAAAGGGATTGATTCAGCAAGAGGATGTAACAATTATAAATATATATGTACCCAACGCAGGAACATCCAGATATATAAAGCAAATATTATCAGAGCTAAAGAGAGAGATAGACCCCTATACAATAATTGCTGAGACTTCAACACCCAACTTTCAGCATTGGACAGATCTTCCAGACAGAATATCAACAAAGAAACATCAGAGTTAATCTGCAATATAGACCAAATGGACCTAATAGATATTTATATAACATTTTGCCAAACATCTTCAGAATACACATTCTTCTCCTTAGCAAATAGATCATTTTCGAGGATAGACTCTCTGTTAGGTCACAAAACAAGTCATAAAACATTTAAAAAAATTTAATATAATCAGGCATCTTCTCTGATCACAATGGAATAAAACTAGAAATCAATACCAACAGTAATTTTGAAGACTATACAAACACTTGAAATTAAACAACATGTTCCTGAATGACCAGGGGTCAAATGAAGAAATTAAGAAGAAAACTGAAAAATTTATTGAAACAAATGATAATAGAAACATAACAAACCAAAACCTATGGGCTACAGCAAAAGCAGTACTAAGAGGGAAATTTATAGCTAGAAGTGCCTACATCAAAAAAGAAGAAAAACTTCAAATAAACAACCTAAAAATGCATCTTAAAGAACTAGAAAAGCAAGAGCAAACCAAACCCAAAATTAGTAGAAGAAAAGAAATAATGAAGATCAGAGCATAAATAAATGAAATGGAAATGAAGGAAACAACACAAAAGATCAATGAAACAAAAAGTTGTTTTTGGGGGTTTTTTTTTAATTGTTTGGGCATCTGAATTGGAAAATAAGAAGTCAAATTACCCTTGTTTCCAGATGACATAATCTTATATTTAAAAAAAGAGTCCACAAAAAACCTATGAAAACTGATAAACAAATTGAGTAAAGTTGCAAGGTAAAAAATCAACATACAAAAATTAGCGTCATTTTTATGTACCAACAGTGAACAATCTGAAAAATAAATCAAGAAGGAAATTCATTTACAATAGGCACAAATAAAAAATATCTAAGAATTAAATAAAGAAGCGAAAGATCTTTACAATGAAAACTATAAAACATTGATGCAAGAAATTGAAGTGGATACCAAAAAATGTAAAAATATTTCATGTTTATGGATTGGAAGAATCAATCTCATAAAAATGTCCATATTACCCAAAGCAATCTACAGATAAAATGCAATTCCTATCAAAATGCCAATGACATTCTTCACAGAAATAGAAAAAAATCATAAAATTTATGCAAAACCACAAAAGACCCAGAATAGCCAGTTATCCTAAACAAAAACAACTGTAGGAATCACAGAGTTCTAGTAACCAAAATGGCTTGGTACTAGCATAAAGACAGATACATAGACCAGTGGAGCAGGATTGAGAACCCAGAAATAAATTCATATATGTATAGTAAACTCATTTTTGACAGCGGTGCCAAGAACACACATTGGGGAAAGGACAGTCCCTTCAATAAATGGTACTGCAAAAACTGGATATCCATATGCAGAAGAATGAAACTAGACCCGTGTCTCTTGCCGTATACAAAAATAAAATCTAAATGGATTAAAAACTTAAGTCTAAGATCTCAAACTATAAAACTACTAAAAGAAAACACTGGGGAAACTCTCCAAGACATTGGTCTAGGCAAAGATTTTTTGAGTAATACCCACAAGCACAGGCGATCTAAGCAAAAATAGACAAATGGAATCACATCAAGTCAAAAAACTTCTGCACAGCAAAGGATACAATGAAGTTAAGAGGCAATCCATAGAATGGGAAAAAATATTTGCAAAATACCCATCTGACTGGGGATTAATAACCAGAATATTTAAGGAGCCCTAACAACTCTATAGGAAAAAATCTAATTATCTGATTTAAAAATTGGCAAAAGATTTGAATAGACATTTCTCAAAAGAAGACATACAAATGGCAAACAGGTATATGGAAAAAGTGCTCAACATAATTGATTATCAGAGAAATGCAAATTGAAGCTACAATGAGAGATCATCTTACCCCAGTTAATATGGCTTTTACCCAAAAGACAGAGACTAATAAATGCTGGCAGGGATGTGGAGAAAAGGGAACCCTTGTATACTGTTAGTGGGGATGTAAGTTGGTTAAACCACTATGGAGAACAGTTTGAAGGTTCCTCACAGAACTAAAAATAGAGCTACCATATGATCCAGCAATCCCACTCCTACAAATTTTGGGTATACACTCCTAGGTATATATACCCAAAAGAAAGGAAATCAGCATATCAAAGAGATATCTGGAGTTCCATGTTTATTGCAGCACTATTCACTATAGCCAAGATTTGAAAGCAACCCCAGTGTCCATCAACAGTTGAATGGATAAAGAAAATGTGGTACATAATCACAATGGAGTACCGGTCAGCCATAAAAAGAATGAGATCCCTTCATTTGCAACAACCCAGATGAAACTGGAGGTTGTTATGTTAAGTGAAATAAGCCAGGTATGGAAAGACAAACTTCACATGTTCTCACTTATTTGTTGGAGCTAAAAATGGAAACAATTACACTCATGGAGACTGACAGTAGAAGGATGGTTATCAGAGGCTGGACAGGGTAGTATGGGGTTGGGAGGAAGTGGAGTTGGCTAATGGGTACAAAAACTAGTTATAAAGAATGAATAAGATCTATTATTTGCTAGCACAACAAGGTGAATATAGTAAAAAATAATTTAATTGTACATCTAAAAATAACTAAAAGAGTATAATTGGATTGTTTGTAACACAAAGGATAAATGCTTGAGGTGATGGATACCCATTTATCCTGATGTAATTATTACTCATTGCATGCCTCTATCAAAATATCTCATATTACCCATAAATACATACACCTACTATGTACTTACCAAAACTAAAAATTTAAGAAAAGACCTCAAGGAAAATAAATAAAATTTATCAGATTAAAAATGTTATACTTTTCTATTATAATATGTAAATACTCACCTTATATTCAAAATACTTGCTTTCCTTCATAAATAGATGTTATTATTTTCTGAGCCCACTTTCCTTTCTCCACTGATCTGAAATGTTATTTTTATTATAAATTCAATACAAACATTTCAGTCTATAATCACAAAATAAGAAATATGAACATTTTGAAAATGTTTTTAAAAAACTTCATATAACTCCATGCAGATAGATGTGTAAATATTATTGAAATAGACAATTTTATTAGTCAAGGTTCTTCAGAGAGACACAAGCAATAGGAGATAGAGATAGAGAGAGAAAGAGCGACAGCAAGAGAGAGAGAGAGGATTTCATATGGAACTTGGCTCATGTGATTATGGAAGCTTAGAAGTTTCACGATAGGCTGTCTGCAAGCTGGAGAACCAGGGAAACCGGTAGTGTGGCTCAGTCTGAGTCTGAAGGCTTCAGAACCAGGGGAGACAACAGTATGATTCTCAGTCCCGGGGGAGCCTCTGTCACAAGTCTTAGAGTCTGAAGTTCTGGACCCGGAGTCCTGATGTCTAAGGGCGGGAGAAAACGAGTGTCATAGCTTTAAGGGAGAAACAGCAAATTTGCCTTTCCCCACCTAGACTATCTATCTGTGCCTCAGCTGATAGATAGTTCCCACCCACGTTGGGTGAGGGTGGATCATCCTTACTCAGTCCACTAACTCAAATGCCAGTCTTTTCCAGAAACACCCTCGCGGACATACCCAGAAATAATGCTTTACCAGCTATCAGGGTATTCCTTAATTTAGTCAAATTGACAGTTAAAATTAACCATCACAACAATGTTCCATGAGAGCATGAACTTCCAAAGTTAATTCAGATAGAAAATCTGAACAGACCAATAACCATTTAAGAATTTTAAAAAGTTATCGAATGATCACCTATTTAATAACAAACTATTAGGAATCACAAACTATATTTTCTTTGGAACTTAACACAAATTTATTTGGTTTTCATGTAATGGGGTGTGTGTGTACTTTAGTTTCTTTTTTCAAAATTTAATTTAATTTAATTTAATTTGAAGTTCTGGGGTACATGTGCAGGACGTGCAGGTTTGCTACATAGGTAGACGTGTGCCATGGTGGTTTGCTGCACCTAGAAACCTATCACCTAGGTATTAAGCCCAGCTTGCATCAGTTATTTATCCTGATGCCCTCCCTCCCCCTGCCTCCTGACAGACCCCAGTGAGTGTTGTTCCCTTCCCTGTGTCCATGTGTTCTCATTTTTCAGCTCCCCATTATAAGTGAGAATGTGGTGTTTGGTTTTCTGTTCCTGCCTTAGTTTGCTGAACATAACAGCTTACAGCTCCATCCATGTCCCTGCAAAGGACATGATCTCATTGTTTTTTTAATGGCTGCATAGTATTCCATGGTGTATATGTACCACATTTTCTTTATGCAGTCTATCATTGATGGACATTTGTGTTGATTCCATGTGTTTGCTATTGTGCATAGTGCTGCAATCAACATACATGTGCATGTATCTTTATAACAGAATAATTTATATTCCTTTGGGTATATACTCAGTAATAGGGTTCCTGGGCCAAATGGTATTTCTGGTTCTAGACCTTTGAGGAATTGCCAAACTGCCTTCCACAATGGTTAAACTAATTAACATTCCCACCAACAGTGTAAAAGCATGCCTATTTCTCCACAGCCTCGCCAGCAACTGTTGTTTCTTGACTTTTTAATAATCACGATCTGACTGTCATGAGAGTGTGGTTTTGATTTGCATTTCTCTAATGATCAGTGATGTTGAGCTTTTTTCATATGCTTGTTGGATGCATATATGTCTTCTTTTGAGAAGTGTCTGTTCATATTACTTGGCCCAGTTTTTGATGGGGTTCTTTGCTTTTTTCTTGTACATTTTTTTAAGTTCCTTGTATATTCTGGATGTTAGGCCTTTCTCAGATGGATAGATTGCAAAAATTTTCTCCTATTCTGTAGGTTGTCAGTTCACTCTGATGATATTTCCTTTTGCTGTGCAGAAGTTCTTTAGTTCAGTTAGATCCCATTTGTCAATTTTGGCTTTTGTTGCAATGGCTTTTGATGTTTTTGTCATGAAATCTTTGCCCGTGCCTATGTCCTGAATGGTATTGCCTAGATTTTCTTCTAGGGTTTTTATAGTTTTGGGTTTTACATTTAAGTCTTTACTCCACCTTGAGTTAATTTTTGTATAATGTATAAGGAAGGAGTCTAGTTTCAATTTTCTGCATATAGCTAGCCAGTTTTCTCAGCACCATTTATTAAACAGGGAATCCTTTCTCCATTGCTTGTTTTTGTCAGGTTTGTTAAAAATCAGATGATTGTAGATTTGTTGTATTATTTCTGAGATATCTATTCTGTTTCATTGGTATGTCTCTGTTTTGGTACCAGTACCATGCTATTTTGGTTACTATAGCCTTGCAGTATAGCTTGAAGTCAAGTAGTGTGATGTCTCCAGCTATGTTCTTTTTGCTTAGGCTTGTATTGGCTATACAGGCTCTTTTTTGGTGCCATATGAATTTTAAAGTTTTTTTTTTCTAATACTGCAAACAATGTCAATGGTAGTTTAAGGGAAATGGCATTGAATCTATAAATTACTTTGGGCAGTATGGCCATTTTCACTATATTGATTCTTCCTATCCACGAGCATGGAATGTTTTTCCATTTTTTGGGTCCTCTCTTATTTCCTTGAGCAGTGGTTTGTAGTTCTCCTTGAAGAGGTCCTTCATTATCCTGTTAGCTGTATTTCTAGGTATTTTATTCTCTTTGTAGCAATTGTGAATTTGAGTTCATTCATGATTTGGCTCTCTGCTTGTCTATTGTTGGTGTATAGGAAAGCTTTTGATTTGTGCACATTGATTTTGCCTCCTGAGACTTTGTTGAAGTTTCTTATCAGCTTAAGGAACTTTTGGGCTGAGACGATAGGATTTTCTAGGTATAGGATCATGTCATCTGCAAACAGAAACAGACAAACTATAACATTTTGATGCTAGTACAAGATTGAAAAGATAGAATATAAGGACTGGAAAGAATATTCAAGGTAAGCTATAGACAATGTATTATTTATTTATTTATTTATTTATTTTGAGATGGAGTTTCACTCTTGTTGCCCAGGTTGGAGTGCAATGGCACTATCTCGGCTCACCGCGACCTCCACTTCCCAAGTTCAAGCAATTCTCCTGCCTCAGCCTCTAGAGTAGCTGGGATTATAGTCACGACCCACTGCGCCTGGCTAATTTTTTGTATTTTTTTTTTTTTTTTTTTGAGACGGAGTCTCGCTCTGTCGCCCAGGCTGGAGTGCAGTGGCGCGATCAATTTTTTGTATTTTTAGTAAAGACGGGGTTTCTCCATGTTGGTCAGGCTAGTCTCAAACTCACGACCTCAGGTGATCCGCCCACCTCAGCCTCCCAAGGTGCTGGGATTACAGGCGTGAGCCACTTCGCCCGGCCTAGACAATGCGTTTGACTCCAAGAGAGCCTCAAGCCACTACAAGAATGCCAAGTAACCACTGAATTCTTTCAACCTTAGAGCAAGGGTCTTCCTGTTTCTATAGATGGCACAGCAACAGCAAACACAAATCTACCTGCAGAGAAGGAATCCTGCGTTTTCCTGTTGTATATACAGAGATCTCTGGAAGAACCCACAAGGAGCTGGTAACAGTGGTTACCTTTGGGGAGGCAACCAGGTGACTGGGCAAAGGGGTGTGAAAGAGACTTAATTTTCACCTTACATGCTTCTGCTTTTTAAATTCTGAACCATGTGTCTATATTATCCATCCACAAATAAAATAAAATAAAATAAAATATACCCCCAGTGAAAGAAAATAAATTTTAAACCACAGGCAATAAGAACTAACATACACACACACTCACATACACACATATAAATATATACAGACAGTCCCTGATTTAAGATGGTTCAATTTACAATTTTCTAATGTTGTGATTGGTACCCATACAACTATTCTGTTTTGACTTTCAGTACAGTATTCACTAACTTACATGAGATATTCAATACTTTATTATAAAATAAGCTTTGTGTTAGATGATTTTGCCCAACAGTAGGCTAATGTAAATGTTCTGAGCATGCTTAAGGTAAGCTAGACTAATCTATGATATTCGGTATATTAGGTGTATTAACTGCACTTTTGACTTAAAGTATTTTCAATTTGTGACAGGTTTATCAGAAGTAACCCCAGTGTACGTTGAGGAGCATCTGTATTTGGTGTACTGAATATAATATGTATTGAAATATACACTATGTATCCAACACAGTAGATAATTAAAAGTATATTTATAGGCAAATGATTAAAAAACATTGGTGTTGAGACTCAATGAAATATTATGCAACAGTGACAATAAATGGGGTAGATACACTTGTACATAGAAAAATCACCACACCTGCAGTTAAGGGAGCTATGAAGATTGTCTAGCAATATATTATCATAAATGACAAGCAATTCTTCACACAAAACAAAGCTATGCCTAGCTATATACAGTTGTACATGTGTAAATGGGGTCCAGAAGTTCTGGAAAGATTCACATCAAAATAATAGCAGTTACCTTTACAGAGGGTATTAGGATTAAGATGAGCTTTGATTATGCATTTTGAGAATATATATCCATGTCTTACTTATAGAAATAAATAAAATGTTTAAAAAATAATAAATCTTTGCATTTATGTTTAAAAATTTTGTTCAACAAATGTTCATTTGTTGTTGTTCATGGTATAAATATTGGAGACAACTTAAACCGTCATCAGTGAAAGAGTGGCTAAATAGACTATGCCATATCTGTGATATTTAATCACATGCCGCTATTAAAGACAATGAGGGGGATCTCACCCTGATTACATGTATGGTTAAATGCATTGAAATTAAATTGTCAACATACCAAACATACCAAAATATTGGCAATATTTATCTTCAGAAAGAAGAATAAAAATGAAGGTATAAATTAGGACTTGATGGTTTTTTTTTTTTTTTTTTTTGAGACGAAATCTCGCTCTGCCACCCAGGCTGGAGTGCAATCTCGGCTCACTACAACCTCTGCCTCCGAGGTTCAAGCGATTCTCCTGCCTCAGCCTCCTGAGTAGCTGGGATTACAGGCACCTGCCACCATGCCCGGCTAATTTTTTGTATTTTTAGTAAAGACAGTGTTTCACTATTTTGGCCAGGCTGGTCTCAAACTCCTGACCTTGTGATCTGCCTGCCTTGGCTTCCCAAAGTGCTGGGATTACAGGCGTGAGCCACCGCACCCGGCCAGTTTGCTTTTAATATATATGAGTGCCTGTAGTGTTTGAACCTTATAAGAACAGTGTTTTTATTTATTATTGTGTAATTAAAAATCTATATTAACAGAACATAAGATCTGTAGTAGCAGAGTAACAGTATATTTGTGTCTTGAAAATGAAAAGACAACATTTACATTCATGATTGATATGGTCGACCCCCCCATTGTTCTTCTTAGCCGTTGACATCCATTCAAACTTTCTCTCATTTGATTGATGCAACTATATTTTGACTCTCTCTTTTCATTTTTGAGACAGAGTCTCACTCTTTCATCCAGGCTGGAGTGCAGTGGAGTGATCTCAGCTTACTACAACCTCTCCTCTCAGGTTCAAATGATTCTCCTACCTCAGCCTACTGAGTAGCTGGGACTACAGGTGCCCACCACCACACTCAGCTAATTTTTGGATTTTTAGTGGAGGCCGGGTTTCACCTTCTTGGCCAGGCTGGTCTCGAACTCCTGACCTCAGGTGATCTACCTTCCTTGGCCTCCCAAAGTGCTGGGATTACAGGCATGAGCCACCGCACCCGGTCTGACTCTCCCTTTCATAAACCAAAGGATGACACCTCCTAATCTCTCCACCTTCCTCTTTTAGCCAGAGTTTCAAATGGATTAAAAATAAGGGCTGCTTGCTAAGGACTACACTGATCAAAAGAAATAAAGACGTTGCTCTGTGTCTCAAATAAAGCACCTGTTTGTTCAATTTCCAGGAAAAATTGCCATGTGGTTGATACTGTAGGAAACAGGAGACTGTCTGCTGTATTTGTTGGAGGTGGATGCAGACCATTCTTACATTGCCAAGTGTAGGGGCAAAGGGGGTGTCTAGTCTTATGTTATTTTCAAACCTTAAAAGATCTAGAGAGTGAGGCAGTTCTTCCAAATCATTTTACCAAAGTAATTTCTCATTTGTTCTGCATTGACAACTTCACATGATTAAAAGAAAGGAAATTTCCAATATTCCACCTGTCACTTCTGATAGCCAGAGTCTCTACACAGCTAACTCACAAGTTTACCTGGGAAGCCAAGTTCATTACTGACTTTGCAGCTTTGAATATTCCAGTAAAAGATGTAGGGTAGTACTGCAAATAGCCCTAAATCTGCTATTTAAACTTTGAAACATTTTATTCAAGACCTTGTTTTTCCTACTGAATTTCCCTTGAAGCTTAAACCCCATTCCCTGTAGTGTGAAATTTCCATTAACAACAAGAACCAACGGCTTAAATCACTGGATCTGAGTTACTTTCTTGTTCCTGAGCATGAAGAATGCTTTGAATATTGCTAAAGGGCACATGAATATTTTCAATATCCTTGGGTAACATTTGAAGAAATACTTGTACGTAGGATACAGTAGTATCTCATGTAATTAAGATGCAGGTGAAGTGGCTTAATAAGGAAGTAGTTCAATTTGTATTTGTTGGGAGTTTGTCTCAGATTGCCTGCCCAGATTTTTAGTAGAACTGAACTGGCAAATAGAAGCACAAAACAGATCTCCAATTTTAGTAGCTGATAGGGTTTGGCTCTGTCCCCATCCAAATCTCATCTTGAATTCCCACGTTTTATGGGAGGGACCTGGTGGGAATTGAATCATGGGGGCAGGTCTTTCCCATGCTGTTCTTGTGATAGTGAATAAGTCTCACAAGATCTGATGGTTTTATATAGGGGAGTTTCCCTGCACAAGCTTCTCTTCTCTCCTCTTCTCTGCTGCCATGTGACAAATGCCTTTTACCTTCTGCCATGATTGTGAGGCCTCCCCAGCCACGTGGAAATGAGAGAGCATTAAACCTTTTTCTTTTGTAAATTGCTAAGTCTCGGATATATCTTTATCAGCCACGTGAAAACAGACTAATACAGTACTTATATTAAAATGTCCATGTGTCACACTTTTGACAGTTGGCTGCAGTCAATGTCAGCTGGAAGGTGCACACACACACATATGCACATGCACACTCACACCATACATTTATAGATACATAATTTTAACCCTACATGATTTTTCCTCATAAAACCTTGCAGAAAGCGATCACTTATATTTAGCATTTTTTAAGTTATAAAAGTGATTCATGTTCAGCAAAGAAAATTTATAAGAATCAGAAAAATACAAATGAGGAAATTCAAAATCATGGATTATCTTACTATCCAGAGATAACTACAATTTAATAAATGCAGAGATCAAAAGCAAGATATAAAACTATATATAATGATTTCAATTAAGTAATATGCATCTTGCTTTTCTTATCTTGAAAGTTATAGCATTAACATTGCTCTATGTAATTTAAAATTTAGAAAACCAACCCGTCAGTTAAGGGCTGAAAAGTGCTTTATTGTAATGCTATGGTTTTATTAAACAAATCATTTTCTTATTACCAGGTATTTAAGTTGTTGCTAATTTTTTTCTACATTGTACACAATCCTATGATTAACATATTTTCTGTCAATCTTCACTGCACCTCTGATAATTTTATTACTGTATGTCCTTAGAAAAAAGATTATTGGGTCAGAGAATATGCCATGTTTTTATATTTTTAAAAATGCATGCTTTCAGGAGTCTTTGAAAACTGGCGTGTAACAGGTGCTCAGAAAATATTTGTTAAATGGGTATGCATATTTTAAACCTCTGATTCATAGTTCCAAATTGCTGTCCAGACAAACCATATTCACTTACGCTTCCATCAATACAAAAAAAAAGTTTCATGGCACATTAATCAATATCTGTATTGCAATTTACATTTTTTTTTTTTTTTTTTGAGATGGAGTCTTGTTCTGCTGCCCAGGCTGGAGTGCAGTGGCATGATCTCAGCTCATTGCAACCTTCACCTCCTGGGTTCAAGCAATTCTCCTGCCTCAGCCTCTTGACTAGCTTGGATTACAGGTACCTGCCACCAGGCCTAGCTAATTTTTTTATTTTTTGTATTTTTAGTAGAGACAGGTTTTTGCCATTTGGCCAGGCTGGTCTCCAACTCCTGATCTCAGGTGATCCACCCGCCTTCATCCAATGAAGAAAAAAAAGTTCATTGGACTTACAGTTCCACATGGCTGGGGAGGCCTCACAATCATGGTGGAAGGCAAGGAAAAGCAAATCACGTCTTACATGGATTGTCTTACATGGCAGCAGGCAAAAAAAAGAAAGCTCGTGCAGGGAAACTCCCATTTTTAAGACCATCAGATCTCGTGAGACTCATTCACTATCATGAAAACAGTGAAGGAAAGACCTGCCCCCATAATTCAATCACCTCCCACTGGGTGCCTCCCATGACACATGGGAATTGTGGGAGTTACAATTCAAGATGAGATTTGGGTAGGGACACAACCAAACCATGTCAATATCTCTCTCTATATATTCTTTATTAATCCTTGGTCTATACTTTTTTGTAATATTTTCCCAAGTTGTCATTTGCTTTTAATTTCTTTTAATTTTAGTTTTGAAATGAATAGAATTAAAATTTTAAAATTTAAACAAATCTAGCAGATTTTTTTAAATCTCTTGCTTTGCTTTTGGACTAAAAAAGAGAGCTCTCACCCAAAAATTGATGAAATGTTTTCCTCTAGAATAATTAGTGGTTTATTTTATTTTGTATTAACCCTTTTATCCATCTGGAATCTAATTTGTGTAAGGTATGGCATGATATTTTCTTTTCCAAGCAACCAACTTCTAAACACCAGTTTTGAATCATCTATCTTTTTCTGTTGTTTTGATGATGATTTCTTTATTTTGCACCAGATTCTTACACATTTTAGGACCCGTTTTAGGGCTTGAACTTTGCTGCCATAGGTCTCAAATAGGTGTCACACTTCTTAATTTTTAAAATATTTACGATACCAAGTAGAAAATTTTCATTATACTTTTTTTTTTTGAAATGGGGTTTTGGTACGTTTTCCAGGCTAGCCCTAAACTCCTGGACTTAAGCAATCCTCCTGCCTCAGCTTCTGGAATATTTCATTATACATTTTTTAGAAATGAGCAGGTATTTTATCCTAGTGTGTGGCATGAAGAGTTGCACAGTGCAAAGTGAACAGATGACTCAAACAACTACACCCCAGGTCTGTTGTCAAGTGACTAGGTGGCCCCTGAGAAGCCTCGAAATCCCTGTGGCCCCAGTTTTCTCATTTATTAAATGGACATAATTATACTGAACTTCTGGTTTGTGGACTTAATTTAGGTTATGTTAGAGAGTCCAGCATAGGGCATTCTTAGCTTTAAGTGCCCAGTAAATATTTGCTGTTAACATTAATGTTTTAATTATCATTTCTTTATCTATGTAATTGAGGAATTTGGCATTATATTAAT
Source organism: Pan troglodytes (assembly GCF_028858775.2). Classification (NCBI taxonomy): domain Eukaryota; kingdom Metazoa; phylum Chordata; class Mammalia; order Primates; family Hominidae; genus Pan; species Pan troglodytes. The sequence continues at coordinate 23,395,556 of NC_072419.2, forward strand.
CAATATTAATCAGGGTTCTCCAGAGAAACAGAACAAATAGGATCAATAGGATGTCTAAATAGACATAGTGAGAGAAAAAGATATTTCATTTAAGGAATTGGCTCGTGACATTGTGGTGGCTGACATGTCCAAAACGTACAGAGAAGTTCGGTAGGCTGGAAACTCAGGGAAGAGTTGAGGTTGCAGCTCAAATTTAAGGCAGTCTAAAAGCAGAATTCCTTTCTGCTCAGGAGAACTCAATGTTTTATTTTAAAGCCTTCACCTGATAGGATGAGGCCCACCCACATCATGAAGGGTACTCTGCTTAAAACTCTACTGATTTGTTAATCACTTCTAAAGAATACCTTCACAGAAACATCAAGACTGCTCTTTCAGCAAAAACTGAGTACCATGGCCTACCCAAGTTGACACATGAAATTAACCATCACAAGCATATTGCCTTTTAGGTAAGTTTAGCTTTAAAATTCAGTGGTTCCATGAATTTTAAAGTACTACTTGTATATTAGGTATATTCATAATCTTAAATTCTTTCTTTCATTTGATCTCTTTTTTTCAGTACCTTCTCACTACAGTTCCTTCTTTATCCTACACTTTTGGGATTATCCAATTTTATTTTGCAAAGGCAACATCTCATTTGAATTCTGACTTCTTTTCTCCCATCAGTGTTTTGTATCTGAAGGTGTCTAACATTTCTGTATGAAAACCTTTGCATAACAAGCATAATTTTGGGGACAGATTTGAGTTGCTTTGCAAGAAACACTTCTTCCTTAGCTTTCTCAGGACAAACTCCGACATTAGGAGGGGTCTCCCTCTGAGGCAAATGTGTCAAGTGGCATGTTCGTTGCACTATATAAGGCTGCCTTCCTGACAGTTCAGAATGCTTGAGAGTGGAATAGGATGTGGCAGCTTGCCTCCTGTTTATCAAAGTAAACTAAATACATTCCTGAATTCTTGAGACCCTCTTCCCAGGACATCCTGTACACAATAATATTCCACTCTTCTCAATTCAAATCAATTGAACTGACTTAAGGCTCGCTATTCACAGCTTCCTACATCGAATTCAAGATGTAATAGTGAATGCTAAAAGTCCTGCTTTCCAAAAGTGTAGGGGAAGAGACAGGCAGCCACATGAACAAAACCAAACACCGCATATTCTCACTCATAGGTGGGAATTGAACAATGAGATCACATGGACACAGGAAGGGGAATATCACACTCTGGGGACTGTGGTGGGGTGGGGGGAGGGGGGAGGGATAGCATTGGGAGATACACCTAATGCTAGATGACGAGTTAGTGGGTGCAGCGCACCAGCACGGCACATGTATACATATGTAACTAACCTGCACAATGTGCACATGTACCCTAAAACTTAAAGTATAATAAAAAAATAATAATATAGCATTTAGAAACTCTGATAGAAAAATTAATGCAATGCTAGGGGAGTAGGGAGGATGGAGGATACCTTGCAATTATTGGGGCAAGAATTAGAAAATAATTCATGAAAGAGGTGATGTTTCAGCCAGGTGATGAACTGAGAGGACATGACATGTTAAGAGAATATGAAGAAGCTTAGAGAAGCTCTACAGTGGTATTTAAGTCTTTAATTCATTTTGAGTTGATTTTTGTGTATGGTGAGAGATAGGAGCTCAATTTCATTCTTCTGCAAATGGCAATTCAATTTTCCCAAGCACCATTTATTGAAGGGGGTGTTCTTTCCCCAATGTAACTTCTTGTCAGCTTTGTCAAATATCAGTTGGCTGTAAATATGTGGATTTATTTATAGTTCTCTATTCTGTTCATTGGTCTATATATCTATTTTTATTCCAATACCATGCTGTTTTGGTTACTCAGGTTACTTGTTAAATATTTTGAAGTCAGATTATGTGATGCCACAAACTTTGTTCTTTTTTGCTCAGGATTGCTTTGGTTATTCAGGCTGTTTTTGGTTCCATATGAATTTTAGTAGTTTTTAAAAAAATTCTATAAGGAATTTGATAGCGATTTCCTTGACTCTGTAGAATTGCTTAGGTAGTGTGGTCATTTTAATGATATTGATTCTTCTGAACCTTGAGCATAGAATGTTTTTCCATTTGTTTGTGTCCTCTTCAACTTCTTTCATCAGCGTTCTGTAGTTTTTGCTGTAGAGATCTTTCATTTCCTTAAATTTATTCCTACATATTTTATATTTTTGTAGCTATTGTAAATGGGATTGCCTTCTCGATTTCTTTGTTGGCTAGATCATTATTGGTGTATAGAAATGCTACTGAGTTTTGTAAATTGATTTTTTATCCTGAAACTTTACTGAATTTATTTATCAAATCTAAGAGTTTTTGGTGGAGTCTTTAGGATTTTCCAGGTATAAGACTACATCATCACCAAAGAGGGACAATTTGTCTTCCTCTTTTCTAATTTGGATGTATTTTATTTCCCTCTCTTAACTGTGCTTTGGCGGGGACTTCCAGTACTATGATAAATAGGAGTGGAGTAACTAGGCATTCTCGTCTTGTTTCAGTTCTTAGAGAGAGGGCTTTCAACTTCTTCCCATTTAGTATAATATTAGTTGAGGATTTGTTGTATATGGCCTTTATTATTTTGAGATATGTTTCTCGTATGCCCAGTTTTTTGAGGGTTTTTTTTTGTCATGAAGAGATATTGAATTTTATCAAATGCTTTTTCTGTGTCTATTGTGATGATTTTTGTCCTTCATTCTGTTTATGTGATGTGTCATGTTTATTGATTTGCATATGTTGAGCTATCCTTGCATCCCTGGTATAAATCCCACTTTATCATGGTATATTATCTTTTTGATGTGCTGTTGCATTTACTTTGCTAGCGTTTGGGCAGAATTTTACATCTGTGTTCATAAAGAATATTAGCCTGTAGTTTTTCTTTCTTTTTTTTTTTATTTTTTCCTTGTCTGGTTTTGGTATTAGGGTGATGCTGGCCTCATAGAATGAGTTAGGGAAAATTCTCTTCTCCTTTATTTTTTCAAATAGTTTCAAGAAGGTTGGTATTAGTTCTTCTTTGTATATTTGGTAGAATTCAGCTGAGAATCCATCTGGTCCTGGGCATTTCTTTCTTGGGAGACATTTTATTACTGATTCAATCTCACCACTCATTATTCATCTGTTGAAGTTTTCTAGTGTTTTGATTCAATCTTGTTATGTTTTCTGTTTCCAGAAATTGATTCATTTCCTCTAAGTTTTCCAGTTGTTAGCATATAGGTGTTCATAATAGTCAGATGATTTTTTGCATTTCTGTGGTATCAGTTGTAGTGTTCTCCTTTTTCATTTCTGATTTTATTTGGGATTTCTTCTTTTCTTGGTTACTCCAGCTAGTGATTTACCAATTTTATTATCTTTTTGATAAGCCAACTTTTCACTTTTTAAAATCCTTTGTATTGTTTTTGTAGTCTCTATTTCACATGGTTCTCCTCTGATCTTTATTATCTCTTTTCTTCTGCTAATTTGGGGTTTGGTTTGTTCTTGCTCTTCTAGTTTCTTGAGGTGCATTGTTAGATTACTAATTTGTAATCTTTCTACTTTTTTTGATGTAGGTTTTCATTGCTCTAGCTTCCTTCTTTGTATTGTTTTTACTGTATTCCACAGGTTTTGTTACATTGTGTTTCCATTTTCATGTTTCAAGACATTATTCCATTTTAATTTCTTCATTTACCCAGTAAATATTCGGAAGCATTCTGTTTAATTTCTGTGTATTTGTATAGTTTACAAAGTTCCTCTTGTTATTGATGTCTAGGTTTATTCCACTGTGGAAAATTCTTGATACGATTTTAATTTTTAAAAATTGAAGACTTGTTTTGTGGCCTAACATATGGTCTATACTGGAGAACATTCCATGTGCTTATACAAATAATGTATGTTCTGCAGTTGTTGGATAGAATTTTCTGTAAATGTCTGTTAGTGCCATGAGTTCTAAAATCCAGTTTAATTCCAAAGTCCCCCACTATTATTACATTGCAGTTTAACTCTCTAGATCTAGTTTAACTCTTCTCTTTATAAATCTGTGTGATTCAGTGTTGGGTACATATGTATTCAGAATTGTTATTTTTTTGGCTGGTTTGATATTTTTATCATTATATAATCTTCATTGTCTTTTTTATGATTTTTGACTAAAAGTATCTTTCATCTGATATAACTGCTCTTGCTCACTTTTGGTTTCTGTTCATATGTAATATCTCTTTCCACCTCTTTACCTTCCATCTGTATGTGCCTTTATATGTAAGGTGAGTATCTTGTCAGAGCATATAATTGAATTATGTTTTTTAACCCATATGCCAGTCTATATATTTTAAGTTAATAATTTAATCCATTTATGTTCAAGGCTATTGATATGTGAAGCTTTATTCTTGTCATATTGTTTACTGTTTTCTGGTTGTTTTACATATTCTTTATTCCTTTCTTTTTCTCATATTGTTTATAATTGTGATCTGGTGGATTTCTGTAGTGGTACCACTTGAGTCCTTTCTCTTTTTTCTTTTTGTGATCACTTTACTAGTGAATTTATACTTGTATATTTTTTTATGATGGTAAATGTTATCCTTTCACTTCCAGGTTTAGGACTCCCTTGAGCATTTCTCATATTGCTGGTCTAGTGGTGATGAATTCCCTCAGCAATTGCTTTTCTGGAAAATACTTGATTTCTTCTTTATTTATGAATGTTATGAATAATAATTTTGCTGGATATATAGTATTCTTCATTGATAGTTTATATCTTTCAGCACTTTGAATATATCATCCCATTAGCTTTTGGTCTGTAAAGTTTCTCCTAAGAAATTCACTGTTAGTCTGATGAGGTTTCCTTTACACATAAGTAGGCACTTTTCTCTTGCTGTTTTAATAATTTGCTCTTTATCTTCAATTTTAGATTATCTGATTCTAATGTGCCATGGAGAAGACCTTTTTACATACTCTCACTGGGGACCATTGAGCCTTCTGTATCTGGATGCTTAAATCTCTTTCTAGAGTTGGGAAGTTTCTACCTATTATTTGGTTGAATAAATTTTCTAATCTTTTCATTTTTACTTCACCCTCTGGGATACTGATAATTCAAATATTTGATCATTTATGTTGTCACAAATGTCACAACGGGTTTGCTCATCCTTTTTTAAAAAAATTTTTGTGTGATTGAGTTATTTCAAAGAACTGTCAAGTTCTGAGATTATTTATTCTGGCTGATGTGATCTATTTATGAAGGTTTCACAAGTATTTTGTGTTCCCTTTAATGAATTACCTAATTCCAAAATTTCTATTTTGTTATTTTAAAAAATATCTCTCTGGCAATTTTCTGATTCATAACCTGACTTTTTTTTTTAAATTTCTTTATATTGTGGTTCAGAATTATTTTGTATCTCACTGAGCTTCTTTAAAATCAATATTTTAACCTAGGCAACATGGCAAAACCCTGTCTCTACAAAAATAACAAAAATTGGCTGACCATGGTGGTACATGCCTTTAGTCCCACCTACTTGGGAGGCTGCAGTGGGAAAATCACTTGAGCCCAGGAGGTCGAGGCTGCAGCGAGCAGAGATTGTATCACTGCACTCCATCCTGGGTGACAGAGTGAGACCCTGTCTCAAAAAATTTTTTAAATTAAAAATAATAAAATCAATATTTTGAATTCTTTATCTGGAATTCCAAAGATTATTTTTTTAAATTTCTCTTCACAGGTGTTGAAGAGATTTCTTTTTAAAGATCTTTTGCTTGAGAATTATTGTGTTTCTTTGGAGTTATCATATTTCCTTGTTTTTCATGTTTCCTATATCCTTATAGTAATATTTGTGCATCTGATATAACAGTCACTTTTTTCTATTTTTGAATTTACTTTTCACATAGGGGAGGACATTTTCCAGATTTTTTTTTTTTTTTTTAGACAGAGTCTTGCTCTGTCACCCAGGCTGGAATGCAGCAGCATGATCTTGGCTCATTGCATCCTCTGCCTCTGAGGTTCAAGCGATTCTTGTGTCTCAGCCTCCCAAGTAGCTAGGATTACAGGTGTGTGCTACCATGACCAGCTAATTTTTTTTTTTTTTTTTTGGTATTTTTAGTAGAGATGGAGTTTTGCCATGTTGTCCAGGCTGGTCTTGAACATCTGACCGCAAGTGATCCACCCGCCTTGGCCTCCCAACGTGCAGGGATTACAGATATGAGCCACCATGCCTGGCCTTCCTGAAAATGTATCTGTGGTGTTGGTTGGGTAGGGCAATTTGGCTTCAATTCTGGGTGCATGCAGTAGTGTAGTCTCTGTATGGTTTCTTTGCCTATAAACAGTATTAGTGCTTTCTGTGATTTCCTCAGAGGGTTAGTGTGTGGTTATTAGTAGAAGCTGTGGTGAAGTTGTGCTACAGACTGGGAAGACAGGTGGGCCAGTCTTCAGGTCCCAGTCATGTTAGTAGTGAGCTGAGCATGTCTGTCTTTGTGCCCTAGGGCAGTGTATGCTGGTATCCGTGTTAGTGTTTATTGGCAGGCCAATTATTGGGCCTCCAAGTGGCTTGCTTGGATGCTGGTAGAGGCAGCAATAGGTCAGAAAGTTGATCAGGATCTCAGGTCCCTGAGCAGTTGGTGTGGTGTGGGAAACAGCAGCAGCAGTGGTGGGACATCCCTTTGGGTTCTGAGTGGTGCAAGCTAGTGGTGGTGATGATCATTGTGCAAGGTCACCTCCAACAAACCCAGATCTGCTGCTCTGAGGCCCTCTCTGCAGCAGTAGCACCCAAGTACCGCAGATGATGGGGGAAGGGCCCCTGCTTCTAGTGTGATCTTGGGCATGGAAATTACACTGCCAGCACAGTCGTAGTTGCCACTCCCTGCCCCAGCCAGGTAGCCCTCTGGCTCACTGGCTCCAGTCTCTGTCAGCAGTAGGAATAGGTATGCAAAGAGGGAGGAAGGGTTCTGTTCTCTACATGAGAGCTCCAGCACAGAGGCCACTCTGCCAGTGGGAGGGGATTTCACTCTTGGCTTGCAGAGCTGAGCACAGAGATTGAGACACTGCTTGGGGGCAGAGTCAGAGCCCTAGAGTCATGGGCTCTGGAAAGTGCACACTTTGCTTTCCTTTGTCCTGGAGTCGGGGAGGGGATGCCTTCTGGTGCACTGCACACCCTATTCCCCAAGATGTAGTACTTCCTATGAGCTAAAGTACTGGGGACTCTGCAGCACCTTTGGGACCAGCCAATGCTGTTCTGCCAAAGCCCTCTGTGTGGACACTGGGGAATGTCATCAGGAGCTCCTGAGATGTGGAGATATGAGGGCTGTTGTTCCCAGCGCAGGATGCAGTACCATGACGCTGTGCTACCAAAAGGCTCCATACAGCAGCTATTCAGGTCTTGGAGAGGTAAGTGACCCAGTGTGAGTTCCCTGCCTAGTGCAATGCCCTCATGGGGTCTCCAAATCACTCCCCACACTAGTATCAGGGTTTGTATAGGTAGAGAGCTCTCTAGTGGTTTGGATTGCAGCAGGCCACAGCAGGAAGGTGCAACACTGAAGCTTTTTCATTTATCTTTTCCCCATAATACTGAGTCCCTTGGGGCACCCACCAGTCTTGGCTAAGCTGGCTGCTTGCTCCCTTTTCCTTCTGTGCCTCAGATGTTTCCCATCAGTTCTCCATTGGACTCTAGTGTTTTCTCTAAGGTGTTCTGTTCAAAGAATGAATGTCTATTCATAATTTTGCTTCATTTTTTCTGGAGAGAGTGGGTGTCTGATATCTTTAGGCAGCCATCTTGAACAAGGATCTATATACAGTGTTTCTGAGTTTATCTTTGTGTGTGTGTATATATATATATATATTTTAGTGGTTGCTCTAGGTATTATATTATACATACCTATTTCTCACATTCTACTGGTGTTATCATTGTATCAGTTCTAGTGAAGTATACAAACCTTACCACTTTTTATATTATTTTGCCTTTTCCCAATTTATAATATAATCATTGAAATATTTCCTTTACCTACATTTAGGACTACACTAGACAGTTTTATAATTTTTGCTTCAACTGTCCACTATAATTTAGAGGTTACAAGAGATAAAAACTCTTGTATTTACTAATATTTTTGCTTACCATGTTATTTCTTCTATTATTGTTTTATTTCCATTTGAAAACATTATTGAGCCATTCTTTCAAGATAGGCTTGCTTCTGACAAAATTATCTTAGTTTTCTTTATTTGAGAATGTCTTGATTTGTCCTTCATTTCCAAAGGAAATATAGGAAATACATATATATATATAAAATTTTGAGATGGAGTTTCGCTCTTGTGGCCCAGGCTGGAGTGCGATGGTGCTATCTTGGCTCCTGCAACCTTCACCTCCTGGGTTCAAGCAATTCTCCTGCCTCAGCCTCTCAAGTAGCTAGGATTATAGGTGTGCACCACCACCATGCCTGGCTAATTTTGTATTTTTAGTAAAGACGGGGTTTTACCATGTTGGTAAGGCTGGTCTTGAACTCCTGACCTCAGGTGATCCACCCACCTCAGCCTTCCAAAGTCCTGGGATTGTAGGAGTGAGCCACTGTGCCCGGCTCCAAAGGATATTTTTACTGGATACAGGATTCTGTGTTGACAGTTCTTTTCCCAAAGCACTTAAAAAATATATTACTTTTGGCCTTTATGGTTTCAAATAAGAAATATGCTCTCAATCAAATTGTTTTTCCCTTATAGATAAGTTTTCCTTTTTCTCCCACTGCTTTCAGAAGTCTATGATGTTTCTTGATGTGCACTTCTTTGAATTTATCTATTTGAGTTTCACCTGTCCTCTTGTCTTTTTCTAATTATGGAAAGTTTTCAGACATTTGTTTCTTCAGGTACTTTTTCAGGCCTGCTTTCTTTCTTTTATCCTTCTGGAACTCTGATGACATGAATGTTAGATCATTTTTATAGTTTCACAAATCCCTGTGGATATGTCAAAACATTTTAGTCTGTTTTCTTTCTGTTGTTTATAAGAGTAATTTATATTATTCTATCTTTCAACTTACTTGTTCTTTTCTCTGGCTCCTACAATCTGCCATTGAGCCAAGCCATTGGGTTTTCTTTTGATTTCAGTTATTCTATCTTTTAGTTTTAAAATATCAACTTGGTTATTCTTTGTATCTTCTGTTTCTTTGCTGAGAATTTATATTTTTTCATTTGTTTCAAGTCTGTGCGTAATTGCTCTTCAAAGTATTTTTATGTTGGTTTCTTTAAAATCTTTGTCAAATAAGCCTAACATGCCTGTCAAATCCATATTGGCATACAGTGATTACTTTTTTTATTCAATAGAATGCTCTAGGAAGAAAATGCTCAAGGTGTGACCATTAGCTAATGAGGAAAGGAGTCACTGGAAAAATATCGCTGTTTCCTCTTCCTCAGCTGTGCTTCATGTAGACTCTCAGAACGTCTCCAATGAGACTGACTCTCATTGCTCACAGTGGTAAACTGCTAATTATTTTTCTTTTAATTAACTGTTCTCCTTTCCTTGTCTCAGTTTCACAGTTTCTTACCATGCTTCCAGTGATCACCTCTCAAATAAACAATGTATCTTAAAGTCTATGTCTTAGATCTGCTTTTATTTTTTCAGTGGTGGCACAGATGGAAGGTGAGGGCAGATGAAAGCAAACAATGAAAATCCTCTATATTCTCTTTTTAATACAGACAAAGTATATGCAATCAGGATAAGAAACATAATATTTATATATTGATCTATGTAGCATTCCCCCACAAATGGATTTCTATCTTATAATACTTTGTCCACTTCCGATTGAAGTCATGTTATCTGTGATGTAACCTACTTTGCTTTGAGAGTGGCTCTGTTTTCACTGTCTAGCTAAGCAAAATCAGAATTACATGTATTTTATATTCTCAATTAAAATGAACATAATGCAAGGGGGCCAAAGTAGCCAACTAAAAGCAGCTACAGTGCATGGTTCTCAGGGAGAGGAATGATAGGGGCAAGTAAATACAGCATCTTCAACTGTACATCAAGCACCTTCACCTGAAACATCCAGGTACTCCCATTGGGATTAATCAGAGAAATAGCTCAACCCACGAAAAAAGGGAGAAAAGCAGGACAGGGTGAAGTCCCAACCATGAGTTACATGGAGCCAAAGGAACCCATCCAAAGGTCAACAACCACAAAGATCAAAGGTAGATAAGTCACAAAGATGAGAAAGAACCAGGGCAAGAACACTAAAAACTCAAAAAGCCAGAGTGCCCTCTTTCCTCCAAATGACCACATCACCGCTTCAGCAAGGATTTGGAACGGGGCTGAGGCTGAGATGGCTGAAATGACAGAAATATAATTCAGAATGTGGATAAAAATGAGCTACACTGAGCTAAAGAAACATATTATAACCAATGCAAGGAGACTAAAAACCATGATGAAACATTGCAGGAGCTGACCAAATAGCCAGTATAGAGAAGAACGTAACTGACCTGATAGAGCTGGAAAACACACTACAAGAATTTCATAATGCAATAGCAAGTATTAATAACAGAATAGACCAAGTGAAGAAAAGAATCTCAGAGCTTAAAGACTGTATTTTTGAAATTAGACAGGCAGACAAGAATAGAGAAAAAAGAATGAAAAAGAATGAACAAAACCTCCAAGAAATATGGGATTATGTATAAAGACTGAATCTATGACTGATTGGTATACCTGAAAGAGATGGGGAGAATGGAACCAATTTGGAAAACATATTTCAGGGTATTATTCATGAGAACATCCCCAATCTAGCAAGACAGGCCAACATTCAAATTCAAGAAATGCAGAGAACCCCAGCAAGATATTCCATGAGAGGATCATTTACAAGATACACAATCATCAGATTCTCCAAGGTTGAAATGAAAGAAAAAATGTTAAGAGCCACCAGAGAGAAAGGCCAGGTTACCTACAAAAGGAAGCCCATCAGACTAACAGCAGACCTCTCAGCAGAAACCCTAGCAGCCAGAAACAATAGGTGGCCAATATTTGACATTCCTAAAGAAAAAAATTACAACACAGATTTTCATGTCTTGCTAAATAAGCTTCATAAATGAAGGAGAAATAAGATCTTTTTCAGACCAAATGCTGAGGGAATTTGTTGCCACCAGACCTGCCTTTCAAGGGCTCTTGAAGGAGGCAGTATATATGGAAAGAAAAACATGTTACCAGCCACTACAAAAACATACTGAAGTACAAAGACCAGTGACAGTATAAAGCAACCACATAAACCAGTCTGCAAAATAACTAGCTAGCATCATGACAACAGGATCAAATCAACCCATAACAACACTAACCTTAAATGTAAATGAGCTAAATGCCTCCAAATAAAAGACATATAGTAAGCTGGATAAAAAAACAAGACCCATTGGTATGTTGTCTTCAAGAGACCCATCTCACATGCAATGACACATGCAGGCTCAAAATAAAGATGGAGGAAAATTTACCAAGCAAATGGAAAGCAGAAAAAAGCAGGGATTGCCATCCTAGTTTCTGACAAAATAGACTTTAAACCAACAACGATAAAAAAAGACAAAGGACATTTAATAATGGTAAATGGTTCAATTCAACAAGAAGAACTAACTATCCTGAATATATATGCATCCAACACAGGAGCACCCAGATTCATAAAGTAAGTTCTTGGAGACCTACAAAGAGACTTAGACTCCCACACAATAATAGTGGGAGGCATTAACACCCCACTGACAATATTAGACAGGTCACTGAGACAGAAAATTAACGAAGATATTCAGGACCTGAACTCAGCTCTGGATAAAATGGATCTGATAGATATCTACAGAAATCTTCACCTCAAACCAACAGAATATACATTTTTCTCATTGCCACATAGCACCTACTCTAAAATCAATCATGTAATTGGAAGTAAAATACTCCTCAGCATATGCAAAAGAACTGAAATCATAACAGTCTCTCAGACCACAGCACAATCAAATTAGAACTCAAGACTAAGAAATTCACTCAAAACCATACAATTACATGAAAATTAATAACATAATCCTGAATGGCTTTTGGGTAAATAATGAAATTAAGGCAAAAACCAAGAAGTTCTTTGAAACTAATGAGAACAAAGATAAAATGTACCAGAATCTCTGTGACACAGCTAAGGAAGTGTTAAGATGGCAATTTATAGCACTAAATGCCCACATTAAAAAGTTAGAAAGATCTCAAGTTAACAACCTAACATCACAACTAAAAGAACCGGAGAACCAAGAGCAAACAAATCCCAAAGCTAGCAGAAGACAAGAATAACCAAAAGCAGAGCTGAACTGAAGGAGATAGAGACGCAATAACTATTCAAAAGATCAACGAATTCAGGAGCTGGCTTTTTGGAAAAGATTAATAAAACAGACAAATAACAAAAGAGAAGATTCAAATAAATACAATCAGAAATGATGACGGGAGCATTACCACTGACCCCATAGAGATACAAACAACCATCACAGAACATTATAAACACCTATATGCGCATAAATTAGAAAATCTAGAAGAAATGGACAAATTCCTGGACACACACACTCTCCCAAGACTGAGCCAGGAAGAAATGGAATCCCTGAATAGACTAATAGTGAGTTCTGAAATTGAGGCAGAAATAAATAGCCTACCAATCAAAAAAAGCCTAGGACCAGACAGATTCACAGCTGAATTCTACCAGCTGTACAAAGAAGAGCTGATACCATTCCTATTGAAACCATTCCAAAAAATTGAAAAGGAGGGGGACTCCTCCTTAGCTCATTCTATGAGGCCAACATCATCCTAATACCAAAATCTGACAGAGATTTAAAAGAAAAGAGAATTTCAGGCCACTGCCTGATAAACATTGATACAAAAATCCTCAATAAAATACTGACAAACCAAATCTAGCAGCACATCAAAAAGCTTATTCACCACGATGAAGAAGCCTTCATCCCCAGGAAGCAAGGTTGGTTCAACATAAACAAATCAACAAATGTGATTCATCACATAAACAGAACTAAAGGCAAAAACCACATGATTATTTCAATAGATATGGAGACAACTTTTGATAAAATTTAACATCCATTCATGCTAAAAACTCTCAATAAACTAGGTATTGAAGTTTATTATTGTGTGGGAGTCTAAGTCTCTTTGTAGGTCTCCAAGAACTTACTTTATGAATCTGGGTGCTCCTGTGTTGGATGAATACCTCAAAATAATAACAGTTACATGTGACAAACCCACAGCCAACATCGTACTGAATGGGCAATAGCTGGAAGAATTCCCCTTGAAAACTAGTACAAGACAAGGATGGCCTCTCTCACCACTCCTGTTCAACACAGTATTGGAAATTCTGGCCAGGGCAATAAGAAAAGAGAAATAAATAAAGGGCCTTCAAATAGGAAAAGAAGTCAGACTATCCCTGTTTGCAGATTACATGATCTTATATTTAGAAAACCCCCTTGTCTTATCCCCAAAACTTCTTAAGCTGATAAGCAACTTCAGTAAAGTCTCAGGATACAAAATCAATATATGAAAATCACTAGCATTCCTACACACCAACAACAGTCAAGCCAAGAGTCAAATCATGAACGAACTCCCATTTATAATTGCCACAAAAAGAATAAAATACCTAGGACTACAGCTACCAAGGGAGGTGAAAGATCTCTACAAAAACAACTACAAACCACTGCTCAAAGAAATCAGAGATGACACAAACAAATGGAAAAACATTCCATGCCCATGGATAGAAAGAATCAATATTGTTAAAATGGCCATACTGCCCAAAGCAATTTATAAATTCAATGCTATTTCCATTAAACTGCCATTGACATTCTTCACAGAATTAGAGAAAAAACTATTTTAAAATTTATGTGGAACTGAGAAAGAGCCCAGATAGCCAAGGCAATCCTAAGCAAAAAAGAACAAAGCTGGAGGCATCACCCTACCCAACTTCAAACTATACTACAGGGCTACAGTAACCAAAACAGCATGATACTGGTTAAAGAACAGACACGTAGACCAATGGAACAGAATAGAGTTCTCAGAAATAATACCACACACATACAACTATTTGATCTTCAACAAACCTGACAAAAACAAGCAATGGGGAAAGGACTCCCTATTCAGTACATGGTGTTGGAAGAATGGGCTAGCCATATGCAGAAAATTGAAACTGGACCCTTTCCTTACACCATATAAAAAATTACCTCAAGATGAATTAATGACTTAAATGTTAAACCCAAAACTATAGAAACCCTAGAGGAAAACCTAGGCAATATCATTCAGGACATAGGCATGGGCAAGTATTTTATGACAAAGATGCCAAAAGCAATTGCAACAAAGCAAAAATTGACAACTGGTATCTAATTAAACTAAAGAGCTTCTGCACAGCAAAGGAACTATCAACAGAGTAAACACACAACCTACAGAATGGGAGGACATTTTTGTAAACTATGCATCTGACAAAGGTCTAATATTCAGGATCTATAAGGAACTTAAATACATTTAGAAGAAAAAAACAACTTCATTAAAAGGTGGGCAAAGGACATGAACAGACACTTCTCAAAAGAAGATATACATGCGGTCAAAAATCATATGAAAGGAAGCTAAACATCAATGATTATTAGAGAAATGCCAGTCAAAGCCACAATGAAATACCATCTCACACCAGTCAGAATGGTTGTTATTAAAAAATCAAAAAAGTCCGGGCATGGTGGCTCACGGCTGTAATCCCAGCACTTTGAGAGGCCGAGGCAGGTGGATTGCTTGAGCTCAGAAGTTCAAGACCAGCCTGACCAACATACTGAAACACCATCTCTACTAAAAATACAAAAATTAGCCAGGTGTGGTGGCAAGCACCTGTAACCCCAGCTACTCCGGAGGCTGAGGCAGGAGAATTGCTTGAACCCAGGCGGTGGAGGTTGCAGTGAGCCGAGATTGCGCCATTGCACTCCAGCCTGGGCGACAGAGAGAGACTCTGTCTCAAAAAATAAAAATAAAAATAAAAATATAACAGATGCTGGTGAGGTTGTTGGGGGAAAAGGAATACTTATACACTGTTGTTGGGAGTCTGAATTAGTTCAACTATTATGAAAGACAGTGTGACAATTTCTCATAGACCTAAAAACAGAAATACCATTCAGCCCAGCAATCATCCATTCCTGGGAACATACCCAAAGGAATATAAATTGTTCTATTACAAGGACTTATGCACATGTATGTTCACTGAAGCACTATTCACAATAGCAAAGACATTGAATCAACCTAAATGCCCATCAATGATAGACTGAATAAAGAAAATGTGGCACATATACACCATGGAATACTATGCAGCCATGAGAAAGAATGAGATCATGTCCTTGGCACAGACATGGATGGAGCTTGAGGCCAGTATCCTCAGGAAACTAACTCAGGAATACAAAACCAAATCCCTCATGCTCTCACTTATAAGTGGGAGCTAAATCATGAGAACACATGAACACACAGAGGGGAATAACACACACTGGGGCCTATCAGGGAATGGAGGGTAAGAGGAGGGAGAGGAAGAAGAAAAATAACAAATGGATACTAGGCTTAATACCTGGGTGATGAAATAATCTGCACAACAAACCTCCATGACACACATTTACCTATGTAACAAACCTGGACTTGTACCCCTGAACTTAAAATAAAAGTTAAAAAAATGAATATAATATGTTGGCAACATGATTTTATGAAGCCTACTGTCAAATTGTATCAAGTTGAATCACTAGTAACTCACACTAACCTCCATTTCAATCTGTGACTCCTCAAGGTTACCTCATTCTCCTCCTTGAGCTCTGAATCTGCTGAGATTTATAAAAATTCTGACTTGATCACAGGGAGATGATCAGGCTCTGGGTGTGGGAATTTGAGAGCAACACAAGCTGCTGCATGAAATGAGGGTAAGTGCTTCTCGAAGTTGCTTCTGATCATACTGCTTCTACCCAATGCTCCAGGAACTAAAATTCTTCTTGATTAGGGGAGAAAAAATAACCATTTTTTACCAGTGCTTGTTCAACATAGGTTATTTTGACAAAGACATAGTTGAGTAATTCTGAGTTATGGAGTAAAAATGACAAGTTTTATTTATTAGTCTCAATTGGCGATAAAATATCCCACAGCGAATATAGCTAACGTTCATGCAGGGCAGCTGCAGAGAGAGACTGTACATTTTAAGCATATTCTCAAGAGTCCAGTTATATTATGAAACCAAAAGAAGTGATATATATAAAATTAAGAAAAGCAACATAAGAGATATGAATCCTAGTTTCCAAACTCAAGTGTATAATAAATATATTTGATTTGTTTTACCATGTCTCAAATTAGTATTTTAATCCTATTTCTGCCAGAATGACAGAAACTGAGGATAGAGCACTTTTGTTTCCATGAGAAATTTCTGTCAAGAATTGAGAAGAAAGAAAGAAATAGATAAAACAGATGGTGAAGAAGAAATAAGAGGATAGTCTGCAGGGCCCAAGGACTCTGTTCTGGGCATGTCTGGGACAAGAAGGGATAAGGTGGGTACCTCAAAGACAACCCCCAGGGCAGAGAGGCTGCTGAGAGACCTGTTGATCTAGGCTTGGAAAGTAGCAGCACAAGCCTGGACTCCCAGCTCTGAAAACCGGTGGGATGGGCTATCTGTGAGTTGGTATTTCAAGCCACCATTGCCACTTTGACCCCTGTAAAGCACCGGCTGGCACTGGCAATCCAAAGAATTTGCCCGAAGGAGCTACAGAATTTGATGTCATGGATTTATCATTTGAGCACATCCTGATGACATCACCACCCTATGGTGGATTACAGAGTTCTCTCTCAAGTATCTTTTAGAAAATCATTGAATGTCAGAGTTGGAAAGTGGCAGTCATGCTTCCATGATTTTCAATCTCTTCCTTTCAGTTTAGTTATATGGAATGTGATCACTGAAATCGTACCCAGAACATCAATCCATAAGAAAGATGGAGGTTGAGCTTCCCTGTGTGAAGGCAGATGAGGACTGTACTCGGGAATCCAGACAAGCTAGAGGTTAGGAGCTCCAGGCTACTCTGCTGGTCCAGGCCCTATGGAACCTCCCACTGGTGGGCATTTTGTAAAGTGATTTCACATAGAGCTACCCCTTTTATTTTCTTGTCAGTCCTAGGAGAGACGCAGGCAGTGCCAATGTTGAGTTTTACCTGAAGGTTAAGAAATTACCTTGCCTTTTTGTGTTCAGAAAAGACTTTCTGCAAAGAACCCTTCCCCATAAGATTTAGAAGAGCCTCCCAGATGCTCCCTTGTTTACCTGTCACAAGATCAGCCACAGACCCTTCAAACTCCCTTTCTTTCTTTTTTTTTTTTAATTATACTTTAAGTTTTAGGGTACATGTGCACATTGTGCAGGTTAGTTACATATGTATACATGTGCCATGCTGGTGCGCTGCACCCACTAACTCATCATCTAGCATTAGGTATATCTCCCAATGCTATCCCTCCCCCCTCCCCCCTCCCCACCACAGTCCCCAGAGTGTGATATTCCCCTTCCTGTGTCCATGTGATCTCATTGTTCAATTCCCACCTAGGAGTGAGAATATGCGGTGTTTGGTTTTTTGTTCTTGCGATAGTTTACTGAGAATGATGGTTTCCAGTTTCATCCATGTCCCTACAAAGGACATGAACTCATCATTTTTTATGGCTGCATAGTATTCCACGGTGTATATGTGCCACATTTTCTTAATCCAGTCTATCATTGTTGGACATTTGGGTTGGTTCCAAGTCTTTGCTATTGTGAATAATGCCGCAATAAACATACGTGTGCATGTGTCTTTATAGCAGCATGATTTATAGTCATTTGGGTATATACCCAGTAATGGGATGGCTGGGTCAAATGGTATTTCTAGTTCTAGATCCCTGAGGAATCGCCACGCTGACTTCCACAATGGTTGAACTAGTTTACAGTCCCACCAACAGTGTAAAAGTGTTCCTATTTCTCCACATCCTCTCCAGCACCTGTTGTTTCCTGACTTTTTAATGATTGCCATTCTAACTGGTGTGAGATGATATCTCATAGTGGTTTTGATTTGCATTTCTCTGATGGCCAGTGATGATGAGCATTTTTTCATGTGTTTTTTGGCTGCATAAATGTCTTCTTTTGAGAAGTGTCTGTTCATGTCCCTCGCCCACTTTTTGATGCAGTTGTTTGTTTGTTTCTTGTAAATTTGTTTGAGTTCATTGTAGATTCTGGATATTAGCCCTTTGTCAGATGAGTAGGTTGCGAAAATTTTCTCTCATGTTGTAGGTTGCCTGTTCACTCTGATGGTAGTTTCTTTTGCTGTGCAGAAGCTCTTTAGTTTAATTAGATCCCATTTGTCAATTTTGGCTTTTGTTGCCATTGCTTTTGGTGTTTGAACTCAGCTCTGCACCAAGCAGACCTAATAGACATCTACAGAACTCTCCACCCCAAATCAACAGAATATACATTTTTTTCAGACCACACCACACCTATTCCAAAATTGACCACATACTTGGAAGTAAAGCTCTCCTCAGCAAATGTAAAAGAACAGAAATTATAACAATCTATCTCTCAGACCACAGTGCAATCAAACTAGAACTCAGGATTAAGAATCTCACTCAAAGCCGCTCAACTACATGGAAACTGAACAACCTGCTCCTGAATGACTACTGGGTATATAATGAAATGAAGGCAGAAATAAAGATGTTCTTTGAAACCAACGAGAACAAAGACACAACATACCAGAATCTCTGGGACGCATTCAAAGCAGTGTGTAGAGGGAAATTTATAGCACTAAATGCCCACAAGAGAAAGCAGGAAAGATCCAAAATTGACACCCTAACATCACAATTAAAAGAACTAGAAAAGCAAGAGCAAACACATTCAAAAGCTAGCAGAAGGCAAGAAATAACTAAAATCCGAGCAGAACTGAAGGAAATAGAGACACAAAAAACCCTTCAAAAAATCAATGAATCCAGTAGCTGGTTTTTTGAAAGGATCAACAAAATTGATAGACCGCTAGCAAGACTAATAAAGAAAAAAAGAGAGAAGAATCAAATAGACACAATAAAAAATGATAAAGGGGATATCACCACCGATCCCACAGAAATACAAACTACCATCAGAGAATACTATAAACACCTCTACGCAAATAAACTAGAAAATCTAGAAGAAATGGATACATTCCTCGACACATACACTCTCCCAAGACTAAACAAGGAAGAAGTTGAATCTCTGAATAGACCAATAACAGGAGCTGAAATTGTGGCAATAATCAATAGTTTACCAACCAAAAAGAGTCCAGGACCAGATGGATTCACAGCCGAATTCTACCAGAGGTACAAGGAGGAACTGGTACCATTCCTTCTGAAACTATTCCAATCAATAGAAAAAGAGGTAATCCTCCCTAACTCATTTTATGAGGCCAGCATCATTCTGATACCAAAGCCGGGCAGAGACACAACCAAAAAAGAGAATTTTAGACCAATATCCTTGATGAACATTGATGCAAAAATCCTCAATAAAATACTGGCAAACCGAATCCAGCAGCACATCAAAAAGCTTATCCACCATGATCAAGTGGGCTTCATCCCTGGGATGCAAGGCTGGTTCAATATATGCAAATCAATAAATGTAATCCAGCATATAAACAGAGCCAAAGACAAAAACCACATGATTATCTCAATAGATGCAGAAAAAGCCTTTGACAAAATTCAACAACCCTTCATGCTAAAAACTCTCAATAAATTAGGTATTGATGGGACGTATTTCAAAATAATAAGAGCTATCTATGACAAACCCACAGCCAATATCATACTGAGTGGGCAAAAACTGGAAGCATTCCCTTTGAAAACTGGCACAAGACAGGGATGCCGTCTCTCACCACTCCTATTCAACATAGTGTTGGAAGTTCTGGCCAGGGCAATCAGGCAGGAGAAGGAAATAAAGGGTATTCAATTAGGAAAAGAGGAAGTCAAATTGTCCCTGTTTGCAGACGACATGATTGTTTATCTAGAAAACCCCATAGTCTCAGCCCAAAATCTCCTTAAGCTGATAAGCAACTTCAGCAAAGTCTCAGGATACAAAATCAATGTACAAAAATCACAAGCATTCCTATACACCAACAACAGACAAACAGAGAGCCAAATCATGAGTGAACTCCCATTCACAATTGCTTCAAAGAGAATAAAATACCTAGGAATCCAACTTACAAGGGATGTGAAGGACCTCTTCAAGGAGAACTACAAACCACTGCTCAGGGAAATAAAAGAGGATACAAACAAATGGAAGAACATTCCATGCTCATGGGTAGGAAGAATCAATATCGTGAAAATGGCCATACTGCCCAAGGTAATTTACAGATTCAATGCCATCCCCATCAAGCTACCAATGACTTTCTTCACAGAATTGGAAAAAACTACTTTAAAGTTCATATGGAACCAAAAGAGAGCCCGCATCGCCAAGTCAATCCTAAGCCAAAAGAACAAAGCTGGAGGCATCACACTACCTGACTTCAAACTATACTACAAGGCTACAGTAACCAAAACAGCATGGTACTGGTACCAAAACAGAGATATAGATCAATGGAACAGAACAGAGCCCTCAGAAGTAACGCCACTTACCTACAACTATCTGATCTTTGACAAACCTGAGAAAAACAAGCAATGGGGAAAGGATTCCCTATTTAATAAATGGTGCTGGGAAAACTGGCTAGCCATATGTAGAAAGCTGAAACTGGATCCCTTCCTTACACCTTACACAAAAATCAATTCAAGATGGATTAAAGATTTAAATGTTAGAACTAAAACCATAAAAACCCTAGAAGAAAACCTAGGCATTACCATTCAGGACATAGGCGTGGGCAAGGACTTCATGTCCAAAACACCAAACTCCCTTTCTTTACCTCAAAAGTGATTAGCCGAACTGCTTGTCTTCACTGATTGATCAGAGCACAATGCATCTTAATCAAACTTTGATTAAGCTCCTCTCCATTCCCCAGTTCCCTCGACTTTGGCCTGCCCTCAGCCTGAGCCAGTACAATCTCTCCCTAAGGGTCTGTGCTGAAAATAGACTGGCCTCAGGGTAGAATATTCTCTGATTTGCCCTCGGATCTTGCCTCCCTATCATCCCACTTCCCCATACTGGGTTCTTTTTAGCCTGATTTACTGCTCTATAAAAAGAAACCCTCTTTGCCTAACCCTTGAGAGGCTTGCAGACCTTATGTTCACAGGGTTCACCATATTGCAATAACAAGGAGGTAACACTCTCCACCCCAAGCTGCAATAATCCTTTGAATAAAATCTCTCCTTACTAGGTCCAGGTTTTTCATTTGTTTATTTGTTTGTTTTCAATTTGACAGTGGGTATCTTGATGTCCATTCTGTGGAAGTGGAAATTAAGGTTTGACGTGTATCTTGGTCTGGTTGTCAGGTTCATGGGCAGTGGCAGAAGTTGAATTCAAACTCAAGTCCTCTTAGACTTTAGTCCTGGAACTCTCCATACTGCCATGTGGATTCCTTCTCAATGCATGGGCAAAAGACTTCACTTCTGTAAGCAGAGGAGGTTGGAAGAGAAGTTCCTCTCAGTTCCACCTGATTTAGGGATGAGACTGAGAGGGCCAAAAGCTCCAGGTTACTGCCCAAAATAGCTGCGTTAAATGGGAGGCCCAGATATTTGGGCACCTGGGGTCTTCCTAAGTGGGGCTGTCTTGGTATAAAATATTCCTATAGGAATATAGACACAAAAAGGAGATTATAGGCTCAGCAGACGCAAGGGAAATGAATTTCCCCATCCAGCCTAAAATCTAAAAGTACAAATCCATTTGCCAAGGTTTCATATAAAAGAATCTATCAAATGAAATCTTATCCAGGGCATATCCTGGCTTGTTCCTCCTATCATTGAGGTTTACATCTGCCTCACTCTGGATGCCTGAAATTATCTTCTGTCTGTCCTGTCAGAGTGAATTATTTCTAAGGAAAATCCAGAGAAGACATAAAGAGAGTCTCTGAGTTAAATGAAGATTTAGGCAGTGCAGCACGGTCCCCCATCCGTGGCAGCTGTAGCAGCAGCATCACTTTGGAACTTGTCAGAAGGGCAGATTCTCAGGCCCATCCAGACCTCCTGAATCAGGAACTCTTTGTAGGCCCAGCCTCCTGTGTTGTCATAAGCCCTCCAAGTGATTCTCATTGCACTCAAGGTGACCTGGGGTCTCAGGTGGGGCCTGGCCCAGGGAACACTCCTGAGGGTGAGGACAACTCTGCTATTCCAGACTCCTCCTTCCTCCAGCAGCTATGCCCTATAGGCAGCTACTCCTCACCCTCTCTCAATTCCTCTCCCTTCCCAGGTGTTGTTAATAACTGGGTTTTTTGGCAGTTCCTGTATTCAAAGAAAGAAATCAAAATGTATTGAGCCCCATGAATGTGCCAGACACTTGGGCTTGGCACTTCTGATGAGTTATTTATGTGATCTTCATAAAAACCCAAAGAGAAGAAAAACATGTCTTGTGTTTCATGCAGAGGGATATTTGAGTTTTGTTAGAAGAACCCTTGAAAGCCTAAAAGACTTTATGACCTGAAGGGATTTCTATTGGTGGAATTTCCTGCACTTTATGGGGGTGGGAGTGATATTTTCATTGAGGAGGAAAGCAGCGATGGCATGTGCTGTAAGGAGACTGCACTTCTGAAGGGCAATCTGTCAGGACTCTGAAAACAGAAGTACATTCCTATCACATAACTCAGCAATTCCACTCTGGGTCATAGGTCCCAAATAAACTGTCCCCAAGGTCCACAGGAAACAGGAAAGATGCCCCTGCAGCATTGTCTGTGGTGTTGGTGGGGCAGTGGTTTAGAGATCATCCACATGCCCACCACGGGACGGATGAAAAACACGATCATGCCGGCTTCTGGGAGCAGAGGCCTGGAGGTGCCTCCAGCCACACAGGGAGCTTACAAATATAATGCTGTGTAAAATGAGACTTATAAGCCCAACTCCATTTATATAAACATAAAAACATTTCTTGCATTTTACAAGAACACATACAAACAAAAGGATGGATGTCAAACCATTAGCATGTTTGCCTATGAGGTGGGATAGGGAAATGAAACTGGGGAAATAGGACAAGAGGAGATTTAATAAAACAAGACGAGGGTTTTGCACCATCCATAAAGAGAGTTGCCATGAATTCAGGAATATTAGTAAAGAAAAGCAAGATACAGAGATAAGTAAAGGAAATCACATAACAAATGACAGTCCCCAGAGAGCTTCCTGATGTGCCTTCCAGGGCTGGGACCAACACAAAGATGTTGTAGCCTCTGCGGGCTCATGTCCAGGGGAGCAGCATGTCCTTTCGGTGCATGAAAGTCAGCTACGGCTTCTGAAGACCTCATAGCTGAATCTCTGCTCTGATAGCACTAAATTTAGTGCCTTTTTATCTCCCTGCCTCAGGGTGGATCTGCAATCTTTAGGCAATAGCAGAAGAATTTGGCTGCTCTCTATCCTGGAAAATCTATACATAGGCTGGATTATTTACTGGCATCAAAGAAATCTTTGAGGTGGCTCATTTGACTCTTCATTTTATGATAGAAGAGTTGAGGCACCAAGAGGAAAAATAAGGTGAGTGACAGAATGAGACTAGAACATGACATCTTGATTCCTAGTCAAGGACCATTTCTGAACCCCTGTTGCATAGAGTCACTCAGGGAGCTATTGAGAAACAGGATTCTAGGGCCCCCTGTACCTGAGGTTTGGATTAAATAGGTCTGGGGGAAAGCTCAGGAGCCTGTATTTTCTAAAAGTCCTCTGTTGATACTGAAATGAAGCTGGGTTCAAAAACCACACTCTCCTATCCTCAAATACATCCACAAAGGACAGTAAAGGGAGAGGGTATAATACTGGCCAGTATGTTTAGAACATTTTCAATCTGAGAGGCCAAGGGATTTCTTTTGTGAGAAACATCTACAGGGTACCCCAAACAGGTAGAGAGGTTTTTGGAGGTCCTCTTATTTTAGGGACAGTGTAATCCAACTGCCTGGCATCCTGCTCCCCACTCTTTTGCTCCCCAGGTGGGACAAGCCACTTGGTGACAATCAACCGATTTCCACTCTGTTCTTCCTTAGCTAATTAGGTACTGCGCCACTATTGTGATGCATCCTACCCTGGCTACCAGGGAAGATGTACATAAAATGAGATGGGGAACCATCTCTTAAAGTCATCCCAGGCCAGGTGCAGTGGCTCACACCTGTAATCCCAGCACTTTGAGAGGCCCAATCGGGTGGGTCGCTTGAGCCCAAGAGCTTGAGATCAGGCTACGCAACGTGGTGAGACCTCGCCTCTAAAAAAAAAACAAAATGAAAATTAGCTGGGCATGGTGGCATGTGCCTGTAGCTCCAGCTACTCGGGAGATTGAGGTGGGAGGATCACTTGAGCCCAGAAGGTAGAGGCTGCAGTGAGCTGTGATACAGCCACTGCACTCCAGCATGGGTGACAGAGTGAGACCCTGTCTCAAAAATTAAATTAAATTAAATTAAATTTAAATTTAAAAACTTAGCTGGGGATGATGGTGTGTGTCTGTAGTCCTAGCTACATGGGAGGCCGAGGCAGGAGGATTGCTTAAGCCCAGGAGGCTGAGGCTGCAGTGAGCTATGGTTGTGCCACTGCACTCTAGCCTGGGTGACAGAGTGAGACCCTGTCAACCCTGTCTCAAAAAAGCCATCCCAGGCCCATGGGGGAGGTAGGGGAATGAATCACTACAACGACAGAGAACTGGAAGACAAGCAGGGACTGAAGAACTGAGATCTGGATTGGCAAAATAGTCTTCCTCAGGTGGCATTTTTATTGTAAACTAAATTTTATGTATTTATTCTTCAATGTTATTTTTTGTCTCCCAAAACTGTATATAACAATTTCACAAGTAACATAAGGATGTCTCAACTTTGAGATTACAAGGTTATTATGGGTATTTTGAAAGCTTAAGATGGTCACTATAGATAAATGACCAGTTTCCAATTTGGTGTTAAAAAGGATTCTCATGAATCATAGTGGATGTCAGTTGGATTGTCTGGCTCCAGCCCCTCTTCCTCCTCTCATTACAACTAACGAGAAGCAGGTGTTTTATACAGCATACCTCTGTCCTTCTGGCCTCAGTTGATTGGTCTAAGGGTGGGCACCTG
The DNA here is from genome assembly GCF_028858775.2 of Pan troglodytes. Lineage (NCBI taxonomy): Eukaryota > Metazoa > Chordata > Mammalia > Primates > Hominidae > Pan > Pan troglodytes. The sequence continues at coordinate 23,420,663 of NC_072419.2, forward strand.
ACCCACGTTGGGCCAATCAGACCCTTCTCTGTGATTTTTGGACTTCTTAACAAGAAGGATGAGACAATCTTGCTCTACTTTCTGAAGCTGAGGGCTCCCCTGTGTCGGGCACTGTCCTAGACTCTGAGGCTATGGAACTGAATAGAGAAGATGATGTGTCTTCTTTCGTGGTAGGCAGTTAGAATCTGGTAGATGTGGGGAGACAGATAATAAATAAACACACAAAAAAAAATATAAAACACATAAAGCACAAAATTGGTCACCCAGGCATCATCATTATAAAAATTATTTCATTTATAACAATAATAGCAAACACTAGTGAACCTCTATTGAGCACTTACTATGTATGAAACACAATGCTAGTGGCTTTATATGTATTAACTCATTTAATCCTCAAAACCACCCAAGGAAGTGAGTTCTGTAATTAATTCCATTTGGAGGGAGGCTCTTATTTTATCAAGAGGCAATGATGAAAACTATAGAGAAGAGCAGAGGTGAGACTTTAAGTTAATGGTTCCAGATTTTCCTAATGCCCAGCTGTGTTTCTGCCTGTACAGTTACTTAATGTTGTTCGTTTTTCTTCATTTCATGAGTTAATAAATTTTCCTCTGTCTTTAAACTTTCCAAACTGAATTTCTGTTACCTGTTACCCCAAACTGCCAAGACACTATGGAAACTTATCAGGATTAATCAAGTGACCTCTACATGTGTGGCAAGGACAGGTGTTAATAAAATGCCAAGAATGAGCTGACATGGACACAGCCCCAGCCCTCGAGAAGCAGCTTGCAATTCAGTAAAGACACTGAGACAGCAGAGACAGAGGCTGCAAGAGGAAAATCAGTGATGTAATTCATCTTCTCTCTTCATTTTGCCCTCCTTTGTGGCAGGCACACCATGCATAGCACACCCCTTATTTGTGAAACCCTGATCATTCTGTGAGCTCTATGACCAAAACGCCAGCTCCCGGACAGTGGGGCCCCAACTGCCCTGACACCTGGTGGGCCCCTGATTCCAGCATCCACCCTACACACAATTTCAGATTAACAAAGAAAAAATTTCGAGGTCTGACTATAGCTGTCAGCTTTCAACTTTTGTTTTACAGCTTGAGTTACCCACAGCTTTTCACTCAAGTGACCCACTGTCTTTTAGGTGAGTGTGGAGTGGTGCAGATGACAGTGAAGAACTCAGGAGTACTAACTGCTGTTTTCTTCCTCCTCTGACAGTCTACCTCTATGCCAAATGAGTCTACATAGTGGAATGAATGGACAAATAGCCTGTGGAATGGGCAGGATGGCCTACGAATTAGATCTTAGGCTTTGGAGTCAGACTCCAGATGAGACAATTACTAGCTCTATGACCTTGGGGGAATCACTGCCCCATTGCACTCCCCAACTTCCTCCACCTATAAATGTACATGCTTCCCATGTAACACTGTTTCAAGGATTAAATAAAGGAATACACTTAAATGCTTAAATAGTGCCTGATACACAGAAAGCACTTCATAAATGGCAGTTATCACTATGCCCATACGAAAGCAGGGTGAATGAATAAGTAGAGCTATATGTACAGTAAAATAAGTCTCAAAAACATAATGTGTAAAAAAAAAGCAAAAGAAAGTTGCAACAGGGGCCTGGTGCAGTGGCTCACACCATAATTCTAGTACCTTGGGAAGCCAAGGCAGGAGGATCACTTGAGGCCAGGAGTTTGAGACCAGTCTGGGCAAAAAACTCTGACCCTGTTGCTATAAAAAATATAAAAAAAACCAGCCAGTCATGATGGCATGTGCCTGTAGTCCCAGCTACTCAGAAGGCTGAGGTGGAAGGATCACTTGAATCACTTGAGCCCAGGAGTTTGAGATTGCAGTGAACAAATATTGCAACACCGCACTCCAGCCTGGAAGACAGAGTGAGAACCTGTCTCAAAAAAAAATAAAAAAAATAAAATAAAATAAAATAAAATAAAAAGAAAGACAGGTGCAACAGGATACATAAATACAGTGTGATACAATGTATGTAAAATTTCAAACACAAAATAATATATGTTGCTAAGGTCCATATATCTCTGTATATTACATAAATATAATTGTGCATATAAAGTAGCATTATATAATGCTATATAGGCATAAGTTGTATATCATGCTACTTTATATATACAATATATTTTTGTATATGTAAAAAATATATATATACACACGGCTGGGCATGGTGGCTCACGCCTGTAATCCCAGCACTTTGGGAGGCCGAGGCGGGTGGATCACGAGTTCAGGAGACTATCCTGGCTAATACGGTGAAACCCCATCTCTACTAAAACTACAAAAAATTAGCGGGGTGTGGTGGCGGGCGCCTGTAGTCCCAGGTACTCGGGAGACTGAGGCAGGAGAATGGCGTGAACCTGGGAGGCGGAGCTTGAGGTGAGCTGAGATCGCGCCACTACACTCTAGCCTGGGCGACAGACGGAGACTCTGTCTCAAAACAAACAAACAAACAAACTATATATATATATACACACACACACACACACATATATGTACACATATATATACACATATATACGCATATATATATACATATATATGTATACACACACACAAGTGGGGTGTGTGTGTGTTTGAGTATATTGTATATGCAAAGTAGCATGATATACTGCTTATGCCTATATATGTGAGCTACCTCCAAAGGGGCAAGTGACAAAAATGAAGGCTTCTTATACTGCTTATGCCTATATGGCAGTATATTATGCAATTATATACATATATATAATACACACACAGTTGTGGTTTTATATGTGGTGCTGCATGTGTGTGTGTGTGTATGTATGTATATTAGAAAGCACAAAACCTTGTAATAGGAGATAGATGTACTACTTTCCAGATAGTAGTTACCTCTGGTGGTGATGGTCTGGTCATGGTAATGGTGTATGTATGTTCACAGAGAAGTGGTAGTCTGCATGCTTGAAATGTTTCATAATTAAAAATTTTGAAAAATGCATTAAAAAAACTTCCATCTGATAACTAGAAAGCTGCCTTCTTCATCTGTATTCCACTTGGCTATTCGAACTCCCTTTTTGATATGCAAGAGAAGTTGCAATGTGATACCCATCTGAAATGTGAATTTTTAATAAGGATTTGGGAACTGGGATAGTTCCAAATTGGGGTAGTGTGGCTGGAGAGAGAGGGTGAGGTGGGAGAAAGGCCAGGAGCCTGGAGACTGGTTTTTATAAATTTACATTGTTCATTTTTATATGATTTGGAGAAAGAAAGAGACTTAGAGGGAGACATCACAGACAGGTTGTGTAATCTTTCTTGGTTCGTGTTCTCAAGTATGAAATCGGAATAATAAATCGTATTTTATGAGGTTGCTGTGAGAAGTAAATAAACACAGAACATGGCACTTGGTAAGCATACCAAATACCTAGTGTTATGACATTCAATTTATATTTGAAGCTTATATGTGACAGACTTCAGCAAGGAAAAGAAATCTATCATTGCCAAGCTGAAAGATGGTTTCTGCAGGAGTCAGAGCACCCAATGGAATCTCACTCCTCCAAATCAATAGATGCATTCAAAATACCAAAAATAAAACATCAAACGAACTCTTTCCAATGCGGTTCTGAAACCCAGCACATATTTTCCTACCCTGGGATTTGTCAGAGCTTCATGCATAACAGTGCAGGGAGGGAAAGTAGGAAGCTCCTATCACTCTGTTTCCAAACAAGACTAGGTTGGATGTGGGGAAGGGGTGAGTAGCTCAGCAAAGCTAAGGGAAGGCAATATTTAGGAAAGAAAGTGTTGCAGGTAAAGGAGGGAGATGCTGCAGAGAGAACAGCGAGTATGTGAGTTACCCCCAACGCAGCAAGTGACAAAAAAGAAGGCTGAATAAGTCCATCCATCTGATGCCATGGATGAAAAAGCTTGGCAACGAACGGGGGTTAGAAGTGGGAGCTCCCTCGTGTGGCAGCTCCATACTGGGGAGACCTCTGAGTCTCCTAATCCAGCTTGTGACTTTAAGGTGAACTGAAAGAAAGATGTAGTCAATCTATCCATCAGGGAACTAATGTAATAAGGAGACTTGAAGACCATAAATGAATCTTCAGTAAGGGGATAGGGTGTTCCTTGCAACTGGAAAAGTCAAAGCTCCTCGATAATGCCAATTCTGCCAATTATTCAGTTCCTGTACTCTTAGACTCTTGTTCTCTATAGACATGGACATTTAAATATATAGTAAAACAATATGGTGCCATTTTGGCTCAAACTTCACCAAAAAGCATTTTTGTTGCCTGTAATCCCAGTGCTTTGGGAGGCTGAGGCCGAAGGATCACTTGAGGCCAGAAGTTTGAGATCAGTCTGGGCAACATAGTGAGATCCTACCTGTACGAAATATTTAATTTTTTTTTTTTGAGACAGAGTCTTGCTCTGTCGCCCAGGCTGGAGTGCAGTGGTGTGATCTCAGCTCACTGCAATGTCCGCCTTCGAGGTTCAAGTGATTCTCCTGCCACAACCTCCTGAGTAGCTGGGACTACAGGTATGTGCCACCATGCCTGGCTGTTTTTTCTAAAATATTTAAAATTTTTAAAAAACTTAGCCAGACATGGTGGTGAGCATCTGTAGTCCTAGTTACTTGGGAGGCTGAGGCAGGAAGATCACTGGACCCCAGGAGTTCAAGGCTGCAGTGAGAACTGATCCTACCACTGCACTCTAGCCTGGGCTAGAGAATGAGAGAGACCTCTCTCTCTCTCTCTCTCTCTCTCTCTCTCTGTATATGTGTGTGTGTGTGTGTGTGTGTGTGTGTGTAGTTACTGCTGCTTTTAGCATAGTTACTGCTGCTTTTAGCCACAATAGATGACAAAGGGAATGTTTGTAGACTGTAAGCCAGGAGGCAACTTGATATGGTGAGAAAAGCATGGATTTGATGTCAGATATACCCAGGCACAGTCATTCATTCACTCAGTCAATGAATATTTATAGATTATGTACTATGTGTTGGATTTGCAGCATTTACATTCTCGTGGAGGAAGGCAGAAATTAGGAAATGAATGGCAAGATGATTTAAGGGTGTGGTGTGTGCTGTGAAGAAAGTAAAGTGAAGCGGTAGAATTCAGAGTGGCTGGGAAGAGTGGGGAGCCTTGGAGTGGACAATTAGGAATGGCTTCCCTGAATGCTGAGTAGCCAGCTGAGAATAGCAAGAGCCCAGGCCCCTGCTGGAGGCAAAGCCCTTGACATATTTAGTAGAGTGAAGGCTGGGGTGGCAGAGGGCTTATGAGTGAGGGTGATATGAGATACTGTCTCAGAAGCAACTTTAAGTACAAGTTTCATTAGTTATATGATCTTATCAAGTTTATCTGCTTTAGGTTCAGTTTGCTAAACGTAAGAAGACAATGGTAATACCCACATCAGTGTGTTGTTAGGATTATAAGTACTGAATAAAACATAAAGGGCTTGGTTCAATGTCTGAAATGTAGTTAGTGTTCAATAATGAGAGTTATTGTTATCACTCTATTATTTGGTTCAATTATTTCATCAAGTTTCCCAATAAGTTTGGATTTGTATTGGGCTTTTGGGAATTTGCCAGAGGTTGAGAAGTTAGAAATACTTTGTATTTTTGGAGAATTGAGAAAGCATCTATCTGTTGGAAAGGTTTTCTGGTGACTTAGTATTGTGGGGATCAACTGCAGGATAACCGGATAAATTAATGGTAGGGGCTTAGAAAGGCTGCTGAAACTGAGGATAAATGGTAGAGTCCAGTCTGTATTTCCCTCAAATTCTTTCAATAGGAAACCTTTTTCACCATTCTAGATTGATGTGAACTGGATCATGTCGCTCCTCCGCCCAAAATCCCCCAGTGGCTTCTCATCTCAAAATAAACTCTGACGTTCTCTCACGGCCCCCAAATCCCTGGGTGATGTAGCCTTCTTCAGCCGTGGGGCCCTTGCTGCTTCTCAAACACACTGAGGACCATTCCACTTCAGGACCTTTGCATGTGCTGTTCCCTCTACCTCAAAAGCTCTCCCCTACATCCCTGAGTGGTCCACTCCGATTCCTAAAACATGGATTGGATGTTACCTACCCAGAAAGGCCTTCTTCAATCACCACATCGAATAAGGCTTCTCCTGTTCTCACCCTGCCTTAGTTTTCTTCAGACTCAATATTACTGCATAAAATGTGATTTCTTTGTCTATTTAGCTATTTACTGCCTCCTTCCATTAAAAAGTTCTCTCCATATGGCAGGGACTGGGTTTTGTTCACTATGGATGCTCCAGCTCCAGGAATGCAGTTAGATTTAGAATAAATATCTGCTCGGTGAATGGATATACAGTCCTCATGGCTGGGAGCTTTTCCCAAAGTCTATAACCAACTTTGTCATTTCTTTACATGCCACTCAGCAAATCTCCTTATTCATTCATTAAACTCTTTTTTTTAATTTTATTTTTTATTTTTATTTTTGTTATACTTTAAGTTCTAGGGTACATGTGCACAACATGCAGGTTTGTTACATCTGTATACATGTGCCATGTTGGTGTGCTGCACCCATTAACTCATCATTTACATTAGGTATATCTCCTAATGCTATCCCTCCCCCCTCCCCCCATCCCACGACAGGCCCTGGTGTGTGATGTTCCCCTTCCTGTGTCCAAGTGTTCGCATTGTTCAATTCCCACCTATGAGTGAGAACATGCAGTGTTTGGTTTTTTTTTCCTTGTGATAGATTGCTGAGAATGATGGTTTCCATCTTCATCCATGTCCCTACAAAGGACATGAACACATCCTTTTTAATGGCTGCATAGTATTCCATGGTGTATATGTGCCACATTTTCTTAATCCAGTCTATCATTGATGGACATTTTGGTTGGTTCCAAGTCTTTGCTATTGTGAATAATGCCACAATAAACATATGTGTGCATGTGTCTTTATAGCAGCATGATTTATAATCCTTTGGGTATATATCCAGTAATGGGATGACTGGGTCAAGTGGTATTTCTAGTTCTAGATCCTTGAGGAATTGCCACACTGTCTTCCACAATGGTTGAACTAGTTTACCGTCCCATGAACAGTGTAAAAGTGTTCCTATTTCTCCACATCCTCTCGAGCACGTTGTTTCCTGACTTTTTAATGATTGCCATTCTAACTGGTGTGAGATGGTAGCTCACTGTGGTTTTGATTTGCATTTCTCTGATAGCCGGTGAAGATGAGCATTTTTTCATGTGTCTGTTGCCTGCATAAATGTCTTCTTTTGAGAAGTGTCTGTTCATATCCTCCGCCCACTTTTTGATGGGGTTGTTTGTTTTTTTCTCCTAAATTTGTTTGAGTTCTTTGTAGATTCTGGATATTAGCCCTTTGTCAGATGAGCAGATTGCAAAAATTTTCTCACATTCTGTAGGTTGCCGGTTCACTCTGATGGTAGTTTCTTTTGCTGTGCAGAAGCTCTTTAGTTTAATTAGATCTCATTTGTCAATTTTGGCTTTTGTTGCCATTGCTTTTGGTGTTTTAGACATGAAGTCCTTGCCCATGCCTATGTCCTGAATGGTATTGTCTAGGTTTTCTTCTAGGGTTTTTATGGTTTTAAGTCTAACATTTAAGTCTTAATCCATCTTGAATTAATTTTTGTATAAGGTGTAAGGAAGGAATCCAGTTTCAGCTTTCTACATATGGCTAGCCAGTTTTCCCAGCACCATTTATTGAATGGGGAATCCTTTCCCCATTTCTTGTTTTTGTCAGGTTTGTCAAAGATCAGATGGTTGTAGATGTGTGGTATTATTTCTGAGGGTTCTGTTCTGTTCCATTGGTCTATATCTTTGTTTTGGTACCAGTACCATGCTGTTTTGGTTACTGTACCCTTGTAGTATAGTTTGAAGTCAGGTAGTGTGATGCCTCCAGCTTTGTTCTTTTGGCTTAGGATTGTCTTGGCAACACGGGCTCTTTTTTGGTTCCATGTGAACTTTAAAGTAGTTTTTTCCAATTCTGTGAAGAAAGTCATAGCTTGATGGGGATGGCATTGAATCTATAAATTACCTTGGGCAGTATGGCCATTTTCACGATATTGATTCTTCTTATCCATGAACATGGAATGTTCTATTTGTTTGTATCCTCTTTTATTTCGTTGAGCAGTGGTTTGTAGTTCTCCTTGAAGAGGTCCTTCACATCCCTTGTAAGCTGGATTCCTAGGTATTTTATTCTCTTTGAAGCAATTGTGAATGGGAGTTCACTCATGATTTGGCTCTGTGTTTGTTTGTTATTGGTGTATAAGAATGCTTGTGATTTTTGCACATTGATTTTGTATCCTGAGACTTTGCTGAAGTTGCTTATCAGCTTAAGGAGATTTTGGGCTGAGACAATGGGGTTTTCTAGATATACAATCATGTTAACTACAAACAGGGACAATTTGACTTCCTATTTTCCTAATTGAATACCCTTTGTTTCTTTCTCCTGCCTGATTGCCCTGGCCAGAACTTCCAACACTATGTTGAATAGGAGTGGTGAGAGACGGCATCCCTGTCTTGTGCCAGTTTCCAAAGGGAATGCTTTCAATTTTTGCCCATTCGTATGATATTGGCTGTGGGTTTGTCATAAATAGCTCTTATTATTTTGAGATATGTCCCATCGATACCTAATTTATTGAGAGTTTTTAGCATGAAGGGCTGTTTAATTTTGTCTAAGGCCTTTTCTGCATCTATTGAGATAATCATGTGGTTTTTGTCTTTGGTTCTGTTTATATGCTGCATTATGTTTATTGATTTGTGTATGTTGAACCAGCCTTGCATCCCAGGGATGAAGCCCACTTGATCATGGTGGATAAGCTTTTTGATGTGCTGCTGGATTTGGTTTGCCAGTATGTTATTGAGGATTTTTGCATCAATGTTCATCAGGGATATTGGTCTAAAATTCTCTTTTTTAATTGTGTCTCTGTCAGGCTTTGGTATCAGGATGATGCTGGCCTCATAAAATGAGTTAGGGAGGATTCCCTCTTTTTCTATTGATTGGAATAGTTTCAGAAGGAATGGTACCAGCTCCTCCTTGTACCTCTGGTAGAATTCTCCTGTGAATCTGTCTGGTCCTGGACTTTTTTTGATTGGTAGGCTATTAATTATTGCCTCAATTTCAGAGCCTGTTATTGGTCTATTCAGGGATTCAACTTCTTACTGGCTTAGTCTTGGAAGGGTGTATGTGTCCAGGAATTTATCCATTTCTTCCAGATTTTCTAGTTTATTGGCATAGAGGTGTTTATCGTATTCTCTGATAGTAGTTTGTATTTCTTTGGGATTGGTGGTAATATCCCCTTTATCATTTTTTATTGCATCTATTTGATCCTTCTCTCTTTTCTTCTTTATTAGTCTTGCTAGTGGTCTATCAATTTTGTTTATCTTTTCAAAAAACCAGCTCCTGGATTCATTGAGTTTTTGAAGGTTTTTTTGTGTCTCTATCTCCTTCAGTTCTGCTCTGATCTTAGTTGTTTCTTGCCTTCTGCTAGCTTTTGAATGTATTTGCTCTTGCTTCTCTAGTTCTTTTAATTGTGATGTTAGGGTGTCAATTTTAGATCTTTCCTGCTTTCTTTTGTGGGCATTTAATGCTATAGATTTCCCTCCACACACTGCTTTAAATGTTTCCCAGAGATTCTGGTATGTTGTGTCTTTGTTCTCATTGGTTTCAAAGAACATCTTTATTTCTGCCTTCGTTTCGTTATGTACCCAGTAGTCATTCAGGAGCAGATATTCAGTTTCCATGTAGTTGAGCAGTTTTGAGTGAGTTTCTTAATCCTGAGTTGTAGTTTGATTGCACTGTGGTCTGAGAGACAGTTTGTTATAATTTCTGTTCTTTTACATTTGTTGAGGAGTGCTTTACTTCCAACTATGTGGTCAATTTTGGAATAAGTGCAATGTGGTGCTGAGAAGAATGTATATTCTGTTGATTTGGGGTGGAGAGTTCTGTAGATGTCTATTAGGGATGCTTGGTGCAGGGCTGAGTTCAATTCCTGGATATCCTTGTTAACTTTCTCTCTGTTGATTTGTCTAATGTTGACAGTGGGGTGCTAAAGTCTCCCATTATTATTGTGTGGGAGTCTAAGTCTCTTTGTAGGTCTCTAAGGACTTGTTTTATGAATCTAGGTGCTCCTGTATTGGGTGCATATATATTTAGGATAGTTAGCTCTTATTGTTGAATTGATCCCTTTACCATTATGTAATAGCCTTCTTTGTCCCCTTTGATTTTTGTTGGTTTAAAGTCTGTTTTATCAGAGACTAGGATTGCAACCCCTGCCTTTTTTTGTTTTCCATTTGCTTGGTAGATCTTCTTCCATCCCTTTATTTTGAGCCTATGTGTGTCTCTGCACATGAGATGGGTCTCCTGAATACAGCACACTGATGGACCTTGACTCTTTATCCAATTTGCCAGTCTGTGTCTTTTAATTGGAGCATTTAGCCCATTTACATTTAAGGTTAACATTGTTATATGTGAATTTGATCCTGTCATTATGATGTTAGCTGGTTATTTTGGTCATTAGTTGATGCAGTTTCTTCCTAGCATCAATGGTCTTTACAATTTGGCATGTTTTTGCAGTGGCTGGTACCGGTTGTTCCTTTCCATGTTTAGTGCTTCCTTCAGAAGCTCTTGTAGTGCAGGCCTGGTGGTTACAAAATCTCTCAGCATTTGCTTGTCTATAAAGGATTTTATTTCTTCTTCACTTATGAAGCTTAGTTTGGCTGGATATGAAATTCTTGGTTGAAAATTCTTTTCTTTAAGAATGTTGAATATTGGCCCCCACTCTCTTCTGGCTTGTAGAGTTTCTGCCGAGAGATCCGCTGTTAGTCTTATGGGCTTCCCTTTGTGGGTAACCTGACCTTTTTCTCTCTGGCTACCCTTAACATTTTTTCCTTCATTTCAACTTTGGTGAATCTGACAATTATGTGTCTTGGAGTTGCTCTTCTCAAGGAGTATCTTTGTGGCATTCTCTGTATTTCCTGAGTTTGAATGTTGCCCTGCCTTGCTAGGTTGGGGAAGTTCTCCTAGATAATACCCTGCAGAGTGTTTTCCAACTTGGTTCCATTCTTCCTGTCAATTTCAGGTACACCAATCAGACGTAGATTTGGTCTTTTCATATAGTCCCATATTTCTTGGAGGCTTTGTCATTTCTTTTTACTATTTTTTCTCTAAACTTCTCTTCTCGCTTCATTTCATTCATTTGATCTTCCATCAGTGATACCCTTTCTTCCAGCTGATTGAATAGGCTACTGAAGCTTGTGCATTTGTCACGTAGTTCTTGTGCCATGGTTTTCACCTCCATCAGGTCATTTAAGGACTTCTCTACACCAGTTATTCTAGTTAGCCATTCGTCTAATCTTTTTTCAAGGTTTTTGGCTTCTTTGCAATGGGTTTGAACTTCCTCCTTTAGCTCGGAGAAGTTTGCTCGTCTGAAGCCTTCTTCTCTCAACTTGTCAAAGTCATTCTCCATCAAGCTTTGTTCCATTGCTGGTGAGGAGCTGCGTTCCTTTGGAGGGGGAGAGGCGCTCTGATTTTTAGAATTTTCAGCTTTTCTGCTCTTTTTTTCCCCATCTTTGTGGTTTTATCTACCTTTGGTCTTTGATGATGGTGACGTACAGATGGGGTTTTGGTGTGGATGTCCTTTCTGTTTGTTAGTTTTCCTTCTAACAGACAGGCCCCTCAGCTGCAAGTCTGTTGTAGTTTGCTGGAGGTCTACTCCAGACCTGTTTGCCTGGGTATCAGCAGCACAGGCTGCAGAACAGCAATATTGTTGAACAGCAAACGTTGCTGCCTGATTGTTCCCCTTGAAGTTTCATCTCAGAGGGGTACCTGGCCATGTGAGGTGTCAGTCTGCCCCTACTGGGGGGTGCCTCCCAGTTAAGCTACTCGGGGGTCAGAGACTCACTTGAGGAGGCAGTCTGACTGTTCTGAGATCTCAAACTCTGTGCTAGGAGAACCACTGCTCTCTTCAAAGCTGTCAGACAGGGACATTTAAGTCTGCAGAGGTTTCTGCTGCCTTTTGTTCAGCTATGCCCTGCCCCCAGAGGTGGAGTCTACAGAGGCAGGCAGGCCTCCTTGAGCTGCGGTGGGCTCCACCTAGTTCGAGCTTCCTGGCCACTTTGTTTACCTACTCAAGCCTCAGCAATGGTGGGCGCCCCTCCCCAAGCCTCGCTGCCACCTTGCAGTTCAATCTCAGACTGCTGTGCTAGCAATGAGCGAGGTTCCATGGGCGTGTGACCCTCCAAGCCAGGCACAGGATATAATCTCCTAGTGTGCCGTTTGCTAAGACCATTGGAAAAGCGCAGTATTAGGGTGGGAGTGACTCGATTTTCCAGGTGCTGTCATCACAGCTTCCCTTGGCTAGGAAAGGGACTTCCCTGCTCCCTTGTGCCTCCCAGGTGAGGCGATGCCTTGCCCTGCTTTGGCTCATGCTTGGTGGGCTGCACCCACTGTCCTGCACCAACTGTCTGACAAGCCCCAGTGAGATGAACCTGGTACCTCAGTTGGAAATGCAGAAATCACCCGCCTTCTGCGTTGCTCACGCTGGGAGCCGTAGACTGGAGCTGTTCCTATTCGACCATCTTGGAACTGCCCCCGTCATTCATTAAACTCTTAAAGATCTTTTGTGTTTATACAGATCTGGCATTTGCTGACCTTAGCTCAAGAGGATATTAATGTAGGCAATGATGATGCTGGAGACTGCAGTGAGAGAAGGTGTTACCACTCATCCAAACTGCCATTGCCAGGTGTTTATTACAAAAAAAAAATCACCTGAGAAATATATGAATATACCCTCCTTACATTAAGTTAAAACATTTCCCTTTCATCACAGCTCTCCCCAATCCCCAACCCCTTCAACCCTCCCCAAAACAACCATTTTTTTAAAACAGTGTGGATTATAAACTCCCAAATCTTTTTCTGTTCACTTGAACATGTAAAAATATACCTGGAGAAAATGAGTGCTATTTTACATACATGTTATTATATTTGGATTCAAATTTATGTATTATTTTCCAATTTAATTTTATTTCACACAATCTTATGTTCTAGAAAAATAGCTATAGTAATACATGGAGGCTGACCTCATTTTTGTTGATTAATGTTTGCATACACACCTTTTTTCATCCTTTACTTTCAACTTATCTATGCTGTTGATTTTGAAATCAGTTCCTTATCAACAGCATAAAGTTTGTCATTTTGTTTATCCATTTTGCCAATCTCTGCCTTTTAATCAGTTTATTTAGATAATATACATTTAAAGCAATTGCAGGAGGACAGGTCCCTGGATGACAATGGCTGACCCAGCTCTTCCACTTTTGCTTGCAATCTTCAGGTAGTCTATATTAAGAATGAGGTAGCTTGAGATAAGGAGATCATGTCTGGAACAACCCAGACTGTGTCCTAACTCCTAGAACAAGGTGTCCTGCAAGGCTTGAGCTCAAGATACCAAGTGTCACCCAAGGAATGTAAACCCAGGGCACAGCAGGTTTGGGTCCCTCAGCTGCAGTGCAATGTGGAGCAAATGCAGTCAAGACTCCATCTTCCCTGGGCAGCTTTCCTGGTCCGTGGAGGACCTGCTTGTCATGGATCCTAGGCTCCAGTTGACCCTTGCTGCCTATCTGTGAGTAATAAATCCAATCCACTTTGCCTGACTTGTGTGAGTGTCTGCCTCATCAAACCAGATCCAGTCACTAGGTAGAGAACCTTTGTGTGATTATTGATACGTTAGGACTTAAGTCTGCCATTTCGTCTGCCCCCACCCACCCCTGCCATCAGGAGCATCAGGGCCACAGGGGGAGCTGATGGCAACATCACCCCTGTCCCAGATGCTGGCCCAGGCCCAGCAAGGACTTGGAGCCCCCACCCCAGACTGTGAAGGGGCATGGCCAGGGGTGCAGTGTTCCACGGAGGTAGTGGGAGCTGGGGAAAAGTGGGAGCCCTGCCCCTTCCAAGTTGGAGGGGTGGGAGCTCCCCAGGTATAACTGCAGCTGCCCAAGCTGTGGCTGCAACCCAGCACCCTTGTGCTCTTGGGAGTTAGGAGGAGGCAGGGTCCCCACCCTCCTGGGAGGCGCTGCTGCCACCCAAGTCATAGCTATGGATTCGGGCCTCCAGCTCCATGCAGCAGGCAGGAGCCCTGCCTCCTGAGGTACAGCTGCAGCTGCCCAGACCAGGGCTGCAGACCCAGGCATTTCTGCATGCTTGGGGGGCCTGGGAAGGCACCCCACACCATTGCAGACATGCAGGTTCCTGCTCCCACTGCCTGGCTTCTCCTGGCTCCTGGCACCTGCTCTGATCTTTGAGCAGGGTTAAGGACAAGCCCAGGTGCTGTCACAGCCTGGCCAGGTATGCCCAGGCTTGGGGGCAGTGTTGACATGCCAACACCCATGGCACTCCAGTCCCCTCTGGACTTTGGGCACCTAGAAGTGCAGGAGGGGAAGCTGAGGGTGACTGGGTGCTGTCCTGCAGGTGCCCTTTGGTGCCAGCAGCCTGGGCACCATGGATGGCTGTGGAAGACAGACAAGCTCCTGGGCAGAAGGGGGTGGGTCCCAGTAAGGCCTCACCTTCAGGTCTGAAGGCCAAGGGCTGGGATCCCAGTCCTGCAGATGGGAGTGGGGACTTGTGGTGCCTCTTCCAGCCCCACCCATGGCTGCCCAAGTACCAATCAGCACACACTTTCTCCCTTCTGAGGTTCATAAAAGCCCCAGGCTCAGGCACAGCAGGGCAGAGGATGGAGAGGATGAAGAGACCTCTGGACAACCAGCTACAGAGAGGAGCTACCCTCTCTGCTGAGAGCTTCAGAGACCTGCAGAGACATGGGAACAACCAGTTGCAAAGAGAAGCAATCCTCTCTAGGGCCTCCTCCCTGCTGAGAGCAGCAGATGTTGGGAAGACCAGTAGCAGAGAGTAGCTACTCTCTCCAGGGCCTCCTCTCTGCTGAGAGCTGAACACTCCATGGGACAACCTGGCTATAGAGAAGAGCTACCCACTGCCGACTACAGGTCCTCTGAGCTGTCGTAACACGTAATAAAGCTCATGCTTGTCTTGTTTACCCTTCACTTGTCTGTTTACCTCATTCTTCCTGGATGCAGGGCAACAACTTGGGCAAAGGTGCTGCTGGCCACAGAAGTTTCTGGCCAGAAAATCAGCACCCCAAAGATCCCATAGCAATTTTATTATGTGTTTTCCATTTGTTTCACCTCTTTTTCGTTCCTTTCTTTGTTTTTTATTGTTTTCCCATGGGCTGTTCAAACCCATTTTAAGAAATCTATCTTGACTTGATTTTTTTTTTTTTTTTTTTGTCAAGAGGAAGGAAGCACCAGAAGGGGGAGGAGGTGTCAGGCTCTTTTTAACAATCAGTTCCCTCAGAGTTAATAGAGCAAGAACTCACTGATTACCATAAGAATGGCATCAAGCCATTCCTAAAGGATCTGCCTTCAGTAAAGAGACACCTGCCACCAGGCCCTACTTCCAACATTGGGGACCAGATTTCAAGAGGAGACTTGGCAAGGCCAAACAAACCATATCCAAACCACAGCAAGCAGCCTGAATGCATGCACGCACTCTGTTTAGGTTTGGTGTGCAGGTCCTGGTTTACCTTTATGGGCTGTTGGTTTCAATGGCAATTTAATTTTCAGAGACTGTATGGTAATATTTTGGTCTGCGTGGTGTGGTGATTTGGGCGCTCCTCAAAATGCGACATTAGTAATCCCTACTAGTGCCACTTGATGGGGTGTAGGAGTTTCCCTAGGCCAGGCCACCTATGCTCTAAATGGGGCAATAAAGTATCTGCTGACATTGATGATGATGAGTGCTTCCTGGAGTGGGTGCTTGTTTTGAATCTTCTCATTGGTGGTGACTGGCTGCCCAGTGTCTCTAGGTGGGGAAAGAGAGTGTCAGGCCCATGAGGACAAATAGGTGTCCTGGGTCAAGTGCTTGTTATAGTGGTCTCTCTCTTGCCTGGGCTGCCCAGCCATCTTGATGTCTCCCAGTAAGGGAAATAAGTCTCAGGTTCAATGGGGAAAGGCAGCACTTCATTTGCCCACTTCCTTTAGCAGGGCTCCCTGTCAATCACCCTCGCACTTGCTCTCAGGCTCACCTAGTGTTGTCAGCAGTGCTCCAAGGTGTCCTGGGGGAGGAATGAGACCACCTCAATCTCATTCTGTTGCTAAGTTGGGTTGCCTTCTGCTGTTGTGGGGGTGGTCCTAAAATGTCCTGCTTCAGTGTTCTTCCTCCAGTTCTGGGGTTCCTAACCAGACTCCTTTGCCCTCCTGCCTTTCAGAGTTGTCCTCTGGTTGCCCCTTGTGTCATTTCTGGGCTCATACTTGCCAAAGGTTCATAGTGTTTGAGTAGTCTTCAAAATATACATTTTTAGTTATCTTAACTATATTTCATTTTTGTTATGTTTTATATCTTACTACTTTCTGCTTTTATCTTTATTATTTTATAGCTCTATTCTCTTTGTTGTTCTTTCTTTCTACCTTCCTGTGTTGATAAAAAATATTTCATGCTAAGTCACAAAACCTGCTAACAAAAACGAATAAACTAAGAGATATTGATGTTTTACTGAAAAAATTACATGACCAATTTTAAACATCCTAAATTGGATCTGTTTAAAAAAGAAAACTATGATTTGTTATCAGTTTAGCTACATATATAATTCTAGGATTCACATATTTTCTGTCACCACTTTGAAGATATTAATCTACTGTCTTCTTGAATATAAGATGTTTGAATATAGACCAGCTTTATTGACTTCCTTTCAATGAATAGAAAGTGATGCTGCTTTACTTATGAGGTTTGGAACCTTGCCACTATGCTATGAGAAGGCTGAGGCCACATGATGAGATCATATGTGGCTCCTTTGGCTGATAGTGCCAGACTGAAGTCCCAGTCAAGAGCCAGCATCAAGACCAGGCATGTGTGTGAGGAAGCCTTTGAGATGACTCTAGCTCAGTTAACATCTGACTGCAGCTGCATGACTACCCCATGTGAAAACCACCTAGCTGAGCCCAGTTAGCCCCCAGAAATCATGATTTGGGTCTCTCAGCTGTGCCATTAACTAGCCATGTGACTTTGGGCAAATTATATGACTTGTCTATAAGATGGTCCTCGTGATACCTACACTACAGAGTTATTCTGAGAACTAATTAAGATAATAATTCCCCAAGGTAGGTATTATTTTGATCATTTTACCCATGAGAACATGTACTGGGAAAGGCCAAGTAAATTGCTGAAAGTCAGCTAAACATATAACAAGTGACATAATGTGATTTTGGACTTTAAAAAATCTGACTCTAAAACATGTTCTCTTTACCATTATTCATTTTCATTGCTAAAAATGATCACCATAGCAACCCATTAACCTACCTAATTTCACATTAGGACCTAGAGAAACAGTATCATCTTTTTGCATACCTTACTTTAACTTAAGTCCGACTTGGCAACAGGCTAACGTAGTGATGCCATTTAAAGCAAAATAGAAAAAAATATACCATGGTTTGAAATACCTGAGCCCATAGGCAGGTTAAGCAGACACCTCAATGTGCCAGTGTGAGAGAGAACAGTGAGTTCTTTTTGGCCTCACTTTCTGATAATGCTGTTTTTGGAAAATGAATTTTACCAAAATAGCATGCCATGCATGAATCTTATTCAAATGCCAGGGTTGCTGTTGGAGCTAGAATGTAGATACGTTGCAGATTATCATAGCGATATAGAGGGGAAAAGGAGCTGAGTAACAGGGAGAGAAGTGTGGTGAGGGTGATGGAAATCTTAAATGTTTTCACACTCTCAAAATTCTCATATACATTTTCTCTGCACTGGTGGATCATATACATCATCAGGGATTAAAATGTTGTCACAAAGTCAAAATGATCAGAAATAGCAAAAGCCATGTATTCTCTGGACATATGTTTCTGGAATTAATCATAATATGAATCCAAAAGACAATGTCATGGTTCTACGTCTGACACTTCAAAGAATAGTGAGAATTTGTTTTAGAAGGAGAAGTTTACTCAAAGTCTCTTTCTAAACAATGGTTTGCTGCTGATACATTGATTTATCTAATTATCATTATTATTATCATCGTGGGTTAATATTTGTTGATTACTTATGCAATCTTGTTATTGCTATGCAATATATTTACTAGGTACTAGACAGCATTCTAAATACTTTCATGTATTACCTCCATTAATGTTCCTTTGATGCAAATACTTTTTAATGCACATTTTACAGTTGAAGAAATTGAGGCACAGAGAAGTAAATTCAGTTGTCAGCCTAGGAAATTTAGGATGGGCAGGGGGGACAAAATTCACATTCAGAGCCCAAGTTCTTAACCTGCTCTACTATTTAATATTACCATTTTCAATACTAACTATAGATGGCATTTATTGTTATATGTGCTGGGCTTAATGCAAAACACTTCACCTTGACCAAAGCAGAGGGATGGAAGAGAGTGAAAACTGAATAATTTTCTCCATGTGTAAGTCAATGTTCTTTAATTCCTTGCTCTCTTCCTTTATTATTCCTTAGTGAATTATTTGGGTTCTTTGTGCTACAGCATTGAAACTCATGGGGTCATAGAAAGGTAGAACTTGGGGTGGGATGGATTCTGGGCCTTTTATACCAGTTCCCTAATTTAACACATGAGATCTGGATGTCTATAGAATTCTGAAAGCTGTGTTCTCTGTCCTCTCGTGGCAGGAGTGAAATTATTCAAATTTTTTTTTTACACGTGAGGCTTTGCCTCTGACTCCCTGAATGGCCCTGGCCAATGTCTAATCTCATTGGGCCTCAGTGTTCTTATCCATGTGATAAACTTGTTGGTTTGCAGTATCCCAGAGCCTTCACAGTCATAGTCTGGGTGAATGCCTACAGTATAGCCCAAGCACTCTCAGATTTATGCCATTTCATTTTCATACTATGATATAAAGCACTCATCTACTGATACGGTCTGGCTCTGTGTCCCCACCAAAATCTCATCTTGAATTGTAATCCCTGTAATCCCCATGTGTTGAGGGAAGGACCTGGTAGGAGGTAATTGGATCATGAGAGCGGTTTCCCCCACGCTGTTCTCATGATAGTGAGTGAGTTCTCAGAGATCTGATGGTTTTATAAGCGTTTGACAGTTCCTCCTTCACACGCTGTCTCTTGCCTGCTGCCATGTAAGACATGCCAGCTTCCCCTCCCGCCATGATTATAAGTTTCCTGAGGCCTCCCCAGCCATGAGAAACTGTACATCAATTAAACCCCTTTTCTTTATAAATTACCCAGACTCAGGCAGTTCTTTATAGCAGTGTGAGGATGAATTAATACATCTACATAAAGACACAATTTTTTCTGCAAGTGTGATGAGATCAATGCTTTCCAAAATGTGGGCCAAGACCACCCACTGAGATTCCTGCTTATAAGAGGAAAAGGAGCAGGAGATGAAATAAGGTTGAATCACACACTTCTTTCTCGGTCCCTCTGCCTTTATCAAGGTGAAGTCTCACTTGGGAGGCAATGTGTCTTTATCACTCTCCAGCACTTACTCATCTCTTTTTTTATTTAATAAAGAGCCTTCCCAGACAACATATCTATCTAGCCAAAATTTAGTAACAATACTTAATGTTTTCCTTGTATTTGTTTTTAGTTTGCTTCTATTTGAGTCAAATAAAAATGTTTTTCTATTTGCTGTAGTGCAATAAAGACTGTTTAAACATTGATTTATTTAAAGGAAAAAGTTGATTTTGAGAAAAAATGTTAAATAGATATTAGTAGGGATACATGCCAGTTATTTATTGTGGTTTAATCAAGCACCCCCAAAGTTAATGGCTCAAAACAACAGTATTAAGATTACTATTGCATGGGTGAACAATTTTGGCTGAACTTAATTGGCTGGTTTTTCTGGTCTTAACTGGTTCTCTCATGCCTCTGAAATCTGTTGAAGTCTGTCAATCCCTTCTCAGAATAGTATTTTTACAGTAAAAGTAAAACATGTAGAATTGCAAAGGAAGCCAATTATACTACAATACAGGTGTCAAAATATACAATTTTTGGTATTGCAATATATTGATTTCTTATTAACACATTCATTAATGAGTTCTAGTGGCAAATCAATCAACTACCATAATTTTGAATAGTGGTAAATGTGAACAGTGTTTCAAGATCCCTGCAACAACTGTGATGTGGTATAAAAGTATCTGTTATTTCCACTGGCTCCAAAGTCATGGATTCTAATAAGATAATTGTCATTTGTTGCCTAAATTAATTATCAAAATAAATGTCAAATCTCATTCAAAAGATAGCAAAAAATAACAATTTTTTTCCATATAGGTTTATAGGTCTTCTCTATCTAAAGGGTAAGTCTGCTCATTGGTTATGGCCACACTCTTTGCATTATTTTTTCCTCTAGAAAAGCAAAGTTATGAATGTCAAAAATCTGAGGATACAGTGGTTCTATGGTAATAAATATTTGTTCCTTCAAATTGTTGTCGGCTTTTATTACTTGGGAATTTTTATGGGCTGTGTGTTGTTCAGTCGTGTTTAGTATACCAAAATGTTCTTCCTAAATCAGATCTCAGGCTCTTTGGCATTCTGCTAGCAGAGGGCTGTCTTTAATCCTTCTCTTCGTTCCACAGGACCTATGTAGCCTTCCTTGATGTTATCAATTTCTTAAATTTTTCCACAGGATTCTCTGTTACCTAAGATAAATGTTCTGACATTCTAATACATCTACTTTTTATATGTAATTGGTGGTTTGAGAATGAAGATTGCGAGGTGAAAGGGAGTGATAGTAGGAAGTAAATAAATAAGGGGGAATGAAGAATGGTGAGCTGAGATCCAAAGATGGTTTTTTGTTGGTGCTTAGGAAATGTTGGAGTGTCCGAGTGACAGGGTTGGTAATGTAAACCCAGGAAACAGCTATGTTTTATCCCATTTCTCTGCCTTTCCTGGGAAAAACTGGGTTCTCTCCTTTTTGAGTAATTCTCTAAGTATCATGAGAGATGTCACAAAAAGATTCAAGAAATGAACACAGCCTAAAATACCTTGTCCACTTCCAAGGACTTTAAATATGTATTTATCATGCTTTGCTATGTGGGATTGATTAGGGTGTAGAGACCATTTATGCAAGAACATCTGAATACTACATTATTACATGTTTGCAGTGCACAAAAATATTTCCATTTAAAGCAGATTTAGGAAGTGAAAATCTGAGAATTAAAAAAAGCAAAGACAACCAGCCCAGTTATGCATGGCTGAGTGACCTATATTGGTCACAAAGTTTTTATCTCTTCATTAGAACTGTAAACAGAACTCTCTGCAAAAGAAAGGATGATGCTGTAAATACAATGATATATAGCCAAGCAAGTCAGCCAAGAACACTGTTATTTTGGGGGAAGTTGAGAATGCAGAGGTTCCAATGGCTCTCATAGGGATTAAAAAAAAAATGGAAGTAACAATTTTTCCATGCAGAATGAAATGAGAGATGGTACCTGACTGATTCAGTGTCAAAGCTAAGTATTTATTTGTACCCAGTTGCCTGTTTTTCTACTGTATCATCAAATACACATGATTAATTCAAAGCATTATTTCTTTTACTTGTTCATTTTTATATTACACAAGTAATAAATATTTGTTTAAAAAACACAAACAGTACAAGTAAAAGGAGAAAATTCTTTCACCTTCTACCATTCTCATCCCTGGAGATAATAGCCTTTGTCAGTTTACTGTGTAATCTTACCTGATAGATTTCTAAATATGCATATCCACCTACATGTGTGTATGAACATGTAATCAAAATAGGATTTTTATACACATTTTTCTGCAATGTGTTTATTTTACCTAAAATAACTGTCTTCCTTCTTCTCATATCTGTATTAGAAGAAAATTCTTATTTTTTTTAGAACTGTGCTATGTGAAATTCCATTGTATGGTTGCCCCATCATTTATTTAACATTCATCTAACGCCTGGCATTTAGGTTGTCTCCTACTCAACAAATATTGAGAATTTGTTATCCTCTAGGGATGCCGTGGAGGAGTACAAACCATATAAGGAAATTCCTCTCCTCTCAAGTAGTTTGAGGCTGGATATGTGAGTCAGACATATTGTGTAACAAATAGGCTTCAGATTTCAGCAGAGAATGCTAAGAATTCCCAGTGCAACAGAATCTAATAGCCAACTGAATCAAAATAGTCTAAAAAAGAAAGATATTGTGCACAAGCATTTCTCAGTAGAAAATCCAACATATCACAATAGAATGGTTAAAGGGCAATTATTCATAGTAGAGATTTTTTCTTACAAAATATTTGATTTGTTAAGCATCCCTCTAGTACTTAAATCTTGATGTTTTTACCAGCAGCTTTTTGATACCCTTTAGGACACCTGCCAAGTAAAAGAAAGCTTGAATGTTAGGAACTCCTAAAGGTTGGAGCTATATCTTCATTTCCCAGATATTTAAGTGGAAAGATATAATTCAATATATTCAAAAGAGGTTCCCCTAGTGTGCTAGGAACTTTTAGCGTCTCTTCAGATCATCCCAGGCTCACCTGTCTCCAGGACTCTTGCTTCCTGGCTTTCACTTTGGAGAGCAACTTTAGGTAGACTCTCATCACTGTCAGTGCCACAGCAGACATTGTGCAGGAGCTGCCTGGCAGTACCTTGTCTCAAGCCCACAGCTTGAGCCTCTTGTCTTCAATACAGGGCTGTCTTCCATCTTGCCACTGAGGCTTAAGATATATCAAGACCTGCCTGGCACTCACAGGGGTGCATGGCAAGGTGAAGAAAAGTTAATGCCTGATGGGGTAGACTTTTGATTAGTGGGAGATGAAAGCTAGTGGATAAATTCTCCTCTTATTCCTTTGCCACCCTGCCAACAGACTGTCTTGAGACTCAGTAGCTCTTAAGGCCTCTTAGAAGCAGGATCCATGAAATAGTAGAGTTAGCTGGTTTTATTATGAAGCAGTGGCCATCTCTATAGTGCCCTAACTCACACTTGCTGTGTTGTCTTCTCTGCCCTACTCCTTTCCCTCACTTCTGCTTCCCTGGAATTGTACTCCCTAATGCAGGAGTTTTCAGCTATGTTGATAAGCTGTTGTCTCAGAATCTGCTTTTGCAGAACACAGGCAAAGACAACATAAATTTCACAAAACGTTATGTAGTGCACATCGTCTGGTCATTACCTAGTACATAGCAACCATTTATTGAGCACCAACTAAGTGTGCTGCAATAGTGCCAAGTGCTTTATATGCCATTGAATAATCACCCTCTCTAGGAATAGGCTATTGCTATTAACTAAATTTTGTATTCTATAGGGAAGAAAACTGAGGCTCAAAGAGTGCCTCACTCAAGGTTGTATTAGATCACTTTCTAATTTGTTTCTTTCTTTATCCAACATATTATTGTGATTGGTGGAGAAAAGAGGAGGTGGGGGATGCCTGCTCCACATGATCACTTTAGCCTTCTTTGACCTCAAGATTCTCCATTCCTCAAGCTCTCAAGTGTGTGCATCAAGTTGCTAAAAATGGAGTCACTGAACAAGAAAGATAGGTTTTGAACTTAGAGTTGTATGCATGAGGCAAAGTAGCAGTGATGTTAGCTCAGAAAACCACTGATGCCCAATCAGGAAGGCTTGGCTCAGCCAATGTGTGATGCTGTTGTTCATGGCATAACGGCTCTCACACCTGGGGGATGAGAAAGGTTAGCACATGTTCCCCACTAAAACCATCCCCAACTTCGCCAAGTGCCACACAGGAGAGAGGGTCAAAGCTCTGCCACGAGGATCTTCAACTCTGGCCATTCTTGCTCGCTCATTGTAATCTCTGCTTCTGCCCTGTCTACTCTAAGGTGGGCCCAATCCTACACCAAGTTGTCGAGGAAAATCTTCCCTCCTCAACTGCTTGGCAGCCTTCTAAAAATAAGCCTTCCAACCTACCAGGGCCACCACACTGCTCAGCAATCATTTCTCTTGTCCTCAGTGCTCCCTATCATTCCATTCTGCAATGTAGCTGCTCCAAGTTTTTACTACTCTTCCGCCTTCTCTCACATTGTCCCCAGCCCAGCCCCACACTCTCAAGTGAAGGAAGATGGGAGCTCTTTACATTATTTCCTCTCCACAACACTAAATTTACCTAGGTCTTCCCATTTCTGCTAACTCAAAATTATGCTCTCTGTGGTGCTCCCAGGTAGCCTAGTGGGATGCAGGAGAAACCACAGAACTCCACACTGGGCACTTACCCTCCCTTCATTTTATATGGTACAAAATGTGTAAGAAAAAATACCATAGGATTTTTGTTGTAATCCTTTAAATAATAATTAGCAAGCTTTGTGTGTGTGTGTGTCAGTCTTATTTATAAAAGTTGCTGCTGAGGGCAGTTACTTCTTTCATATGGATTCCTTGTGGAAGAGATGGACCCTCAGGTCAGGTCACTTCAATTGTGGTCACACCTAAGAAGTCAGGAACCTAGAAGTGAGAGAGATAAGCATCCAGTTTTTTTATTTTTCTTTTGAAATCAAGTCTCACTCTGTTACCCAGGCTGGAGTGCTGTGGCACAATCATGGCTCACTGCAGCCTCAAACTCCTGGGCTCAAGCAATATTCCCACTTCAGCTCCCAAGTAGCTGGGACTACAGGCGCATGCCACCACACCCAGTTAATATTTTTACATTTTTTGTAGAGATGGGTCTCACTCTGTTGCCCAGGCTGGTCTTGAACTCCAGGGCTTAAGTGATTCTCTTGCCTCGGCCTCCCAAAGTGCTGAGATTATAGGTGCAAGCCACTGTGCCCAGCTCAGTTCTGTTTTAATTAACTATATAAATTGTACAAAATTTTTATAAAAGTTATCATCTCTTGAGTCACAGTAGGGTATAAAACATGGCACAGAAAACCCTCCGCAGCCAATTTATTTCTATGTTCATCTATTGCAAGAACAAATTGAGCACAGCAGCAGCCATGATAATAGCAGGCATCTGTGCTTTGGGCTGGTGAAAATAAATTAAATTTGAGGTTGGTCATGAGAGCATGTCAACAGCACTGCCTGTGAATTATTAAAATAAAATTCAAATAAGAGAAAGCAAAAGCCCTTTCCACAGAACTAAATTAAAGTTTAAATTAAAGCAACATTTTTTTCTTGGCAAAAATTTTCTAATTATTTTCTACCTCTAAGGTTTATTTCCATTAATCCTTCCTCTATGCAATTAAACACATGGAAAAATGCACAGTAAAATTTCACTAGTCTAGTTTAAAAGGAAGATATTGGTTTAACAAGGTTTGCAGTGGGCTTGACAATCAGATGCTTTAAAATGGGTTGACAGAGTGCTGTTTCATTGAGTGTCAGTGTCAGCAAATACTGATAGCTCACCTATTATGTGCTAGAAGCAGTATTGAGTGACTTAAACATAAATATCCAAAACAGTCCTCCGAGTTGGGTATTATCATTTACATTTTATAGAGAAAATCACAAAACTTCTTTAATATCTGACATTTAGTAAGCGGTAGAGATGGAATGGGTTCTGTTAGGGGTTAGATTTTGTTCCTTCAAAATTCATATGTTGAAATCCTGACTCCATGTACTTCAGAATATGACTGTACTTGGAGAATCAGTTTTTAAAAAGATTACTAAGTTAAGATGAAGTAATTAGGGTGGGTCCTAGAGAAACCAATCCAATTTTCCTCCCAGATAATATCAAAAAACTGAAACTTCCTAGATCACTGCGTCCAGACAATAAGACGCCAGGTCCCTTGTCTGAGCACCTGCTGTCTGTTGACCGACTCCTGTATAAACCCTTAACTTTAATTGGTTGGAGAAACAGATTTGAGACTTGTCCCCCATCTCCTGGCTGATGTCACCTGCAATAAAGCCTTTCGTCCTTGGCAACGCTCATTTTCTCAGTGATCGGCTTTCTCTGTGGTGAGCAACCGGATCTAGGCCAAACCCCTGGCATTTGACAACACTAATCCAATATGACTGGTGACCTTACAAGAAGAGGAGATTATGATACACACACACAGAAGGCAGATCTTGGGAAGGCACAGGGGGCGGGCAGCCATCTTCAAGTCCAGGAGGGAGGCCTCAGAGGAAACCGATCTGCTGACACCTTGATCTCAGGTTCCTAGCCTCCAGAGTTGTGAGAAAATAAATCTTTCTTCTTTAAACCACCTACTCTGCGGTACTTTGCTATGCCAACAATAGCAAATTAACACAGGTTCAAACTCCACTCTCAGCACCAAAATCTATATTAGTTAACTAATGCTGCAGAGGAGATTACCACACTGTTAGTGGCTTAAAACAATAAATATTTATTGCCTCACAGTCTCTGTGAATCAGAAATTTGGGAGTGGCTTAAATGGACAGTTCTGGCTCATGGTCTCAGGAGGTTGCAGTCAAACTGTCACCTGCAGGTGCAATCATTGGAAGGTTTAACAGTGGCTGGAGAATCTGCTTCCATCATGGCCTCTCCATGGCTGTTAGGAGGAGTCCTTAGCTCTTCCTCACATTGGGTATCCTTCCTAGGACTGCTTGAATATTTTCAGGACTTGGTGGCTTCATGTAATTTAGAATTTCTTAACTCTCCATGATAACCAAAATAACAGAGTTTACCCTAGTTTTCTGACACTGGCATCCTTAATTTCCTTTCCAAACTTTCTTCATGAAAGTAGAAAGAAAATTTTACCTAACCTTGACCCACAAAAAGGGGTGACTAAGTAACTGAGATTTCTGGGCTTAGCTTAACATAGACATGCAAACTGCTCTCTTCCACCTTCAGGGTGTGCATGGTGTAGCTTTGTAGTTAGGCTGTTTTGGTCCAAATCCTGGCTCTGCTTCTTATTAGGTCTTACAGCTTGGACCATTTTTAAAAACTTTTTCTGTGCCTTGGTTTCCTCATCTATAAAATAGGATGATAATAATAATAATTTTATACAGATGTAGCAAGGATTCTGTAAGCGAATACTTGCAACTTATTTACTTCCCAAGACTTGCTTTTCTTTGTGTTCTTTGGATTTTTCCTCCCTTTCCCTCCCTTCCTTCCTTCCTTCCTTCCTTCCTTCCTTCCTTCCTTCCTTCCTTCCTTCCTTCCTTCCTTCTCTCTCTCCTTGGTCCAACCAATGGTTTCTACTAGACACTGTAGACATGTGTTAATTTGGTTGTATCACTAAGGTCTAAAAAATATCACTGTGAATTGAATGAAACCTAGAGCATAAAAATCCAAGGGTTCTTTCTAAGTCAGCTGTTGGTTTTGTGCTTGCTATGGTGTTTGATTGCTCGGTGCTTACTCTTGCTACTTGCTATATGAATATGCATATATAAAAGGCCCAGGGCATGGGGGTTCAGGCTATATTTTACTTTACTCACCATAAATTCCTGTGAAGTTTATATCTTAAAAAAATTCACTATGAACAGTCAATAGTCACCCTGAATTCAAAGTTATAAAAAAAATTCAATTAAAAGACATCAGTAAAGCACATGTTAATTCAGACGAAGGTAAGAAAGCTCAACAAGAAAATGGTGATTAGGTAGGAACAGAACCAAACTAGTCTTTTGTTATTTTCTTTTTAATAGAGAGAGGGTCTTACTCTCTCACCCAGCCTGGAGTACAGTGGCACAAACATAGCTCATTACAGGCTTGAACTCCTGGGCTCAAGGGATCCTCCAAAGTTGGTGGGACTACAGGTCCACACCACCACACCCAGGTAATAATTCTTCTTCTTCTTTTTTTTTTTTTTTGTAGAGACAGTTTCACTATGTTGGCCAGGATGGTCTCAAACTCCTGGACTCCTGATCCTTCAGCCCTGGCCTCCCAAAGTGCTGGGATAATAGGCTCACTCCTGTTAATAGAGGCTAAATGTGGATTATCACTTGATATGGTTTGGCTCTGTGTCCCCACCCAAATCTCATCTTGAATTGTAATTCCCACATGTCTAGGAAGAGACCTGTAATCCCCATGTGTCAAGGAAGGGAGGTGATTGGATCGGGGTGGGGGGGGCAGTTTCTCCCATGCTGTTCTCGTGATAGTGAGTGAGTTCTCATGAGATCTGATAGTTTAATAAGTGTTTGGAAATTCCTCCTTCATTCTTCTCTCTCTCCTGCTGCCATGTGGGGAAGGTCCTTGTTCCCTCTTCCACCATGATTATGGGTTTCCTGAGGCCTCCCCAGCCATGTAGAACTGAGTCAACTAAACCTCTTTCCTTTATAAATTACCCAGTCTCGGGTAGTATCTTTACAGTGTGTGAGAATGGACTAATACATCACTTTAATCCATATTTAACCTTGATGGTACCTGCATCATATGAAAGGGCTGTGTATTTGGTTCATGTAGGTGCCTATGTTATCAGGGGTTCTGGAGCCTGCAAGTCTTATTTGGGTTGATCTCCAAAAAGAATACTTGCCTACATAAAAGTGAATTCAAGTAGCTTATTTAGCAGGTGATCCCAGGCAGCACTGGTAAGAGAGGGGAGGAGTGAGACAGGAAAGAGAAGGAGGGCAAGGAAGAGTTTGAATTCAGCACATTATCACTGTGGGCAACCAGGAATCAGTCCTGATGGTGACCTTTGGGAGACAATATAGAACATGCCTGAGAGCTGTCCAACCAAGTGGCAAAGGATCTGGGGTGTTAACCTACTGATTCCTGCCAGTTACTGGTTGGAAGCTGTTCCTAGGGAGCATTAGCTCTCCAGCATTCCCAGTGAGCCCCACACTTGGATTCTCAGGGCTACAGAAAGCCCTCATGCACACATAGGTGCTATGCTCAAGAATTGTGATTGTGAAGGGGATTGTGAAGGGGGTGCTTCTTTCCTAGAGTCAGGCTCTAATAGATATAATTTACAGAGACTTATCTTGTTTCTTACTCAATAATTAGTTGATACACAGTGAAAAAACAGGTAAAATGTATGCAGCCTAAAACACTGTGGTCATTAGTCACAGAGCACAAATATCCAGAAATTCTAAGAGGCAGCCAAGGCCACCTGAGTCATGACTGTGGCTGGTTCCACCCACCACTCTTCTACTTTCCTAATGCTGGGAGATCATTTTTCTTCTTCAAACATTGTATCATGTCTTGCATGGGATATTTGAAAACACTAGAATTTACTCTTTTTCTGTGCCTGGAGATTTTATAGTTATTTTTCTAGTCTACAAAAGTGCCACAATTATAGAATATAAGGGTTTTTTTTAAATGAATTCTGTCCTTGTATCAAATATTCAAGCCACAATAAATGTTTCTCAGAATTTCCCTGGTCATTCAAATGTGCATCTTAACTAAAGGTCTGTGACAACTGTTTTCCTTTTGAAAAATTATTTTTCTTCTTTTAATTGCCTATTTGAAAATATACGATAGTTTAATGTTGAAAAGCTCTTAGTAGGGGGCGGGGCCAAGATGACCAACTAGAAGTAGTGGCGATCAAAGGCTCCCATCAAAAAAACCATAATAGCATGTGAATCTTGCACCAGCAACTGAGGTAACCAGGTTCTCTCATCAGAACAGTCTAGATGACTGGCATTACCTGCAGAGAGGAAGGAAGAGCAGTGTGGTGCAGCTGCCCACCAGACAGCCACACAGGGCCGTGGAGCCCACATCCCCCAGCCAAGGGAGGTAGTGAGTGAGCATGCTACCCAACCAGGGAAACCGTGCTTTTTCCACGGAACTGTGCAACCCATGTATCAGAAGATCCCACTAATGAACCCATGCCACCAGGGCCTTGGGTCCCAACCCTGGAGCCATGCAGATTCTCAACAGCCTCTCAGCTAGAATCTGCTTAAACCTGCTGAGTTTCTGCAGGGAGAGACAACCAGCACCACAGCTGCAGCTGCCTGCTGTCTAAGCCATTTGAGCCCCTTCGGGGAAGGACAGCAGCCAGCTCTGGGACAGAGAGCTGCCTGACACACTAAGCTCCCTAGGCAAAGGAAGGGCGTCATCCCTCTCTGCAGCTCCAGGCTGTGCTTTTCCCCTGCTGGAGCCAGGGAGGCTGGATAGCTTGTCCTAAGAAGTGTCCCCCATAGCCCAACACACCAGCTGTGGCAGACTACAGCCAGAGTGCCTCTTCAGGCCTGACCCTGACCCATCCCTTCTCACTGGGCAGGGACTCCCTGCAGGAACTCCAACAACTCCAGCCAGGGGCTCAGGGACAGAACTCTGATCTCCCTGGGCCTAAGGCCCTAGAGGGAGGAGTGGTTGCAGTCTCTGTAGACCAGAAGACAGCATTTCCTCCTGCTAGCTCTGAAGAATCTGGGCAGCCAAGATGAGTGGGTTTCCCCATAGCAAAGCACATCCCCTCCACCAAGGGACAGTCAAAGTGCTTTGTTAAATGAGTCCTGTTCCCCATGCCACGCAATAGGGTTTGTCAGACACCCTATGCAGGAGCGATCCTACTGGCATCAGGTTGGTGCCCCTGGAGGTCAGAGATCCCAGAGGAAAGAGCAGGCACCCACCTTTGTTGTTCTCTAGCCTCCTTGAGTGACATCTCCAAGCACATGAGCAAACCAAATGAATAGGGCCTGAAGTAAACCCCCAGGAAACCGCACCACCCCTTCAGAAAACGCACCTGATCATTGAAAGAAAAACAAACAAACAGAAAGCAACAACAGCATCAACAACAAAAAAAGTCCCCACAAAACCCCATCCAAGGGTCAGCAGCTTCAAAGATCAAAACTAGACAAACTCATGAAGATGAGAAAGAATCAATGAAAAAATGCTGAAAACCCAAAAGGCCAGAGCTCCTCTTCTCCTCCAAATGATCACAATGTCTCTCCAGGAAGGATGCAGACCTGGATAGAGGATGAGATGGATGAACTGACAGAAGTAGGCTTCAGAAGATGGGTAATAGCAAACTCTGCTGAGCTAAAGGAGCATGTTCTAATCCAATGTAAAGAAGCTAAGAACCTTGATAAAAGGTTAGAG